>NC_132902.1:3742418-4050418 GCF_030463535.1 Salminus brasiliensis | reverse complement strand
GTAAATTTCTCTTTCAGTTGTTAACAGAAGAATATCTATAGTTACCAAAAACACCAGCTGGTCCAACTGGACAGGTGATCTTTAACAGCCCTCACAGCATTTTACTTGAGGCAGGAAGTTGTAGATGTTGAAGCCTGTGTCTACTGATAGTTTTACAGTGTTGTTTGTGGTAGAACTCCTGTTTCTGTTTAAGGAACAGTAGCTTCTTTGCTTATGAATGTGAAATTATCTTGGAAGGTCAAGCAGCACAAGAAGAGTAGTGCAGCCCCTATCCTGTGAAGTAAGTAGATCATCATCTGAGAATTTCCCTACTGTGGGACTAATAAAGGATTATCTTATCTAATTTGTGACTCTTAGTAATGCCATTTTAAGTGCTGTTTTTGGTCTAAATCCAGACCTTGTGAATGCTAAATAACTTTGATCTTGAATATATTAGATTGGAGAGACTGTAAACATCATCTCTCTCTCTGTTTCAGTCCTAAGCATGACCTCTGACCCCAAACAGACAGAGATCAGAATGACGTTCACTACTCCAGTGTTCAGTTCAAATCTTCTCACACACAGTCTTTACACAGTCCTCGTGGCTCCCCAGAAATCTCAGGGTGTTTCGAGCATGGAGTCTGTGTAGGAAGAATGATAAAAGGTCATTTTCAGTGCTGACTGGTGAAGAAAACATGCTGATGGGTTCAGTTCTGACCCAATAGGTGTAAAAACAAGCAACTGCTTACCTCACTTCCTGTGCGGAGTCCAGGGCCAGTTTGCCGACGGCGGTCAGGAACCTGCTGGTGAATTCCTTCTTGCTGGTCAGCACATGAGAAGCCCCCAACTTGTAAGAGAGCTTCTCCAGATGCAGTGCAGTGCATCTTCTCACTGCTGCGTTGGAGAATATTGGAGAATAATGGAGCGGTTGCAATATTGGCCTAATTTAGATTAACAGAGACACCCAAATATTAATGAGCTCTGTTACCTCCCTCACTGCTCATTTTCCTTCTCCTCAGTGAGGAGAGCAGCTGGTCAGACTGAGTCTCATTGCAGCATATCAAATATGTATCGGATTTCGATCCCACATATAAAGCCACTTTTACCTGAGGCACGTCTTCATTAGTCAGTCTGAATATGAAAGGCCAGGCCTGTTTTGAATAATGTACCAGTTGAACAGTTTCTATGTGGAGATACTGACCTTCAAATCCACAGAAAACAGTGGAAATTCACTGTGAGGTAAAGAAGACCAAAAGTGTCTCATGTTATACTAGAGAATGACCTCATACTGAATGAGTCCTGATAAGCCTGAAATGAGGCCTGAAGGTAAGAGGAACAGGCCTTATGACTGGAGGGTCGCCAGTTCAATCCCCTGAACCGACAGGACCTGACTGAAGTGCCCTTGAGCAAGGCATTCAACCCTCAACTGCTCCCCGTGTGCTGCAGCTAGGGCCGCCCGCCGCTCCGGGCACTCTTCCCTAGTGTGTGTGTTCGCTGCACAGATGGGTTGAAAGTGGAGTACAAATTTCAATGTGTGCAGCACATCTAAACTCTACTAGTAGATTTCTCACCACTGTAACCCTCATGTTCCTCTTTCAGCAAACCAGTATGGGTGATGTAGTTTGTGTGCGAGATGTAGAACTATACAGAAGTTAAAGAAGTGTATGTAGTGTATATGTCTATCTGCATGAAGCCTACAGAACTGTCATGTGGCAGCCAGTATAAGTAAGTATATAAGGAGTAAGTGCCTCCTTGCTGACTGTTAATTTTAACTGAGTGCAAAGAAAAAGGGAAGGAAACCCACACACACATACATGCACACACATGCACACACACACACACGTCCTGTTGCCACACTCTGCACTGCACACTAGCTTTGATGGCTGTAAGAGACCCTTACACAAGGATGTAAGTAGTTTTTAATTGTCTGAATCATCTCTGTTTTATATATTAATGTAGTGTAATTATGTAAATAGGTCAGGATCTCGTCCTGCTGTCAATCACAAAATCACATTTGTCCTTTCCAGTGTCTTGAATCAAGCATCTACCTACTGGAGGCTTATGGTCCACACAAATGCCTATAGCCATCCTGTGTTAGCAAATTGGCTGTATGTAAAACAGTACGAGACGCTGTATGAAGTTGATTTACTCTGCATTAGTCAAATGTGGCTCAAGTTACAGACTTAGTGGGTTAACAGCACTATAGGAAAATAAATAAATTGCACTATAGGTAAATTTATTATTCAGCTTATTATAGAATAATTCTACAGAACAGCACCACACTGAAGCCCAACACACTGTAGAGAACTAACACCCTATAGGGGTTCTGTAGAGCTGGGCGTTTGTAATTCTACTATAAAGGAGTTCAAATGAACTGGTTCAGAAAAAGAAAACAAGCTTCCTGTCACTACAACAGAGACCCCCAAACCTATACTCTACTATATTAAACTACAGACAACACTATAGAAATAATGTCATGTAAAGTATGCATGTGAGGACACAGTGTCATTGATGTGATGCATCAAAAGCATTTAGCAGCGCCCCCTTGTGGAAAAAGTCCTTTTAATCCAGACTGAGGGAGTGAGAATGTGAATGCGTTACAATGAGATTCATGAGGTTCTTCTCATCTAATAAATCAAACCTGTAGTTCAAAATGTTAGACTGGTTTAAATACTGCAGCCTAACGAGCTAAACCGCTAATCAGCATATATATATATATATATATATATATATATATATATATATATATATATATATATATTCATGAATAATATTCATCACACTTAAATGTTGTTGCATTTTAAACAGACTGAAAGTGGAAGTGTGTGTGAGCTAAACGGAAAAACTATGATGTCAGAATATGAGATATCTGCTCACCAGTGTAGGATGAATAAGCATGAGCAGAGCAGTGATCAGCTCAGTTACTTCTCATAGGTAGAACCATGACTGCTGGCTCTTTTCTTTTAGTCAGGGTTCATTTCTGATCATTTTCAGCTCCAATTTGACTTTTAACATGTTCTTTTCTGGGCTTTTAAGAGCTGTGTTTGAGGGGTGATGCTGCCATGTCTGCTACAGCAGCAGTGATCCTCATCTTACTGACAGGTAAACTTTTACATCTTATTACGATACTGATAGAATTCCAGCTCTGAGTTCAGTTCTAGAGGATTCAGCTTTCCTCCACAATCACACCTAGTTCAGCTCAGCAGTTAACTGCTGGGTTTAGGAGACATTGCTTTTAAACACACACAACAAGGACAGTAGTGAGGGATTAATAGCAGCACTTCTGTTTAATGATCTATCAAAGAGTCACTGACTGTAGAAATAAGCTGTTGATAGAACTGGAGAGGTGTCAGTGGTCTTGTTCACTCAGGTACACAAACTGCAGATCTCACACAGAGAGCAGATATGTTCATTCTAGCAAAACTGTGTGAAGCTCTATGTTAAACGGTTTAATCTGAGGTTCCTCACTTTCTCTGTGGTTTTTACACAACCGGTCAGCTCTACACGTCATGGTGTTGCCCATAGTAACAGCAGCAGTACCTAACACTGTGGTTAATCAGTCAGTTAGACCGTGAGAGATATCATTTCATGGTGTGTGTGTGTGTGTGTGTGTGTGTGTGTGTGTGTGTGTGTGTGTGTGTGTGTGTGTGTGTGTGTGTGTTGCAGGAGTTGATGCTCAGCACAGTGTAACTCTCTCCTCTCAGAGTCTCTGTGCTGTTACTGGATCTACAGTAAAAATCTCCTGCAAATATACAACACCTGATTTCTCCAGTGTCAGAGAGAGAGAGTGGATCCACAGCTCTGATGGAGAAGAACGAGTCCTGAGCTCCACTGAAGGAGGAGTGTCTGTAAGAACAGAGCAGAATGAGTGTGATGTGAGAGTGAGACACTCTGGAGTTTATAACTTCAGATTTAGAACATCAAGCAGTGACTGGATATCAGCCTCATCTGGAGTTCAGCTCACTGTTACAGGTACCAGTACATACACTCACAGTCTCTGTGGAATGCGATTAACAGAATTTTAGTATATGGTGTGTCTGTGTGTGTCGGTGTGTGTGTGTAGATTTGCAGGTGAAGGTGGATACTCGGACTGAGGAACAGAGAGAGGTGAAATTGACCTGTAGCTCCACCTGCAGCCTCAATAAGAGTCTTTCCTACTACTGGTTCAGGAATGGAGAATTCAAGACATACACAGCAGATTCCTCCATTGTGCTCCAGACCAGTCCATCTGATGAGGGGAGCTACTACTGTAGGGTGTCAGGAAGCTGGCATCGCTCCTCTCCAGTGTGTAAGTCTGTCTCACACCTAACTTTATCCCAGGTTAGAGAGTTAATTTCAAGCAGAGTTTCTCTTCTAGAAAATGACATGAAAACAGTCATAATTCTGCTCTCTTCTCTCCGATAGATTTTAAAGAGGGAACGATTTTATATTCAATACTCAAACCTGCTTGAATAAGAGCTGCTTAATTTCAGTCAGACTTGAAACGAGACAGAGCAGCAGGTTACTGATGACCTTCCCACACAGTTAGGAAATACCAAATAATCACTCTCTAATCAAAACCATGTATCATATAATCTCATTTTATCTTCTTGCATTAATGGTTTTCAGTGTAAATTAAATAATTCTACCTCCTCCTGTACAGTTATCATTTTGGAGATGATGGTTGTGTTAAGACAGTGAGGATCTACTGCTGTACCACAGACTGTAACTGCAGGTGTTTTCAGTGTTTTCAGTTTCAGGTATTTTTTATTTTTCTAATAAGTTAGTTTGTGTGTTTCAGGTATTTCTGCTGATTCAGATCAGAAGAGCTGCTGGAGTGTCACTTACTACCCCAAAGCTATCTGCGCTCTGATTGGCTCATCAGCATCCATAAACTGTTACTACACCTACCCTGATAATCAGAAGGTCACTAAATCAGTGTGGTTCAATAAAGAGCAGAGTGGTGCTGAACCTGTGGATGTGAGAGAGGATGAGGAGTATCAGGGACGAGTGCAGAGCAGACAGAGCTCCCAGAATCACTGTAGTATGATAATCACTGACCTGAGAGAGAGAGACGCTCAGACCTATAGATTCAGATTCTACACTGATGGAGGTAAACACACTGGACAACCTGGAGTCACTCTGACTGTCACAGGTAGAGCTGCACTCTATTAAATAAATGTAGTTATTTAATTATTAATATTCTGTAAATTATAAGAACAACAAACCTTGTTTAAACTCTTGCAGATCTGAAGGTTACAGTGTCAGACACAGAGAGTGGAGGAAAGAACCTGACCTGCAGCAGCACCTGCACTCTGCCTAAGTACCACACTTACATCTGGTACAAGACGACAGGCAGTGCTGTCACAGTGGTTGGGAACAGCAGCAGTTTAACTTTAACAGCAGGAGAAGTTGGACGTTTCTACTGTAAAGCAGAGAATGCACTTGGATCATACAACTCTTCAGAATGGTCGTTTCCATCATCAGGTGGGTGATTCACTTAATTCATCACTTTCTATTCATTGTTTCCTTTCTATTTTTTTATATCAGGCTAGGTTTCAGTCTGCTTGATGAGATGAGCAGCATCTCTTCTTGCTTCCTCCTTCCTCTTTGTATTAATTATTTAATACAAATAATTAAACAGTCTCTATGGTTTGCTCAGTATGGTGAAAGAAGGAAAACGCACTCAGTGAACATTAGTTCTGTAGACTTCAACACCTTGTAGTTGAGAGACGTCTAAAGAGAATGAACAGATTGGTTAGAGCAGGCAGAAAGGCTACATTTTCTTCTCCGAATGCACAACACCACATCCTACCTCGAGGCGGATGAGCTACAACAGCAGAAGACCACATCACATCAGGATCCACTTCTGTCAGCCAAGGACAGAAAGCTGAGGCGCAGTGGCTCAGCACAGACTTACCAACACAAATGTAGCCTGGTCTGATGAATCTGGATTTCTGCTGAGGCTCACAGATGGTAGGATCTGAATTTGGCTCAAACTGCATGAATCCATGGACCCAACCTGCTTTGTGTCAGCAGTCCAGGCTGGTGGAGGCGGTGGTGTATTCGTGTGGGAGATGTTTTCTTGGCGCTCTTTTGGCTTGTTAATACCAATCAATCATTGCTTGAAGGCCACAGCTTATTTGAGTATTGTTGCTGACTATGTGCCTCCATTCATGGCCACCATTTCCCATCTTCTACTCATTGATTACTTCCAGCTTGATGATGCACCATGTCACAAAGCAGAGGTCTCTTACATTTATGTAATCTGCTCATGTCTCTGCACTGATACAGATTACTCAACAGTGATATACGCAGCATCTGGGGTCGCTGTGGTTCTTCTACTGGTTCTGCTTATGGTCTTTCTGTTGAGGTGAGAATCAGAAACCATGTTTCTTGCAGAGTGTCATATAAAGACTACATGGGTTTAATTAACACTGGAGATGTTAATCCAAAGATGGTGATATTCTTTTTTTGTAAACTCCAACAGAAGACGAGCTACAGCTTCCAGCAGTAAGAGTGAGGAAAACAGAGGAACTGTGAGTCAAAAGATCAATTGCGTGTTCTCTCTTTTTAGACATGTCCACAGATAGACCTTGGAAAGTACTGGGCCCTTTCCCTTTTACCCTCAGACTTCACTGTTGCTCTCTTTGTGAGTAAGTCTGTGAGGCACGACTGACTATTGGATCAGTTTGAGCTCCACAAGCACCATCACTTTTAGATGCCTCCTTGTGAAGATTTCACCTTAACTTCACTCACTGATTGCTAGCACCTGAATAGTGTAGTGGATCAAAGCATTTCCCAGTATGCTGGAAATCAGGGTTCAGTTCCAGAACCAGGCAGAAAACGCTGTTTTGAGACTCTTCACACTATTTTTGCTTTCCCCTGAAACATGATTACACCGTCTCTCACAATACGACTGTGAGGTTTTGATAAGACAAAGATGTTTGGAGGCATAAAGGTGAGACATTAAATCCAGAGAGCACGGTACCACCTGTTAAGCATGGTGGTGGTAGCATTATGCTCTGCCAGTGAAACTGATACATTGCATAATCTCAAACCATCAACCAGATCTGAGGTGGTTGTTGAACGGATAAAGCAGCCTAACATTACATTTTTGAAAGGGCCTTCCCAAAGTCCTGACCTCAACACTCTCAAAACTGTGTGGATTGGGACTAAACGTCGGGTGTAATCAAACTCTACCAATTCTGCCTAGAAGAATGGTCAAACGTCTAGCCAGAATTCTCCCAGAAGCTTGTTAATGGGTACCAAAAGCATCTGGTTAAGGGGACATCTATCTAAATATTAGGCGTGCTGTATGCATAATTAAGACCCTCTCTCTCTGTCTTTCTCAGCAAGCTTCTGCTCCTGTGTATGAGACCGTCTCAGACCTGGCCTTGACCTCTGCCCCAACAATGACAGCAGCCTCAGATGATCAGGATGAGGTTCAGTACTCCATTGTTCATTTTAATTGGCCTCACACCCAGGAAGGGCCTCTCTACTCCCCTGTCCAACAGCCAAGCACTCTTAAACGAGAAGAGGAAGTTGAGTACAGCACAGTGAAGCTGGTTAAAACATGAGCTTGTTGGTAGGCAGAAACAATGCGTTTATGAGATCCTGCTGGTGTGGTGATTTTCAGTAAAGAGCACAAAACAAGTTTCTGTGCTAATTGCGCCCCCTATGCAGACAGGAGCTCGTCTTACTACGTTGTGGCCATGACTTAGGATCTCATTCCCATGCCTTACAAAGTCACAGCAACCACTTGAAATATTGTGGGAACAAAATAATTAAATTGTGGCCACAACTTAGTAAGGTATGGAACCAAGATAATTAAAAAGTGACCATGAATTAATAAACCTTGGAAACAATATCCTAAGTTGTGGCCACAGCTTGATAAGACATGGGAACGAGATCCTAAGTCGACTTGGGATCTTCTCCCATGCCTTTATAAGTTGTGTTAGTGATTTAATTATCTTGTTTAAATGACTTTGGATCTCATTCCCAAATCGTGGCCACAACTTAGGAACTTGGTCCCACGCCTTACTCATTTTTGACCACGACTTAATGATCTGGTTCTTGTGCCTTATTAAGTCAAAGCCACAAAATTCAGGATCTTGTTCCCACGCCTTACTAAGTCATGGCCAGAACTTATTTATGCGATATGTCATCAGCGGGGCTCCATGAAGCTCCTGTGTTGTGTTCTTTTTATCAGTCTTAAAACTTTATCTAAATGCTTTTGATGATCTTAGGGTTGTCCCCTTCATAAGAATACTGCTCTATAGTCTGGTGTTATTGATTTAGAGGATTTCATTACTTGGATCATATACACTATATAGACAACAGTATCGGGACACCTGCTTATTTCTCCATCATCCATCATTCCAGAAATCACATTTCCACTGCTCCACAGCTCAATGCTGGGCTTTACACCCCTCTAGCCCAAGCCTGGCATTAGGCAGCATGGTGCCAATAGGTTCATGTTTATCTGTAACTATATAGTTTGTATATAAATGAAAATGAAAATATTTTATAACATCTTCCATTCTGTATTTCATCAGCAACTACAAGAACTTTCATTATTTTGTCTTGATTTATGCATCGGCTAGTGATTGGCTTTATTTTAATTAAGTTTATGAAATTTTTTTATTGTAGTGTCAATAATAAACATTTTCTGCAACAATTACCTTGTAAATGTTAATTCCACCATCCTGCCCCCTCCCTCAATCCCTGTATCCTAGTCAGTTTTCCACGAATACTGATAACCTGGACATTCCCATACCATGTGTATTAAAAACCAGTGCCAGTGGCTCCATGGGAGCTTAATTTGCAACATGGATCTGGAGCAAGTCCCATTTAATCTCTAATTCCTCTGTGTGTGCTCTGTGATAAAATGTCAAGTGTATATACTGATGACTCAGGGTTTTTGACGCACCCAGAACATTGTCCCATATTGCACGTCCCAGACGAATTCCTGCCCCAATTCTGATAGACCCCTATCCCATGCTTTCATTCCTGCTGTGGGCCTATAGTGCTCAAAGTTGTCTTTGAGCAGTCTGTATCCAGCGTAAGATGGGATGGTCCTTTAAATCTTTACAAGCGTTAGCTTACAAACATAAAACTACAACAGTGCCAACAAGGAAGATTCCCCTAATACCTGTTTGCTGTATTAAAGAAACTCATTAAAACTTTAATCTAAATGAACACTCAAAAATCAGTGTACAAAAAACAGATCTGAAAAAATGGTCAGGAAACATGAACATATACCTAGCATATTCTTTATGAAAGTTAGCATAATTACATGGGTGGTTTACAAAAAGTGGAATATACTAGATTCAGTAATGAAACCATGAGATTTTATTTATCTGCAAAAGCCAAAAATAAAGCAAAAAAAACTGTTAAATGTAACACCAACTGTTGCTTTCAAAGACCAACGATCAGCTGGTCTTAGCTGATACAAGTATACAACAAGTCTTACAGTATCTGTTTATCTTTAGACTTTCTCCTCCTGAGGAACCAACAATGAGAACAGAGGCCAAATTAGATATCATGTTTTAATGCCATAATTACATTACTTACAGGTAAGTCAGTTCACACTTCACATACCACATCCACAGAGCTGCCGTGATGAGTAGCTTCTATGGAGAACCATCTTTATTAGTATCTTTACTAACGAGAACCCGCCTTGTGTATGAGAATCATTCACAAAGAAGTAGACAGAAAAGAATCATTTTGTAATTCTCAAACTGACTGTAGTTCCCTGTAGGGACCACTATGTGACAGCAGAACTTCATGGCAAAGCTGGCAAAAAGACCAGGTATTTGGTCAGACACGGCCCTGGTCTAGTTGATGAAATTAAAGATAGGGGCCACAATGACACTTACTATCCACTAGGGGTTAGATTGATATTTTTTTTTTCTTTCTTTCTTTTTTCTGAGTGATGTGCTGAGCTGTAGCAGCATTGCTATGGTCTAGCATGCGAGCTGCATAAGGCATGTTGGGTTCCAAATGTGCCTGATGAGCTATGAGCGGGTTTGTACGTGTTGTCACTGGGACAATAGTTGGGCTTCTTAAATAAGCCCCATCATTGCAATCCCTATTACGTCCCATCTAGACCTTCTGGTTCCCAGTTGGACTACCCAAACAGGCCCCACATGGGCATGTTATTTGGGAGATGCTCATTAGCAAATAGATCATAATAATAATCTGTTACCTCCTAAAGCACAGGAATACTGGAGAGCATCCTCACTGCTCGCTGAGTTCAGGTACAGCTTATTGTCTCTGCTGGGTTTGTTAGTTACAGGCTGTCCGTTCTTGTACCAGATGCAAGTGGGGTTGTTTGGCAGAGTGCAGGTGCTGCTACAGGTCAGTGTTACTGTCTGTCCATCTGATGAAGCTGTGTTGGAACTCACTCTCCCCTGGTGTGTGTGTGTGTGTGTGTGTGTGTGTGTGTGTGTGTGTGTGTGTGTGTTCTTTATAGTTCTACTGTGTACCAGTCTTCAGATACAGACATCTCTACCTGTCCACTCTCCCAGCTCTGTTCCTATATAGTCACTACGTAAGTCATGAAACTGTGGCTTCTACACTCAAGTAGTGTCTAAATGTTAAACAGAGAGTCACACAACCTATAGCTGAATATAAAAGCCTTTTTTATTAGACCTATAACACACTACTTGGGTGTAGAAGCCGTAACTTCATGACTACATAGTGCACTACATAGGGAGCAGAGAGTCATTTGAGATATGGCTCAAGTAACCGGTTCTCTTTATTATTGATCATGTGATTAGCAATAAAAGCTCATAGTAAATAGAAATGATTTCTGTTTCTCCAAAATGATCTGATCTAATTTCCTTCTTTGCTGCTGGAAACTGAAGAGAATTATATACGTACTTTTGGGCTTCAAGGGAAAACTGTTTTTTGACTGAACTGTTCTTTCAAGACTGTTCTATTCTATTGATGAGAGAGAGACTGATGTAGTTTAATTAGAGTTTATTAGATGTTGCTGTTTCCTGCAGAATGAAATGGTTAAGATGTAAACAGAGTCATTCAGAGTGGTTTGGTGTGAAATGCTCTGTTCTAGAGAAGCTTACAGAGTCAGAACTGTTCACAGTGGAGGTGATAGAAACCAGACGTCTGAAGGGTGGTATGAGTGGTGCCTACAGGAGAAACAGAGCCAAGGACTGCAACAACACAGAGAAGGGATATTGCTGCTGCTGCTGCACGTGGTCCAAGGACCTGGAGCACGCAGACAATGATCCACACCCGGCCCTGCCTGAACCTTCAACTGCCGTGGGACCCGGGACAGAGCACACTGGGTCTCCGTGGCAACCATGTCACTCAGTGACACCACCTCCCTTCACCGGACTCCCCAGTGGGTGCAGTACTCTAAGAGGGGGACTGTGGTGAGAGGAAGGTGGGGTTGCTGGGTCGCCTGACCGTTCATGCTGGGTTCTCTACCTCTGATCACAGACAGCTGCTGCTTGTTCAGGAAGGAGCACCCGCAGCATAAAAGCTCAGCTCTCGTCGGCACGGGAGAGAGGACACTTGCTGATGGAGCTTTTAGAGGCATTCCACTCTTCAGACGTCTGGTTCCCATCACCTCCACTGTGAACAGTTCTGACTCTGTAAGTTTCTCTAGAACAGAGCATTTCACACCAAACCACTCTGAACGACTTTACTTACATCTCAACCACTGAATTCTGCAGAAATGTTAGAAATGATGGACGTCTCTGTTGATCATCACTGGAGCATCAGTTCTTCATTATTCTGCTGGTTTCACCTGAATATTTAAAAAAGGAGACACAAAAACCTCATTAATAATCAAACTCATTAATAATAAAGTCTTTGATCATCATAAAGTGTATTTTTCATTTGTTTAAAGATCACTTTCTTCTTCTTACCTGCTCTTGGTGATGATGTCCATGATGGATCTTTTGTCCCTTGATGACACAAATCTGTCCACCATCTTCACACAGTCCTCATGGCTCCCCAGAAATCTCAGGGTGTTTCGAGCATGGAGTCTGTGGAGGAAGAATGATAAAAGGTCATTTTCAGTGCTGGCTGGTGAAGAAAACATGCTGATGGGTTCCGTTCTGACCCAATAGGTGTAAAAACAAGCAACTGCTTACCTCACTTCCTGTGCGGAGTCCAGGGCCAGTTTGCTGATGGCGGTCAGGAACCTGCTGGTGAATTCCTTCTTGCTGGTCAGCACACGAGAAGCCCCCAACTTGTGAGAGAGCTTCTCCAGATGCAGTGCAGTGCACCTTCTCACTGCTGCATTTCTGTGGCTGGAAAGAGGAGAGTGAACACAGTAAGATACACATCCAGTGTTTACACGCAGGTGAACTCTAGACTCACCTTCTAGCAAGATCTTCTCCAAAATGTAGGAAGAGACTCAGCCGTACATCAGTGCTGCCAGTTTGTACTGTGGCTTTAGAATGACCACTGATATTGATCACATGACCACTACATTTAGTTTACAGTTCAAATCTATTAATGAATATGGAATGTGATGTTTACCTGAATCCACCAGCCAGTAGAGCGTGCAGGACCCGGCCAGGCGAGCAGGTCTGCACCATTGTGCTGAGGGCCACCTCTACGTCCTCTCGGATGAAGTGGCTGGACTCCCCAGCCTTGTGCAGAAGGACACAGCCAGTGCCCTCCACCTCCTTGTCCATCTTCCGCTGCAGGTGGGCGTATAGGTGGGACAGGGTGGTCATGGCAGCACGAGACACCATGGAGCGCAGGTTCTTCACCTGAGACAGTGGAGACAAAAGAAGCACAGTGAGCCTCTGTCTCTAACTCAACCACTGACACTTGCTTTAGCATTAATTAGAATAATGTCATTACAGAAGCTGTTGTCCAGAGTGTGTATGAAGTGTGGGTCTTACCTCCTTGATGAGGGCCAAGCAGACATCATGTAGCTCAGGCAGAAGAACCTCGGCATGGTGTTCCGCCAGAGCGCGCAGCACTTTCAGCCCCTCCATCTTCCTCTCCCTGTGTCAAAAGCAAGACATTAGAATGAGGTGAACACGTCTGGAAGGTGGTGTTATTACAGTAGGAATGATAAAGACTGATTCAGTCAATACACTGAACATTTAACAACAGAGGAGCAGCAGTAGATGGAGATCATTGGGAATTCTCTTCAGACACTTTATAGACTCTGATGTTTAGAAGATTCCATCACTAATTTTATCTGGATACTCTAAAGCATTTTACTTGTATATTCTCAGGTAACTTCAGCTATTCTAACTCTAGTCTGAGCACTACTCTAAAACACATCACTGCTCCATTAGAACTGGATCAGTGGAAGGGTGGTGGGTCTACTCCAGCTCACTGAAGACATACCATTCCTCATCCTGCAGCAGGCTAAATGCCTGGCCGAGTGCCAGCTCAGGCCTGTCAAGGGGCTGCTCACTAGTCAGGGCTGGGATCTCCAGCACCTCTCCTCTTCCCTGACTACCTTCAGCAAGGTGTGGAGCAGCACTGTTGTTGACAGGCTCCTTTCTGGTTTCTGCTTCCCTGATCTGTCTAACCACGGACACATCTGGAGCAGCTGTTTGTCCTGCAGTGTCCATCTGGCATCCTATCCTCCTCTCCTGCCTAAGTCCAGCCTCATTCCTACCTAGGCCTACCCACCTGGGGATCTTGCTACCTGTGATTAAATAAACCTGGTTAGAGCACCTAAACTATTTTAATTCATTTTCATCATAAAATCATGAGAACAGGATTTTTCTAAGGTTAATTATCTTTCCATTCCTTATTAAATATGACTTACATATGTTTCTAATTTGTAATATAGAGTTTCTGATATATTGTGTTTCTGAGCTATATGAAGTTTGTGGAGATGATGCATGAGACTCCTGAGATGTAAATACTCTAGGTTAAAGACTATTTTTTTCAGTACTGGAACTCACCTGGTGCATAGTAGGCCTTGGACCCTTTCTTATCCACCGTAGGTTGGGCAGCAGCAGGTGGAGGAACAGGTGTGTGGACCAAGGGCCGTGAAAGGAACTCCTCCAGAGTAATGGAGTTCCCATTGGTCTTGTTGCCATTCTTGTTCTCCATGTTCAGCCCCCTCAGTCTGGGAAATCTGCTGGTTTTGGCAGCAGCAGGTGGAGGGACAGGTGTGTGGACCAGGGGGCGTGAAAGGAACTCCTGAAGTGAAAAAGAGTTCCCATAGGCCCTGTTCCTTGACTTGGCAGCAGCAGGTGGAGGGACAGGGGTGTGGAGAACAGGAAATTTCAGGTCCTCTTCCACCCTGAAGGGAGACCTTCCCTGTTCTATCACCACCTGTGGGGTCTGAACTCTGACCCTCTGCCTTATAGGAGGCAAACTGCAGGGTGGTGAAGGGTCCATGCGGGACTCCTGAACGTCTACATTTGGGTCGTCCATCATGAGTCTCATTTTCTCCATGTACTCCTGCCGCTTCCTCCTGATGCTCTCTCGAAGGGAGGGGGCAAGAATAATGGGTCCATCTTCCTCTTCCATCTTCTGTAGATCCTGATGAGAAGTCTTCTGAGATGTGCTCTCCTCCACAGTCACACATCTACTGATTACAGTACTGAGAGACCAGCCATTAAATATGGAACGTTACGTGGGCGTGACTCTATTATGACGTCACACATGGGGGCGTGGTTCTCTGCTGCCTCCACACTATTAGGAGTGAAATATTAGGAGTGTATCATCCAGGGTTGGCTGGAAACACAATGCATGTAACAGTTTTCTGTAATCAGGATAGAAAAAAGTCCAGTTCCAGAGGAAAAAGGCAGTAATCAGATTCCAGCTCCATTCTAAAAACAGTGGGATTACTAACAGAACTACAGTAAACACTCATCACTCTGCTGATTCTCTTGTCTTTCTTCATATCTAGGAGCTAAATTTGGGGCTTAAATGCAGATTTTGCTGAGATTTGATTTCTTTAATGAGAGTTTAGCACTTTCCACAGCGCGCTGTCTCCCTTCAAGCCCCGCCTTATTTCCTAAACCCTCCAATCACTGCTTAGCAACCGTTGTTCTGCAGGACTCCTTCAGCGCTGTTCAGCTCGAGCTCCTGTTTCCGCGGATAGAGTTTGAAGGTGAAGCTCCAGTTCTAGTCATAAGATGCTGCTTTTACAACATTATTTATAAAGATACAAAACCGATCCCTTTCAACTCTGACCTCATATTTACTCTGATTCAGTGATTTACTGTCCAGATATCCTCCCTGTACTTCTGCTGGGAGCTTTCTATGATCGTATGCTTTAGTCTTCTTAATGATCTCAGCTGCTGGTTCATTTAGGCATCTTTACCCATAAATGCTTCGACAGGGAAGCACAAACCGACAGGACACCAGACGCATTTCTTACATCCCAAAAAGAATATCTGGGGAAGAAAGAGGAGGTATGGTCACAACTTGATCTTGTTGTGTTTCTCTAAACTTATGAAGCTTATAAGAGGTTAAAAGACCAGTGGTCAGCCCAGTGGTGAAGGTGCTGGATCTGTAAGTAATGGACCGGCTCTGCCCCCTGCTGGCACTGGTACTTACTGAGCTTAGGACCCAGAAACTCTAGCATATCTTAGAGTAGTTAGTACTGCTTACCTGTGCTTTACTGTCATTTTATCAGAGCTTATTTAAAATAGTAAAATCATGAACAGAGAAACTGTTGGAGCTTCAATTTTATTTTAAATGATAGTACAATATAATAATAATATAATTATTATTACAATATAATAATTATATAATAATAAAATAATGTAATAACCATAAACACAGCTGACATGACAAATATATCAAATATTGTGTTAACATTACAGGAAATAATAATAGGATTATTATTGTTATTATTATTATTATTATTAATAATAATAATAATCTCAACCTACCCGGGTTGTTTGGCTAGAATTTAAAGGTTCAGCCTACACTGCATGTGGACAGTATAGAGAACTGGACACCTTAATCTTTATGCATTTCTCTGTAGCAAATTTGTGTCTGATAGGTTAGTCCATATAAATGCATATAGCTCCTTAACTCCATTCTGTTCAAATATACAATCAATATATAATCCAATATATATGAAATATAAATGTATTCAACACGTACATACTGTTGTTCTTTTGAAATCTGCACATCGCTCTTGTGTAAATATGTTGTGATCGTGTACAGAGCATAAGTGTGTAAGAGAGAAGCAGTGAGATGTAAAGGAATGATCTGACCACCTGACACTAGGCAGCATGTAAATACAATGTGGTGATGTCACAAATATGCGAATTAGCAGCTGGGATGCAACATGTAACTGAAGGTGTGTGTGTGTGTGTGTGTTTGTGTGTGTGAGATAAGTGTGATAAATGGTAATCAGTCAGATATGATCTAATGTTATCAGCAGTATTTGCAGGGACGTAGCTAACCCATTTTTACAGACAGATCAGATCTGACTTGATACCAGGAAAATGCCTTTTCTTTCTCTTAACACACACACACACACACACACACACACCTTCAGTTTTAAAAGGAGTGAAAGAAGCTGCGGTGGCATTGGTTGGCCTGTGTGTAAAAGAGTAGTGCTGTCTGTATGTGTAATAACTAATTAATGTTGCAGAATGATCAGATATGAAGAGATGATATTATAACGTAACTGTGTGTGTGTGTGTGTGTGTGTGTGGTCAGCCAGTCAGCTATGAATATTCGATTCTTTTTCCAGAAAAAAGAGGCAGGTTCAGGTGAGAGTCTAAGGCCAACATGATCTTGATCATACGCTCAGAATCTGTTGATAATCATAATAATATTGAAAACTGATTATTAGAATTGGTGTGTCTGATCTACATTATTATAATGATTCTGTCAGGACACAGTCTCATGCCCTGAATCTCTCTCACTCTCATCTGGTCACCCTAGCCCACAGAAGCTCAATATTCAATAAGTAAAATGTGTCAAACTGATATGGATCTATTTATTTTTCTCTGAGATGAAATACTCATTGTTTGTTTGTTGTATTTGATAATTGGTTAGCAGCTCAAAGAGGGAGAAATGAGAATAGAGAGAGAGAGAGGAGAAAAAGAGCAGGATAATATAGTGTTAAAGTTATAGTGTAAAGTGTAAGAAACCTCCAACCGCTCTTCTGTGTCTGATCTACTTGAATCAGCACAACACACACTAACACACCACCACCACATCAGTGTCACTGCAGTGCTGAGAATGATCCACCATCTGATCATCGAAGAACAGGTAATATATATATATATATATATATATATATATATATATAGAGAGAGAGAGAGAGAGAGAGAGAGTTTATCCTTTATTATATTTTACTTTTAATAAAATGTCTTAATACATTTGTAAACTAAGTTTTGTGAACTATTCTGATTGATAGTCCGAAATGACTTTGTCATGTAGTTTTTATGAGCTGTTCTCATTTGGTTACTCAGCACCCCTAAACCTCTAAGCCTACAATCGCCCCTGTAAAACACTACAATTATTAATGAAATAATTACCATATACAATCATTTAAAACATTTGATTTACTGTTCTCGTGCTATGATATAATAAAATAATTACAAAGAAAAAAAGTCAAAGTGCATACCAGAGCCAGTAGTCTCCAACTTGTGCCTTTGCTAAGGGGTGGGAGGTGGTGCCTTTATTATGGTTAATAATTATTATGGATATTATTATGGTTAATAATCACTAATAATTATTATGGCTAATAATCACTACAATCTACTCACCCACTACACTGCAAACTGTACCAGATACACACCTTCCTTCCTATGTTTCTGTTTATAATCTGATCAGCAACACTTTCACCAGTCGTTACACATTTAACTACACGAAAATTACAATTTATTGTTATTATGATTAATTATTCTAATAATTATTCATTATAAATAATAATAACAATTTACTAACTGTAACAATACTTGAATAGCTGTAACTTTAACACGATAAATCTATAAATAAAAATACTACATATATTAAATATTTGCTGTGTTCGTGCTATAAGATTATTAAATGACTTTCTAATATTTATTCAAAAACAATTATTTATATTCTTACAATATCAAACATATCGATATTTAAATGATATAAATACAAATTATTATTATTACTATTATTATTATTAAGATTATTAAATGACTTACTAATTATTATTTAATAATAATCACATCACCTATAAACCGGTATTATTCAGATATTACTTGTTATAGGATTCAGCTCCAGAGGGTCCTACTGATCTCCACATTTGCTAGCTAGTGAACAGCGGATCACCATGATCTGTACCAGTAACATTAGCTTGCTAGCTGACATCAGTCTAACGTTAAAGTGACCTTCATACCGTTACAGTGAGCATCTACAGCTCTATTACTGTAAATACTGCTGTCCTTCTAAACCTACATGAAGCTGAAACAGCACTGTGTTCTCCGGCTGATCCTGGGGACTGGCTGTTTCTCTCTTTTTCAAATATCTCGTGATGTCCATGGTGTTCACGTTACTGTCGACTGACAGCGCGACGAGGGCATGAAGGAGGAGAAATGGGCTGTGTCCCAAATACCATGTTTAAAAACACGCGCTCTGAAGGGCTCCTGACTTATTGCGCTGCTCGCTGTTGATACTAAAAAGAGTAGACTTTGAGGAGAACTGCAGAGTGTAGGGTGTGATTTGGGAATGGGCTATGGTGACCTATAGGAGTGTAAGAGTGCAACTGCTAATATGTGAAGTGCACAGAGTGAGAAGCAGCGCTAAAGGATCTGCATCCTCCCCTCAACCCCCGCGGAGTCGCCTATGGTCAGTGCAGTCCGTGCAGCAGGTCTGAGTGTTTTAGCACGAATCTATAAATATAATAAATATATATAATCGATCTATATCGATATTTAAATAATATAAACATGAATTATTATCCGTTGTGCTCGTGCTATAAGATTATTTCTATATAATTAGATCATCTACAAACAGTTAATCAGGTGTTACTTGTTATAGGATACAGCGCTTATAAACCTTATAAGGAATAAAATGATGTCACAGTCGGCGCCGCCCGTCAGCCCAGTGGTGAAGGTGCAGGACCTGGAAGTAATGGAGCCACGAGTCGTGGGCTCGACTCCCGGCTCTGCCCCCTCCTGACACTGGTAAGCGTATATACTAGGCAAAGGTTCACGAGTTTGGACGCAAGAACCCTGCCTTAGAGAATCTAGTGTCGCTTACCTGTGCCAGTAGGGGGCGCAGTCCAGAGCCTCCCTCCTGCGCCTTTACTAAGGGGTGGGCGGTGCCGCTTTTTGATGAAACTTTTTACTATTATTTTTATTATTTAAAAAACAATAACTACATATTAAAAGAACAACACTAATATTTATTATTAATTATAAAATAATAATAATTCATTACTCTTCTATCATTGGTTGTAAGATTGTAAGGCTGTAAGATTAACATGATAACTCAATATAATCAACAAAACTAACATTTCAGATCTGTACTGTTATTTAGTCGGAGCTTATTTAAAATAGTGAAACTGGGTGTTGATATTTCAGAGCTGATCTTGTTAAAGGCAGAGGGAGTAGATGTAACCCTGTGGAGAGTGAAGCTGCTCTAATGGTGGAGTTAAAGAGAGTGTAAAGCTCTGCAGACATGCAGTGAATATTCTGCTCTACAGAGGAGAAATACGCGCCTCTATGCTGTGCTGTGCTCCTGGAAGTTCTGCTGGCTGATGGATCATTTTGTAAAACGGCTTTAAAGAGCTGACACTGTCTGGTAAGTAAGTTTACTGTGTTCTAAACAGCAAACAGCATTTTTTTCAACCCGACATCATTTCAGAGTTAAAACAGTGTTAGCTCCTTAGCTAACGATGCTGCTAGCAGCTCCACCCTAAACTGAGGCTTTCATAATGGGAGCGTTAGCATGGTGGCTAAGTGGGTAGGAGCCCATAGTGTTAACTAGTTCTCTGACTGCATGATGGGTTTGTTTAACATGGCTTAACTCAGGACTCTGAAACATGAGCCAGCATCAACTTTGTTGAGTCCTGAGTGAATTTGCCATGTTTACAGAAGCTGGAGTGATGTTAGACAGTTAGGGAGAGCTCAGTAACTCGCTGTATTTTGAGAAGTGCAGGGTGGATTATATGAAGGGCAGTTGGCTCCTAACGGGACAAGGTGTCTGCTTTGATCCAAACTGTGAGATGTTTCAGGTGTCTGTGGCTGATAAAGTCCTGCTCCTAACTGATATACAGTAGAAATGCTCCACTAAATGACCAAAACATTATTTCTGCTACTTTTTACCTGTGCTGCTCAAATACATACTGCCATAAAGAAGAAAAAGCCTGACATCATGGTGTTTGACCAGTCTGACATAGAAGTGAACTGTTTGTAATTTGTCTAATCTGAATGTTGTTTGGTTTGGTTCCCTTCGGGAGAGAATCAGGAGGAAGCGGCAGGAGTACATGGGGGAAAATGAGCCTCATGATTAATGGCCTAAATGTCAGACATTAGTTCAGGATGCCATTTTCAGACGGATCTGTGGCTTGATCCATGATCATGATCAGCCATAAAACCAAACTGGCATCAGTGTGGGTGACCCTTCACCACCCTGTAGTTCCTCCAATAAGGTAGGGAGTCCTATGCCAAGTTCATGCTCCAAAGATAGGGGTAGTGAGGAAAGCTCTCCCTTCAAGGTTGAAGAAGACCCCTGTCTCCCCACCTGCTGCTGTCAAAACCAGCAGCTTTTCATCACTGACAGGTCTGAACAATAAGGTTCATGATGGAAACAGGGCCTATGGGAACTCCTTTCACGCCCCTTGCTCCACACACCTGCCCCTCCAAGATTCCCAGGTGGGTAGGCCTAGGTAGGCAGAGGATGTGTCCAGTTAAAGCTGACGTGTAGCCTGAAAAACAGAGCTGCCCAAACTGAGACTGGGCTTAGCCAGGAGAGGAGGACCGAGAGCCAGGTGGAGCTGCTGCTCCTCTGTTGTTAAATGTTCAGTGTATTGACTGAATCAGTCTTCATCATTCCTACTGTAACAACACCACCTTCCAGACGTGTTCACCTCATTCTAATGTCTTTTGAAACAGGGAGAAGAAGATGGAGGGGCTGAAAGTGGTGCGCGCTCTGGTGGAACTACATGATGTCTGCTTGGCCCTCATCAAGAGTAAGACCCACACTTCATACACACTCTGGACAACAGCCTTTTGTCCAATCTGTAGTCACCATTTCAAAACTCACTAAGCACAGCATGTGTCTGCTGTGGACTGTACCTTTAGCACAATTTATGCTTTTGTTACAGAATATGCAGTCAGTTTACATATTTCTACATATTTCTATAAAATTCTGGATCTTTCTTGTCTTACACACAGAATCCCACAAGTACAATATAATGTTAAAAAACTTAAATGTATCCTAAAACAAGTTCTTCTGCTACAGCAACAGGTAAACAAGTTACACAAAACAGCTGATACACATTTCTGAATGTACAGATCATTGAGAAATTGAGAAACTGCTGATGTACACTATGTGGACAGAAATATTACTCATTCATGGTTTATTTGGTAATCAATGGTATTCAAAAAGAGTTTATCAGATATTAAAACAGCACTGCTGAGGTAAATTTGTGTATGTTAGCAACAATATTAAGCATATTTATCTCCTAACATGTACTATATACTAATCTCAACAGTGCGAGTTGACCTGCAGTTGGAACGGATACACACTCCCTACAAAGAAGCTACTGGTAAATTTCTCTTTCAGCTGTTAACAGAAGAATATCTATAGTGACCAAAAACACCAGCTGGTCCAACTGGACAAATGATCTTTAACAGTCCTCACAGCGTTTTACTTGAGGCAGGAAGTTGTAGATGTTGACGCCTGTGTCTACTGATAGTTTTACAGTGTTGTTTGTGGTAGAATTCCTGTTTCTGTTTAAGGAACAGTAGCTTCTCTGCTTATTAATGTTAAAGGAGATAGGTAGATTCTACAGAAGGTAATGTTAGCTTTTTTTCTGTAACCCAGCCTAACTGTCACCTCCATACTCCAGATCAAAGCAGACCTGGAAACAGGTAAAAGAGCCATTACACAGAAGTAGCTGAGCTGGTGGACTTATGCGTTGGATGTGGTGCTCAAGGAGGCTGAATGTAAAGACCGCTGTCTGCAACAGCACAGCCATCAGCCCGGAGCCCTTAAACCACATATCAGAGCAGTTCACAGCCATGTTTAGGTGAAAAGCTTTCCTACACTGGAGAAGGCATGGATGAGATGGAGTTCACAGAAGCAGACAGCATGAATGACCTTGTGTCTGAGTACCAGCAATACCACAGGAGAGGAGGAGGGAGATTTTGAGGATGAGGAAGAAGAGGTTGTGGTGTAGGTTTAGTATCTGTTGTGGTGAGTGAAGGGGAACTGACCACCAACCACACAGGTTCTCAGATCCTTCAGGTCCACTTCACTGTCCACCATTGTTCTCTTATGACATTGCTTGGCTCTGAGGAGAAACACCCAGACCACACACAGCTGGAGAGGGCTGACCAAGCCATCTGACCTTTCTCACTCTTTCACTGCTCAGATGCTGACATAAAAACTCTGCACAGAGAGCAGCCGGGTGAGTGAATTTTGCTCTGAATACTGCTGGAACTTGAGTGTATATATACTGAGTTGACAGTTTATTAAGTACACCTACCTTCTACACTCACTAGCCACTTTATCAAATATTATTTGAGAGATGGTCCAATTGAACAATGGTGTTGCTGGGGTTCAGCTTCACCAGCAGTACTTCACATTGTTCCCATCTATTCATGTGTAGCCATCCTTTAACCCTTTATCACTGGATAGTTTCTGACCACAAACCTACTCTTGGCTCAATATTTTAGGATGGAGGACTCACTTTTACCCTGGCAGTGACACAGATTTGTGTGAAAACCCCATCAGCACCACTGAGCCAGATGGAGTTGTACCAGTACCATACACACTATCAGTGTCACTGCTGGGGTGAGAATGAACCACCACCTAAATAATGTCCTACAGTCTTACTGATGGTAAATTAAGCATGAAAACAACTTATCTAATAAACTAATAATCTCAGTGTAAAATCAGTGTAGGTTTGTGAATGTAATTCTTTAGATTATGAGTTATATTCAATAGGATAAACACCCCCCTGGTTAAATGGTGTGTGTTGCTGATTTGATGATCTGAGGTAAAGCCAGGTAGCCGACTGCAGAACAGCAGTACTACAGAGCAGTCACTGTGTGACATTCAGCAAAACACCAATTTTCTTTAATCTCAGTGTTTATATAGAAAACTGAGCTTGTCTGTGACTAGATTTCCCTTTATATTTAGAAGGCTAGCACTAGTGATGCTATGCTAACGTTACCTGAGGTAAAGCTATACAGCCATATTTATAACCCGACAACCATAATTCAGATTTCTATGTCACATATATGCAAATGGGGTTTGTAATACTTCAATTTTAAGGAAAAAATAACTTCACATGTAGCATAAATTTATATTAGTCCCTATTTAGTTATCTAACTGGTAGCTCTGTAGCTAGGCTAGGCTACAGCTACAGGTGCTGAACCGTTAGCTAGCCGTTTAATTCTCCACATCAGCTCAGTATGAAAAGCTGCTGCCTCATTAGATCAGTGATTTTACAGCAGGACTCCTTCACATCCACACACTCCTACAAACTGTAAACCCCTTTACTGAAACACAAGCTATCTGCTTTCCATGCATTCCTGTGAGTGAACAGCTAAACTGCTCGCTTGGTTTAGTACATGAAGACCTCCTGCTTAGCATTATAGCTGCCAGACAGAGAGATAAACAGTCTATCAGAGAAGTTCTGCCTTTTCTAAAACCTGAATATTATTAAAAACTGATATATCTGTAGCAGAATGCTACTTTATGATCACCAGCTGGTGGTTAATGTTGATATCTGGATTAAAAATTGTTCATATTTCTATTTAAGAAGTGAGTGTAGCATTTAGCAAACATCTCATTTAGCTAATGTTAAAGTATGAAGAAAAATCCTTAAAGTTCTGCTTTCTTCTTAATCTGATCATATTTCAGTAATATTTCAGTAATATTTCTCAGGCTTGTTGTTCATGAATCAGAGACTGCTCTGGAAGTCAGTCTGGAATAGTCTGTCTGGATCAGGGAGAAATTCAGCGGAACTAAAACCACTGATTTTGACTCACATATGCAATATTTTGACATTCATTTTTATTGTACTTTAAGTATAATATTTATTTTAATATAATTATTTTAATATAATTATTATTTGAATGATTTAAGCGCATATATTTGTTTCCGAACTTGAATTTCTTTTCTATTTTTCTCTGTAAGATCTGTTGTAATATTACAGAAATCTCACCTTATCTCTCCTTATCTCCTGATGTTTCTGCTAGTTTAGCAGTCTGCTGTTTGCTGCTGTTTTCACAGTGAACACACACAGTGCAGTTCAGTGAGTGCTAGCACTATATTTATTTATATTTGTGTGTGTTTGTGTGTTTACACTATTTTTTTACACATCTCATGATGAGAGGGAGATAACGATAGAAATGATCTCTGTTGATCATCACTGGAGCATCTGTTCTTCATTTTTCTGCTGGTTTCATCTGTATGCTTAAAAAAGGAGACACAAAAAACCCTCATTAAAAATCAGACTTATTCATAATAAACTGATGATGTCATCATGTCTTCCAGAACATCAGTGAATATTACAGCAGCAGTGATCCTCGTCTTACTGACAGGTAAACTTTCACATTCCTCTGCTTTTTTACTCTGTTTTAAGAGGTTTACAGTGTTTATCATTACAGTGTATACTCGTATCATTATAATTACTGTATACTATATATGTATTTATATACAATCTACACTATATAAACTACAATATTTTATTTTACATTTTCAAAACTTTAAAAGATTCAGTGAAATATTCTAAAAAGATTTCTAAATGAGTTTCAGGAAGAAATGATTAATAATTGGCAACAATGAATGATCTTTAACAGCTTTGTGATCTATGGATTAACAGCGTGTGCTTGTGTGCCTAAACTGTGTGAAGCTTCAGATCAGCTATTTTAAACTGTTTTAATCTTAGGTCAGTTCCTCTGTGGTTATCACACCTCTGCCCAACTGCGTACCTGACTCTATCGCCCATAGCAACAGCATCATTACTTTACACTGTGGTCACTCTGCCAGTTAGACCATGAGAGTTTCCTCTAACATCTGAACCGTGTGTGTGTGTGTGTGTGTGTGTGTGTGTGTGTGTGTGTGTGTGTGTGTGTGTGTGTGTGTTGCAGGAGTTTGAGCTCAGCGCAGTGTAACTCTCTCCTCTCAGAGTCTCTGTGCTGTTACTGGATCTACAGTAAAAATCTCCTGCAAATATACAACACCTGATTCCTCCAGTGTCAGAGAGAGAGAGTGGATCCACAGCTCTGATGGAAAAGAACGAGTCCTGGGCTCCACTGAAGGAAGAGTGTCTGTAAGAACAGAGCAGAATGAGTGTGAGCTGACAGTGAGGGATGTGAGCTGGAAGCAGTGACTGGACATCAGCCTCATCTGGAGTTCAGCTCACTGTAACAGGTATACACACATCAAAACACTCTAACAGAGTCTCTGCAGATCGGGATTTACAGAATTCTGGTGTGTGTGTGTGTGGGTGTGTGTAGATTTGCAGGTGAAGGTGGATCCTCGGACTGAGAGACAGAGAGAGGTGAAATTGTCCTGTAGCTCCACCTGCAGCCTTGGGGAAAAGCTTTCCTACTACTGGAATGGAGAATTCAAGACTTACACAGCAGATAGGCAAATATACTGGCAGACCTGGAGTCAGTCTGTCTGTCACAGGTAGAGCTGCACTACATACAGTCAGATTGCTCTCTGCTTAATAAAATAATTTATTTATAAAATAATTTTATAAATCAGCACATTTTACTGCTCATACACTCCTAACTAAACTCATCTGTTAACTGTCAGGTTTAGTTTGAACAGGGAATTGATCAATCTGCTCAGGGCTGTGACCCTCCAGCACCAGAGCTGATTACTTTTCCTACAAATGACCAAAGAACACCAAGCCTTGTTTAAACTCTCCTGCAGATATGAAGATTACAGTGTCCGACACAGAGAGTGGAGGAAAGCAGCTGACCTGTAGCAGCACCTGCACTCTGCCTGACCACCACACCTACATCTGGTACAAGAACGGACAGAGTGAGTCTCACTGCAGATCTGCCTCCTGCTCTGTAGCTGTGGTCAGTGGAGTGGTCAGCTACAGCTGTGGTGTTGAAGGCCACGAGAGCCTCCACTCATCTCCAGTGTGTGAGTGGACATTTTCACACTCTGAATTAAGTCATCTACAGTAAGTTTTCATATGATGTATGATGATAATTCAGTGACCCACACCTAAACAGCAGTGACCAGTATGCGAGTAACGTGAATACACCAGCTGTCTGACCCATCTCAACTAATAAAGGTAACACCTGAATCTGATCTATTTCCAATCAGACTCTCCCAGAAACACCAGAGCAGTGCTGGTTCCCTCTGGAGAGAGAGAGGAGGGAGAGTCAGTGACTCTGAGCTGCAGCTTTGATGCAGACCCTCCTGTTCTCTCCTACTCCTGGTTTAAGCAGAGAGCAGCTGCAGACACACCGCTGACAATAGGCCAGAATTACAGCATCACCAACATCAGCTCCCAGCACAGCGGACATCACAGCTCTACACCCGTTTATCTGGATGTGAAAGGTAAGCAGCAGTCTGCAGTAAGTGTGTTCAGTCAGGATGTGTAATTACTGGTGAATTAGCTGTTGTTCTCCTGATCAGAATGAACTGATTCTGTTGAAACACTCAGCTGAGTTGTTGGAGCAGCGTGCTGTTTGGGGAGATGTTTGGGGAGCTGTTGGAGTGGTCCCTGTTCTGCCTCTCTCTTTCACTGCTGTTCTGTGCATTAAGTGAGTGACAGTATTGTTTATATTTATCTCTGAATCTGCATTAAACATCATATTAACCTCAACTTTAACCTCAAATACAAGCTTTTCTGATCTACAGAACTCAAACTGGCCTTTTTGTTTAACCTGTGTGATCAGGAGGAGGAGAGGAGCAGAGAGAGAGACGCATATACCGGTACGGAGAGAGGATTTCACTTTCTTTCTCTCTACATCCTCCTAAAAGCTGCTGCTGAATAAAGACTGAAGTTGTGTTTTCCTCATCTCTCTCTAAAAGACCCCAAATCCTGCAGACCCCACATATACAGCTCTCAACCCCACCACTATCAGCTCAGACTATGATACTCTACAGGTACGTCTACAGTTTTTATATATATGTGTGTGTGTGTGTGTGTGTGTGTGTTTTACACTGCATGAGTGTTTAGTTTCCTTAAACCCTGCAACCACAACGTCTGATTATGACTCTCTGACAGTAGGTCTGCAGTTTCCTTGCTTGCAAATGTGTGTGTGTGTGTGTGTGTGTGTGTGTGTTTCTGTAGTTGGAATATATATCAGGGTGTGTGTGTTTCCAGGCTGTTCGTCCTCATTGAGAGATGAGAAATGCTCCAAAAATAAAGGATAAACGGCTGTGCTACATCACTGTATTCTCCACCATCAGCAGCACCAGCAGCACTTAAAGACACACAGGAGAGGAGTTTGGTGATCATAACAAAGCAGATTCTGTTTTCAGATTCTTTATGATTCAGTTTATTGTGGATTAATTGTTTAGAACATTGCGTTAAGGTTCTGCTCAGATAAATGTTCTTTAGTCCTCCTCAGAGCTGCAGATTGATTTAATGAAGGCTTAGTAATGAGCTGCTGTGTTGAATCAGGTGTGTTAACAGAGGTGGAGTGATGGTCTCTGTGGTGCTGTAGTTCTGAGTTTTAGTATTATTCTGAGGACATACTGGTATCTATAAACACTGACATGCTGAAACAGTAGTGGAGTGTGGAAATCCGTGTTTGGTCATTACTTCACCTAGATTAGCTTTTTAGCTCCAGTACTAAACTTCTATTGATGAGAGAGAGACTGATGTAGTTTAATTAGAGTTTATTAGATGTTGCTGTTTCCTGCAGAATTAAAAGGTTAAGATGTAAACAGAGTCATTCAGAGTGGTTTAGTGTGAAATGCTCCATTCTAGAGAAACTTACAGAGTCAAAACTGCTTACAGTGGAGGTGATGGGAACCTGATGTCTGAAGGGCGGTGTGAGTGGTGCCTATAGGAGAAACACTGAGACAAGGACTGCGACAACACAGAGAAGGGATATTGCTGCTGCTGCACGTGGTCCGAGGACCTGGAGCACGCAGACAATGATCCACACCCGGCCCTGCCTGAGCCTCCACCAGCAGTGGGACCCGGGACAGAGCACGCTGGGTCTCCCTGGCAACCATGTCACACAGTGACACCGCCTCCCTTCACCGGACTCCCCAATGGTTGAGTCCCCAGGGTGCACTCTAAGAGGACTCTAAGAGGGGGACTGTGGTGAGAGGAAGGTGGGGTTGCTGGGTCGCCTGACCGTTCATGCTGGGTTCTCTACCTCTGATCACAGACAGCTGCTGCTTGTTCAGGAAGGAGCACCCGCAGCATAAAAGCTCAGCTCTCGTCGGCACGGGAGAGAGGACACTCTCTGATGGAGCTTTTAGAGGCATTCCACTCTTCAGACGTCTGGTTCCCATCACCTCCACTGTGAACAGTTCTGACTCTGTAAGTTTCTCTAGAACAGAGCATTTCACACCAAACCACTCTGAATGACTTTACTTACATCTCAACCACTGAATTCTGCAGAAATGTTAGAAATGATGGACGTCTCTGTTGATCATCACTGGAGCTGCTGTTCTTCATTCTTCTGCTGGATTCATCTGTATATTTAAAAAAGGAGACAAAAACCTCATTAATAATCAAACTCATTAATAATAAAGTCTTTGATCATCATAAAGTGTATTTTTCATTTGTTTAAAGATCACTTTCTTCTTCTTACCTGCTCTTGGTGATGATGTCCATGACTGATCTTTTGTCTCTTGATGACACGAATCTGTCCACCATCTTCACACAGTCCTCGTGGCTCCCCAGAAATCTCAGGGTGTTTCGAGCATGGAGTCTGTGGAGGAAGAATGATAAAAGGTCATTTTCAGTGCTGGCTGGTAAAGAAAACATGCTGATGGGTGCAGTTCTGACCCAATAGGTGTAAAAACAAGCAACTGCTTACCTCACTTCCTGTGCGGAGTCCAGGGCCAGTTTGCTGACGGCGGTCAGGAACCTGCTGGTGAATTCCTTCTTGCTGGTCAGCACACGAGAAGCCCCCAACTTGTAAGAGAGCTTCTCCAGATGCAGTGCAGTGCATCTTCTCACTGCTGCGTTTCTGTGGCTGGAGAGAGGAGAGTGAACACAGTAAGATACACATCCAGCGTTTACACACAGGTGAACTCTAGACTCACCTTTTAGCAAAATCTTCTCCAAAATGTAGGAAGAGACTCAGCCGTACATCAGTGCTGCCAGTTTGTACTGTGGCTTTAGAATGACCACTGATATTGATCACATGACCACTTCATTTAGTTTACAGTTCAAATCTATTAATAAATATGGAATGTGATGTTTACCTGAATCCACCAGCCAGTAGAGCGTGCAGGACCCGGCCAGGCGAGCAGGTCTGCACCATCGTGCTGAGGGCCACCTCCATGTCCTCTTTGATGAAGTGGCTGGATTCCCCAGCCTTGTGCAGGAGGACACAGGCAGTGCCCTCCACCTCCTTGTCCATCTTCCGCTGCAGGTGGGCATACAGGTGGGACAGGGTGGTCATGGCGGCACGAGACACCATGGAGCGCAGGTTCTTCACCTGAGACAGTGGAGACAAAAGAAGCACAGTGAGCCTCTGTCTCTAACTCAACCACTGACACTTGCTTTAGCATTAATTAGAATAATGTCATTACAGAAGCTGTTGTCCAGAGTGTGTATGAAGTGTGGGTCTTACCTCCTTGATGAGGGCCAAGCAGACGTCATGTAGCTCAGGCAGAAGAACCTCGGCATGGTGTTCCGCCAGTGCGCGCAGCACTTTCAGCCCCTCCATCTTCCTCTCCCTGTTTCAAAAGCAAGACATTAGAATGAGGTGAACACGTCTGGAAGGTGGTGTTATTACAGTAGGAATGATAAAGACTGATTCAGTCAATACACTGAACATTTAACAACAGAGGAGCAGCAGTAGATGGAGATCATTGGGAATTCTCTTCAGACACTTTATAGACTCTGATGTTTAGAAGATTCCATCACTAATTTTATCTGGATACTCCAAAGCATTTTAGTTGTATATTCTCAGGTAACTTCAGCTATTCTAACTCTAGTCTGAGCACTACTCTAAAACACATCACTGCTCCATTAGAACTGGATCTTAATTCTTAATGATCAGTGGAAGGGTGGTGGGTCTACTCCAGCTCACTAAAGACATACCATTCCTCATCCTGCAGCAGGCTAAATGCCTGGTCGAGTGCCAGCTCAGGCCTGTCAAGGGGCTGCTCACTAGTCAGGGCTGGGATCTCCAGCTCCTCTCCTCTTCCCTGACTACCTTCAGCAAGGTGTGGAGCAGCCCTGTTGTTAACAGGCTCCTTTCTGGTTTCTGCTCCCCTGCTCTGTCTAACCACTTTGGAAGCAGCTGTTTGTCCTGCAGCCTCGTCCTGACCCTCTGTCCTTGTCTCCTGCCTAAGTCTAGTCTCACTCCTACCTAGGCCTACCCACCTGGGAATCTTGCTACCTGTGATTATATGAACATGGTTAGAGCACCTACTACTTTCATTTATTTTTATTTTTTTTCATTTAAGAACAGGATTTTGCCATGGTTACATGTTTCTAATTTCTAATATAAAGAAATTGTGTTTCTAAGCTATATAGAGTTTGTAGGGAAGTTACATAAGACTCCTAAGATATATGTTCTCTAGGTTATAGATTAAAGACTATTTAAGGGACTGGAACTCACCTGGTGAGTCATAGGCCTTGTTCTTTTTTGGAGCCACCATCAGTTTGGTAGCAGCAGGTGGAGAGACTGGTGTGAAAACCAAGGGGCGTGAAAAGAACTCCTCCAGAGTAATGGAGTTCCCAGTGGTCTTGTTGTTATCCTTGGTCTCCATGTTCAGCCCCCTCAGTCTGGGAAATCTGCTGGTCTTGGCAGCAGCAGGTGGAGGGACAGGGGTGTGGACTAGGGGGCGTGAAAGGAACTCCTGAAGTGAAAAAGAGTTCCCATAGGCCCTGTTCCCATTCTGAGCCCTAATGTCCAAACCCCTCAGTGTCGAAAACCTGCTGGACTTGGCAGCAGCAGGTGGAGGGACAGGGGTGTGGAGAACAGGAAATTTCAGGTCCTCAGTCTGTTCTTTCACCACCTGTGGGGCTTGAATTTGGACCCTCTGCCTTATCGGAGGCAAACTGCAGGGTGGTGAAGGGTCCATGCGAGACTCCTGAACGCCCACATTTGGGTCGTCCATCATGAGTCTCATTTTCTCCATGTATTCCTGCCGCTTCCTCCTGATGCTCTCTCGAAGGGAGGAGGCAAGAATAATGGGTCCATCTTCCTCTTCCATCTTCTGTAGATCCTGATGAGAAGTCTTCTGAGATGTGCACTCCTCCACAGTCACACATCTACTGATTACAGTACTGAGAGACCAGCCATTAAATATGGAACGTTACGTGGGAGTGAATCTATTATGACGTCACGGATCAGGGCGTGGTTCTCTGCTGCCTCCACACTATTAGGAGTGAAATATTAGGAGTGTATCATCCAGGGTTGGCTGGAAACACAATGCATGTAACAGTTTTCTGTAATCAGGATAGAAAAAAGTCCAGTTCCAGAGGAAAAAGGCAGTAATCAGATTCCAGCTCCATTCTAAAAACAGTGGGATTACTAACAGAACTACAGTAAACACTCATCACTCTGCTGATTCTCTTGTCTTTCTTCATATCTAGGAGCTAAATTTGGGGCTTAAATGCAGATTTTGCTGAGATTTGATTTCTTTAATGAGAGTTTAGCACTTTCCACAGCGCGCTGTCTCCCTTCAAGCCCCGCCCTATTTCCTAAACCCTCCAATCACTGCTTAGCAACCGTTGTTCTGCAGGACTCCTTCAGCGCTGTTCAGCTCGAGCTCCTGTTTCCGCGGATAGAGTTTGAAGGTGAAGCTCCAGTTCTAGTCATAAGATGTGTCTGGGGGACACAGAGAGCCTGACAGACTGAAGGAGGCTGTTTTCTCCCCGTTTCCAAAAACAACAGCTCATTTGAAAAAGTCAGCTCTGGACTCGTCTGTGGTAAACCTCCCCATGAGCTGAACACACACACCTTAACCAGAGACAGCTGTGTTCACTCAGAGGTGAGTCGTTTGATCTGCTGTTTAGTTGCTAATTTGAGCTGCTTTGACTGAATAAGAAGCTGTGTATGAAAGCACTTGTGGAAAAAGTCGTAGAACCCAGGCGTAGTTTTAGCGGACATGCTAAAAGTTCCTCTTGCTGAAGCGTTCAAATCTTTCTTTACTTGAAATGGATGAGCTGCTTTTACCACGTTGGCTTTGCAGTAACTTTCTGAAGTAGATGAAGTAAATGAGCTCCTCCAGCTGAAGCCCAGTAGAGCAGCAGGGACATCTGATGTCTTCACACATTGCTGCCCCCCAGTGATCAGATCAGGTCATTACATCTGTGATTGGAAGATGTGTTGGTTGATTCTCTGCTTTGGTTTTATTATTGTTCAGATTGTAAAGCATTAATCCATTATTGTAGGCTGTGTTCAATCATCTCTTCATGTTTTAAAGCTCCATCCTCTCCCTGCTGTCACTGCAGTGTTGTAGAAGAGCAGATGCTGCACAGTGGAGGAACCAGGAAGAAATAAGCATTAAAAACTAAACCAAAAGCTGCTTCACAATTTATTTCTGATGGTGTTTTTGTAAAACACTGTTCAGAGTAATAAATCACACAAGGTGAAGCAGAAATGGATAAAAATATCAGTAAATCTAACCAATAACAGTAAATGATAAAAACAGTGCAGAAGAATAAAAATATGAAGCTTTTAAATCAGTTTCTCAATGAATGTAATGAGCTGAACATAAAACATATGAATGTAAAATAAACTGAACTGAAGATGAGAATGAAGTGTTTCTGACATGGAAATCTTTAAAATTGCCTTCTTTCATCTATGTAATTTTGACAGACTGCATATTGTATGTTAAATGATGCTGATAAGCCGGTGCATGTATTTATAACCTCTAGACTGGATTCCTGTAATGCCCTTCTGGTTGAACGTTCATGCAAATGATTAAAAAAGCTTCATCTACTTCAGAAAGCAGCTGCTAGAGGGCTCACCAGAGCTAGAAACTTTCTCTCTCATCCCTGCACTGGTTACCAGTTAGATTCCACATTGATTTTACAGCGGGGCAAAAAAGTATTTAGGCAGCCACTGATTGTCCAAGTTCTCCTACTTGATGAGAGAGGTCTGTAATTTTCATCATAGGTACACTTCAACTATGAGAGAAAAAATGAGGAACAAAATCCAGGAAATCACATTGTAGGATTTTTAAAATAATTTATTTGTAAATTAATATTGGAAAATAAGTATTTGGTCACCCACAAACAAGTAAGATTTCTGGCTCTCACAGACCTGTAACTTCTTCTTTAAGAAGCTCTTCTGTCCTCCACTCGTTACCTGTATTAATGGCACCTGTTGACCTCGTTATCTGTGTAAAAGACACCTGTCCACAGCCTCAAACAGTCAGACTCCAAACTTAACCATGGCCAAGACCAAAGAGCTGTTGAAGGACACTAGGAAAAAAATTGTAGACCTGCACCAGGCTGGGAAGAGTGAATCTACAGTAGGCAAGCAGGTTGGTGTGAATAAATCAACTGTGGGAGCAATTGTAAGAAAATGGAAGACATACAAGACCATTCATAATCTCCCTCGATCTGGGGCCCCACGCAAGATCTCAAAATGATCATGAGAACAGTGAAGAAAAATCCCAGAACTACACAGAGGGACCTGATGAATGACCTGCAGAGAGCTGAGACCAAAGTAACAAAGGCTACCAGCAGTAACACACTACGCTTAGAGGGACTCATATCCTGCAGTGCCAGGCGTGTCCAGGCCCGTCTGAAGTTTGTCAGAGAGCATATGGATGATCCAGAAGAGGATTGGTAAAATATCATGTGTTCAGATGAAACCAAAATAGAACTTTTGAGAGCATTGAAGATGGAACGTGGCTGGGTCTTCCAGCATGACCATGACCCCAAACACACTGCTCGGGCAACGAAGAAGGTCCTAGAGTGGCCTAGCCAGTCTCCAGACCTCAGCCCCATAGAAAATTTGTGGAGGGAGTTAATAGTCTGTGTTGTCCAGTAACCACCCCAAAACATGACTACTCGAGAAGAGATCTGCATGGAGGAATGGGCCAAAATATCAGCTACAGTGTGGCAAACCTGGTGAAGACTTACAGGAAATGTTTGACCTCTGTCATTGCCAACAAAGGTTATGCTACACTTGCACAATCAGTGGCTGAATAAATACTTTTTTGCCTCACTGTTAGTCTCTCAATGGTTTATCACACAGTGTCTTAGGGAACTTATTAAACTCTTTGCTAATGTAGCCTGTTTCCATACTAACACTGTTCTGCACTGCTCTGATTACAGGTTTTGATCCTATTTTTATTATATTATATTCTTACATTTACAGACCCTTCACCAGTCTGTTCATACTTCCAAACCCTGTCTTATTAGTATTACTTATAGGATTCAGCTCCAGAGGGTCCTACTGATCTCCACATTTGCTAGCTAGTGAACAGCGGATCACCATGATCTGTACCAGTAACATTAGCTTGCTAGCTGACATCAGTCTAACGTTAAAGTGACCTTCATACCGTTACAGTGAGCATCTACAGCTCTATTACTGTAAATACTGCTGTCCTTCTAAACCTACATGAAGCTGAAACAGCACTGTGTTCTCCGGCTGATCCTGGGGACTGGCTGTTTCTCTCTTTTTCAAATATCTCGTGATGTCCATGGTGTTCACGTTACTGTCGACTGACAGCGCGACGAGGGCATGAAGGAGGAGAAATGGGCTGTGTCCCAAATACCATGTTTAAAAACACGCGCTCTGAAGGGCTCCTGACTTATTGCGCTGCTCGCTGTTGATACTAAAAAGAGTAGACTTTGAGGAGAACTGCAGAGTGTAGGGTGTGATTTGGGACTGGGCTATGGTGACCTATAGGAGTGTAAGAGTGCAACTGCTAATATGTGAAGTGCACAGAGTGAGAAGCAGCGCTAAAGGATCTGCATCCTCCCCTCAACCCCCGCGGAGTCGCCTATGGTCAGTGCAGTCCGTGCAGCAGGTCTGAGTGTTTTAGCACGAATCTATAAATATAATAAATATATATAATCGATCTATATCGATATTTAAATAATTTAAAAATGAATTATTATCCGTTGTGCTCGTGCTATAAGATTATTTCTATATAATTAGATCATCTACAAACAGTTAATCAGGTGTTACTTGTTATAGGATACAGCGCTTATAAACCTTATAAGGAATAAAATGATGTCACAGTCGGCGCCGCCCGTCAGCCCAGTGGTGAAGGTGCAGGACCTGGAAGTAATGGAGCCACGAGTCGTGGGCTCGACTCCCGGCTCTGCCCCCTCCTGACACTGGTAAGCGTATATACTAGGCAAAGGTTCACGAGTTTGGACGCAAGAACCCTGCCTTAGAGAATCTAGTGTCGCTTACCTGTGCCAGTAGGGGGCGCAGTCCAGAGCCTCCCTCCTGCGCCTTTACTAAGGGGTGGGCGGTGCCGCTTTTTGATGAAACCTTTTACTATTATTTTTATCATTTAAAAAACTAGAACTACATATTAAAAGAACAGCAACACTAATAATTATTATTAATTATAAAATAATAATTATTATTATTTACAGTCATTACTCCTCTATCATTGGTTGTAAGATTGTAAGGCTGTAAGATTAACATGATAACTCAATATAATCAACAAAACTAACATTTCAGATCTGTACTGTTATTTAGTCTGAGCTTATTTAAAATAGTGAAACTGGGTGTTGATATTTCAGAGCTGATCTTGTTAAAGGCAGAGAGAGTAGATGTAACCCTGTGGAGAGTGAAGCTGCTCTAATGGTGGAGTTAAAGAGAGTGTAAAGCTCTGCAGACATGCAGTGAATATTCTGCTCTACAGAGGAGAAATACGCGCCTCTATGCTGTGCTGTGCTCCTGGAAGTTCTGCTGGCTGATGGATCATTTTGTAAAACGGCTTTAAAGAGCTGACACTGTCTGGTAAGTAAGTTTACTGTGTTCTAAACAGCAAACAGCATTTTTTTCAACCCGACATCATTTCAGAGTTAAAACAGTGTTAGCTCCTTAGCTAACGATGCTGCTAGCAGCTCCACCCTAAACTGAGGCTTTCATAATGGGAGCGTTAGCATGGTGGCTAAGTGGGTAGGAGCCCATAGTGTTAACTAGTTCTCTGACTGCATGATGGGTTTGTTTAACATGGCTTAACTCAGGACTCTGAAACATGAGCCAGCATCAACTTTGTTGAGTCCTGAGTGAATTTGCCATGTTTACAGAAGCTGGAGTGATGTTAGACAGTTAGGGAGAGCTCAGTAACTCGCTGTATTTTGAGAAGTGCAGGGTGGACTATATGAAGGGCAGTTGGCTCCTAACGGGACAAGGTGTCTGCTTTGATCCAAACTGTGAGATGTTTCAGGTGTCTGTGGCTGATAAAGTCCTGCTCCTAACTGATATACAGTAGAAATGCTCCACTAAATGACCAAAACAGTATTTCTGCTGCTTTTTACCTGTGCTGCTCAAATACATACTACCATAAAGAAGAAAAAGCCTGACATCATGGTGTTTGACCAGTCTGACATAGAAGTGAACTGTTTGTAATTTGTCTAATCTGAATGTTGTTTGGTTTTGGTTCCCTTCAGGAGAGAATCAGGAGGAAGTGGCAGGAGTACATGGGGAAAATGAGCCTCATGATTAATGGCCCAAATGTCAGACATGAGGGCGTTCAGGATGCCATTTTCAGACGGATCTGTTGCTTGATCCATGATCATGATCAGCCATAAAACCAAACTGGCATTAGTGTGGGTGACCCTTCACCACCCTGTAGTTCCTCCAATAAGGTAGGGAGTCCTATGCCAAGTTCATGCCCCAAAGATAGGGGTAGTGAGGAAAGCTCTCCCTTCAAGGTTGAAGAAGACCCCTGTCTCCCCACCTGCTGCTGTCAAATCCAGCAGCTTTTCATCACTGATAGGTCTGAACAATAAGGTTCATGATGGAAACAGGGCCTATGGGAACTCCTTTCACGCCCTTTTGCTCCACACACCTGCCCCTCCAAGATCCCCAGGTGGGTAGGCCTAGGTAGGCAGAGGATGTGTCCAGTTAAAGCTGACGTGTAGCCTGAAAAACAGAGCTGCCCAAACTGAGACTGGGCTTAGCCAGGAGAGGAGGACAGAGAGCCAGGTGGAGCTGCTGCTCTTCTGTTGTTAAATGTTCAGTGTATTGACTGAATCAGTCTTTATCATTCCTACTGTAATAACACCACCTTCCAGACGTATTCACCTCATTCTAATGTCTTGCTTTTGAAACAGGGAGAGGAAGATGGAGGGGCTGAAAGTGGTGCGCGCTCTGGCGGAACACCATGCCGAGGTTCTTCTGTCTGAGCTACATGACGTCTGCCTCTTCAAGGAGGTAAGACCCACATTTCTTACACACTCTGGATAACAGCCTTTTGTCCAGTCTTTTGTCACCAGTTCAAAACTCTGAATACACTTAGCACAGCATGTGTCTGCTGTGGACTGTACCTTTAGCACAATTGATGCTTTTTTACAGAATATGCAGTCAGTTTACATATTTCTACATATTTCTATAAAATTCTGGATCTTTCTTGTCTTACACACAGAATCCCACAAGTACAATATAATGTTAAAAAACTTAAATGTATCCTAAAACTAGTTCTTCTGCTACAGCAACAGGTAAACAAGTTACACAAAACAGCTGATACACATTTCTGAATGTACAGATCATTGAGAAATTCAGAAACTGCTGATGTACACTATGTGGACAGAAATATTACTCATTCATGGTTTATTTGATAATCAATAGTATTCAAAAAGAGTTTAATCAGAGATTAAAACAGCACTGCTGAGGTAAATTTGTGTATGTTAGCAACAATATTAAGCATATTTATCTCCTAACATGTACTATATACTAATCTCAACAGTGCGAGTTGACCTGCAGTTGGAACGGATACACTGAAGCTACTGGTAAATTTCTCTTTCAGCTGTTAACAGAAGAATATCTGTAGTGACCAAAAACACCAGCTGGTCCAACTGGACAAGTAATCTTTAACAGTCCTCACAGCATTTTACTTGAGGCAGGAAGTTGTAGATGTTGAAGCCTGTGTCTACTGATAGTTTTACAGTGTTGTTTGTGGTAGAATTCCTGTTTCTGTTTAAGGAACAGTAGCTTCTCTGCTTATGGATGTGAAAGGAGATTCTACAGAAGGTAATGTTAGCTTTTTTCTGTAACCCAGCCTAACTGTCACCATACTCCAGATCAAAACAGGCCTGGAAACAGGTAAAGGGCCATTACACAGAAGTAGCTGAGCTGGTGGACTTGTGTGTTGGATGTGGTGCTCAAGGAGGCTGAATGTAAAGACCGCTGTCTGCAACAGCACAGCCATCAGCCCGGAGCCCTTAAACCACATATCAGAGCAGTTCACAGCCATGTTTAGGTGAAAAGCTTTTCTACACTGGAGAAGGCATGGATGAGATGGAGTTTACAGAAGCAGACAGCATGAATGACCTTGTGTCTGAGTACCAGCAATACCACAGGAGAGGAGGAGGGAGATTTTGAGGATGAGGAAGAAGAGGTTGTGGTGTAGGTTTAGTATCTGTTGTGGTGAGTGAAGGGGAACTGACCACCAACCACACAGGTTCTCAGATCCTTCAGGTCCACTTCACTGTCCGCCATTGTTCTCTTATGACATTGCTTGGCTCTGAGGAGAAACACCCAGACCACACACAGCTGGAGAGGGCTGACCAAGCCATCTGACCTTTCTCACTCTTTCACTGCTCAGATGCTGCCATAAAAACTCTGCACAGAGAGCAGCCGGGTGAGTGAATTTTGCTCTGAATACTGCTGGAACTTGAGTGTATATATACTGAGTTGACAGTTTATTAAGTACACCTACCTTCTACACTCACTAGCCACTTTATCAAATATTATTTGAGAGATGGTCCAATTGAACAATGGTGTTGCTGGGGTTCAGCTTCACCAGCAGTACTTCACATTGTTCCCATCTATTCATGTGTAGCCATCCTTTAACCCTTTATCACTGGATAGTTTCTGACCACAGACCTACTCTTGGCTCAATATTTTAGGATGGAGGACCCACTTTTACCCCTGGCAGTGACACAGATAAAGGTAAAGTTCACTAAAAGCTATACAGCCATATTTATAACCCGACAACCATAATTCAGATTTCTATGTTACACATATGCAAATGGGGTTTGTAATACTTCAATTTTAAGGAAAAAATAACTTTACATGTAGAATAAATTTATATTAGTCCCTATTTAGTTATGTAACTGGTAGCTCTGTAGCTAGGCTAGGCTACAGCTACAGGTGCTGAACCGTTAGCTAGCAGTTTAATTCTCCACATCAGCTCAGTATGAAAAGCTGCTGCCTCATTAGATCAGTGATTTTTCAGCAGGACTCCTTCACATCCACACACTCCTACAAACTGTAAACCCCTTTACTGAAACACAAGCTATCTGCTTTCCATGCATTCCTGTGAGTGAACAGCTAAACTGCTCGCTTGGTTTAGTACATGAAGACCTCCTGCTTAGCATTATAGCTGCCAGACAGAGAGAGAAACAGTCTATCAGAGAAGTTCTGCCTTTTCTAAAACCTGAATATTATTAAAAACTGATATATCTGTAGCAGAATGCTACTTTATGATCACCAGCTGGTGGTTAATGTTGATATCTGGATTAAAAATTGTTCATATTTCTATTTAAGAAGTGGGTGTAGCAGTTAGCAAACATCTCATTTAGCTAATGTTAAAGTATGAAGAAAAATCCTTAAAGTTCTGCTTTCTTCTTAATCTGATCATATTTCAGTAATATTTCAGTAATATTTCTCAGGCTTGTTGTTCATGTATCAGAGACTGCTCTGGAAGTCAGTCTGGAATAGTCTGTCTGGATCAGGGAGAAATTCAGCAGAACTAAAACCACTGATTTTGACTCACATATGCAATATTTTGACATTCATTTTTATTGTACTTTATGTATAATATTTATTTTAATATAATTTTTTTAATATAATTATTATTTGAATGATTTAAGCACATATATTTTTTTCCGAACTTGAATTTCTTTTCTATTTTTCTCTGTAAGATCTGTTGTAATATTACAGAAATCTCACCTTATCTCTCCTTATCTCCTGATGTTTCTGCTAGTTTAGCAGTCTGCTGTTTGCTGCTGTTTTCACAGTGAACACACACAGTGCAGTTCAGTGCTAGCACTATATTTATTTATATTTGTGTGTGTTTGTGTGTTTACACTATTTTTTTTACACATCTCATGATGAGAGGGAGATAACGATGTAGTTTCAACTGAATTCTGCAGAAATGTTAGAAATGATCTCTGTTGATCATCACTGGAGCATCTGTTCTTCATTTTTCTGCTGGTTTCATCTGTATGCTTAAAAAAAGGAGACACAAAAAACCCTCATTAAAAATCAGACTCATTAATAATAAACTGATGATGTCATCATGTCTTCCAGAACATCACAGAACATATTACAGCAGCAGTGATCCTCGTCTTACTGACAGGTAAACTTTCACATTCCTCTGCTTTTTTACCCTGTTTTAAGAGGTTTACAGTGTTTATCATTACAGTGTATACTCGTATCATTATAATTACTGTATACTATATATGTATTTATATACAATCTACACTATATAAACTACAATATTTTATTTTACATTTTCAAAACTTTTCAGTGAAATATTCTAAAAAGATTTCTAAATGAGTTTCAGGAAGAAATGATTAATAACTGGCAATAATGAATGATCTTTAACAGCTTTGTGATCTATGGATTAACAGAGTATGTTTGTGTGCCTAAACTGTGTGAGGCTTCAGATCAGCTATTTTAAACTGTTTTAATCTTAGGTCAGTTCCTCTGTGGTTATCACACCTCTGCCCAACTGCCTACCTGACTCTATCGCCCATAGCAACAGCATCATTACTTCACACTGTGTTCACTCTGCCAGTTAGACCATGAGAGTTTCCTCTAACATCTGAACCGTGTGTGTGTGTGTGTGTGTGTGTGTGTGTGTGTGTGTGTGTGTGTGTGTGTGTGTGTGTGTGTGTTGCAGGAGTTTGAGCTCAGCGCAGTGTAACTCTCTCCTCTCAGAGTCTCTGTGCTGTTACTGGATCTACAGTAAAAATCTCCTGCAAATATACAACACCTGATTCCTCCAGTGTCAGAGAGAGAGAGTGGATCCACAGCTCTGATGGAAAAGAACGAGTCTTGAGCTCCACTGAAGGAAGAGTGTCTGTAAGAACAGAGCAGAATGAGTGTGAGCTGACAGTGAGGGATGTGAGCTGGAAGCAGTGACTGGATATCAGCCTCATCTGGAGTTCAGCTCACTGTAACAGGTACACACACATCAAAACACTCTAACAGAGTCTCTGCAGATCGGGATTTACAGAATTCTGGTGTGTGTGTGTGTGGGTGTGTGTAGATTTGCAGGTGAAGGTGGATCCTCGGACTGAGAGACAGAGAGAGGTGAAATTGTCCTGTAGCTCCACCTGCAGCCTTGGGGAAAAGCTTTCCTACTACTGGTTCAGGAATGGAGAATTCAAGACTTACACAGCAGATAGGCAAATATACTGGCAGACCTGGAGTCAGTCTGTCTGTCACAGGTAGAGCTGCACTACATACAGTCAGATTGCTCTCTGCTTAATAAAATAATTTATTTATAAAATAATTTTATAAATCAGCACATTTTACTGCTCATACACTCCTAACTAAACTCATCTGTTAACTGTCAGGTTTAGTTTGAACAGGGAATTGATCAATCTGCTCAGGGCTGTGACCCTCCAGCACCAGAGCTGATTACTTTTCCTACAAATGACCAAAGAACACCAAGCCTTGTTTAAACTCTCCTGCAGATATGAAGATTACAGTGTCCGACACAGAGAGTGGAGGAAAGCAGCTGACCTGTAGCAGCACCTGCACTCTGCCTGACCACCACACCTACATCTGGTACAAGAACGGACAGAGTGAGTCTCACTGCAGATCTGCCTCCTGCTCTGTAGCTGTGGTCAGTGGAGTGGTCAGCTACAGCTGTGCTGTTGAAGGCCACGAGAGCCTCCACTCATCTCCAGTGTGTGAGTGGACATTTTCACACTCTTAATTCAGTCATCTACAGTAAGTTTTCATATGATGTATGATGATGATTCAATGACCAACACCTAAACAGCAGTGACCAGTATGCGAGTAACGTGAATACACCAGCTGTCTGACCTATCTCAACTAATAAAGGTAACACCTGAATCTGATCTATTTCCAATCAGACTCTCCCAGAAACACCAGAGCAGTGCTGCTTCCCTCTGGAGAGAGAGAGGAGGGAGAGTCAGTGACTCTGAGCTGTAGCAGTGATGCAGACCCTCCTGTTCTCTCCTACTCCTGGTTTAAGCAGAGAGCAGCTGCAGACACACCGCTGACAACAGGCCAGAATTACAGCATCACCAACATCAGCTCCCAGCACAGCGGACATCACAGCTCCACACCCGTTTATCTGGATGAGAAAGGTAAGCAGCAGTCTGCAGTGAGTGTGTTCAGTCAGGATGTGTAATTACTGGTGAATTAGCTGTTGTTCTCCTGATCAGAATGAATGAACTGATTCTGTTGAAACACTCAGCTGAGTTGTTGGAGCAGCGTGCTGTTTGGGGAGCTGTTTGGGGAGCTGTTTGGGGAGCTGTTTGGGGAGCTGTTGGAGTGGTTCCTGTTCTGCTTCACTCTCTCACTGCTGTTCTGTGCATTAAGTGAGTGACAGTATTGTTTATATTTATCTCTGAATCTCTGAACCTGCATTAAACATCATATTAACCTCAACTTTAACCTCAAATACAAGCTTTTATGATCTACAGAACTCAAAACTCTAACTGGCCTTTTTGTTTAACCTCTGTGATCAGGAGGAGGAGAGGAGCAGAGAGAGAGACACACATATTCAGGTACTGAGAGAGGATTTCACTTTCTTTCTCTCTACATCCTCCTATAAAGCTCCTACTGAATAAAGACTGAAGCTGTGTTCTCCTCATCTCTCTCTAAAAGACCCCAAATCCTGCAGACCCCACATACACAGCTCTCAACCCCACCACCATCTGCTCAGACTATGATACTCTACAGGTACGTCTACAGTTTTTATATATGTGTGTGTGTGTGTGTGTGTGTGTGTGTGTGTTTTACACTGCATGAGTGTTTAGTTTCCTTAAACCCTGCAACCACAACGTCTGATTATGACTCTCTGACAGTAGGTCTGCAGTTTCCGTGTGTGTGTGTGTGTGTGTGTGTGTGTGTGTGTGTGTGTGTGTGTGTGTGTGTGTGTGTGTGTGTGTGTGTGTGTTTCTGTAGTTGGAATATATATCAGGGTGTGTGTGTTTCCAGGCTGTTCGTCCTCATTGAGAGATGAGAAATGCTCCAGAAATGAAGGATAAACAGCTGTGCTACATCACTGTATTCTCCACCATCAGCAGCACCATCTTAAAGACACACAGGAGAGGAGTTTGGTGATCATAACAAAGCAGATTCTGTTTTGAGATTCTTTATGATTCAGTTTATTGTGGATTGATTGTTTAGAACATTGCATTAAAATCTGCCTTTTTTAAGCAGGTCTGAAAAACTGAGGTTCTGCTCAGATAAATGTTCTTTAGTCCTCCTCAGAGCTGCAGATTGATTTAATGAAGGCTTAGTAATAAGCTGCTGCGTTGAACCAGGTGTGTTAACAGAGGTGGAGTGATGGTCTCTGTGGTGCTGTAGTTCTGAGCTTTAGTATTATTCTGAGGACATACTGGTATCTATAAACACTGACATGATGAAACAGTAGTGGAGTGTGGAAGTCCGTGTTTGGTCATTATTTCACCTACATTAGCTTTTTAGCTCCAGTACTAAACTTCTATTGATAAGAGAGAGACTGATGTAGTTTAATTAGAGTTTATTAGATGTTGCTGTTTCCTGCAGAATTAAATGGTTAAGATGTAAACAGAGTCATTCAGAGTGGTTTGGTGTGAAATGCACCGTTCTAGAGAAACTTACAGAGTCAGAACTGTTCACAGTGGAGGTGATAGGAACCTGATGTCTGAAGGGCGGTGTGAGTGGTGCCTATAGAAGAAACACTGAGACAAGGACTGCGACAACACAGAGAAGGGATATTGCTGCTGCTGCACGTGGTCCGAGGACCTGGAGCACGCAGACAATGATCCACACCCGGCCCTGCCTGAGCCTCCACCAGCAGTGGGACCCGGGACAGAGCACGCTGGGTCTCCCTGGCAACCATGTCACACAGTGACACCGCCTCCCTTCACCGGACTCCCCAATGGTTGCCCTGACACCAGGGTGCACTCTAAGAGGACTCTAAGAGGGGGACTGTGGTGAGAGGAAGGTGGGGTTGCTGGGTCGCCTGACCGTTCATGCTGGGTTCTCTACCCCTGATCACAGACAGCTGCTGCTTGTTCAGGAAAGAGCACCCGCAGCATAAAAGCTCAGCTCTCGTCGGCATGAGAGAGAGGACACTCTCTGATGGAGCTTTTAGAGGCATTCCACTCTTCAGACGTCTGGTTCCCATCACCTCCACTGTGAACAGTTCTGACTCTGTAAGTTTCTCTAGAACGGAGCATTTCACACCAAACCACTCTGAATGACTTTACTTACATCTCAACCACTGAATTCTGCAGAAATGTTAGAAATGATGGATGTCTCTGTTGATCATCACTGGAGCAGCTGTTCTTCATTCTTCTGCTGGATTCATCTGTATATTTAAAAAAGGAGACAAAAACCTCATTAATAATCAAACTCAATAATAATAAAGTCTTTGATCATCATAAAGTGTATTTTTCATTTGTTTAAAGATCACTTTCTTCTTCTTACCTGCTCTTGGTGATGATGTCCATGACTGATCTTTTGTCTCTTGATGACACAAATCTGTCCACCATCTTCACACAGTCCTCGTGGCTCCCCAGAAATCTCAGGGTGTTTCGAGCATGGAGTCTGTGGAGGAAGAATGATAAAAGGTCATTTTCAGTGCTGGCTGGTAAAGAAAACATGCTGATGGGTGCAGTTCTGACCCAATAGGTGTAAAAACAAGCAACTGCTTACCTCACTTCCTGTGCGGAGTCCAGGGCCAGTTTGCTGACGGCGGTCAGGAACCTGCTGGTGAATTCCTTCTTGCTGGTCAGCACACGAGAAGCCCCCAACTTGTAAGAGAGCTTCTCCAGATGCAGTGCAGTGCATCTTCTCACTGCTGCGTTTCTGTGGCTGGAGAGAGGAGAGTGAACACAGTAAGATACACATCCAGCGTTTACACACAGGTGAACTCTAGACTCACCTTCTAGCAAGATCTTCTCCAAAATGTAGGAAGAGACTCAGCCGTACATCAGTGCTGCCAGTTTGTACTGTGGCTTTAGAATGACCACTGATATTGATCACATGACCACTTCATTTACTTTACAGTTCAAATGTATTAATGAATATGGAATGTGATGTTTACCTGAATCCACCAGCCAGTAGAGCGTGCAGGACCCGGCCAGGCGAGCAGGTCTGCACCATCGTGCTGAGGGCCACCTCCACGTCCTCTTTGATGAAGTGGCTGGATTCCCCAGCCTTGTGCAGGAGGACACAGGCAGTGCCCTCCACCTCCTTGTCCATCTTCCGCTGCAGGTGGGCATACAGGTGGGACAGGGTGGTCATGGCGGCACGAGACACCATGGAGCGCAGGTTCTTCACCTGAGACAGTGGAGACAAAAGAAGCACAGTGAGCCTCTGTCTCTAACTCAACCACTGACACTTGCTTTAGCATTAATTAGAATAATGTCATTACAGAAGCTGTTGTCCAGAGTGTGTATGAAGTGTGGGTCTTACCTCCTTGATGAGGGCCAAGCAGACGTCATGTAGCTCAGGCAGAAGAACCTCGGCATGGTGTTCCGCCAGTGCGCGCAGCACTTTCAGCCCCTCCATCTTCCTCTCCCTGTTTCAAAAGCAAGACATTAGAATGAGGTGAACACGTCTGGAAGGTGGTGTTATTACAGTAGGAATGATAAAGACTGATTCAGTCAATACACTGAACATTTAACAACAGAGGAGCAGCAGTAGATGGAGATCATTGGGAATTCTCTTCAGACACTTTATAGACTCTGATGTTTAGAAGATTCCATCACTAATTTTATCTGGATACTCCAAAGCATTTTAGTTGTATATTCTCAGGTAACTTCAGCTATTCTAACTCTAGTCTGAGCACTACTCTAAAACACATCACTGCTCCATTAGAACTGGATCTTAATTCTGAATGATCAGTGGAAGGGTGGTGGGTCTACTCCAGCTCACTGAAGACATACCATTCCTCATCCTGCAGCAGGCTAAATGCCTGGTCGAGTGCCAGCTCAGGCCTGTCAAGGGGCTGCTCACGAGTCAGGGCTGGGATCTCTAGCACCTCTCCTCTTCCCTGACTACCTTCAGCAAGGTGTGGAGCAGCACTGTTGTTCACAGGCTCCTTGCTGGTTTCTGCTCCCCTGCTCTGTCTAACCACTTTGGAAGCAGCTGTTTGTCCTGCAGCCTCGTCCTGACCCTCTGTCCTTGTCTCCTGCCTAAGTCCAGTCTCACTCCTACCTAGGCCTACCCACCTGGGAATCTTGCTACCTGTGATTATATGAACATGGTTAGAGCACCTACTACTTTCATTTATTTTTATTTTTTTTCATTTAAGAACAGGATTTTGCCATGGTTACATGTTTCTAATTTCTAATATAAAGAAATTGTGTTTCTAAGCTATATAGAGTTTGTAGGGAAGTTACATAAGACTCCTAAGATATATGTTCTCTAGGTTATAGATTAAAGACTATTTAAGGGACTGGAACTCACCTGGTGCGTCATAGGCCTTGTTCTTTTTTGGAGCCACCATCAGTTTGGTAGCAGCAGGTGGAGAGACTGGTGTGAGAACCAAGGGGCGTGAAAGGAACTCCTCCAGAGTAATGGAGTTCCCACTGGTCTTGTTGTTATCCTTGGTCTCCATGTTCAGCCCCCTCAGCCTGGGAAATCTGCTGGTTTTGGCAGCAGCAGGTGGAGGGACAGGTGTGTGGACCAGGGGGCGTGAAAGGAACTCCTGAAGTGAGAAAGAGTTCCCATAGGCCCTGTTCCCATCCTGAGCCCTAATGTTCAAACCCCTCAGTGTCGAAAACCTGCTGGACTTGGCAGCAGCAGGTGGAGGGACAGGGGTGTGGAGAACAGGAAATTTCAGGTCCTCAGTCTGTTCTTTCACCACCTGTGGGGCTTGAATTTGGACCCTCTGCGTTATAGGAGGCAAACTGCAGGGTGGTGAAGGGTCCATGCGGGACTCCTGAACGTCCACATTTGGGTCGTCCATCATGAGTCTCATTTTCTCCATGTATTCCTGCCGCTTCCTCCTGATGCTCTCTCGAAGGGAGGGGGCAAGAATAATGGGTCCATCTTCCTCTTCCATCTTCTGTAGATCCTGATGAGAAGTCTTCTGAGATGTGCTCTCCTCCACAGTCACACATCTACTGATTACAGTACTGAGAGACCAGCCATTAAATATGGAACGTTATATGGGCGTGACTCTATTATGACGTCACACACGGGGGCGTGGTTCTCTGCTGCCTCCACACTATTAGGAGTGAAATATTAGGAGTGTATCATCCAGGGTTGGCTGGAAACACAATGCATGTAACAGTTTTCTGTAATCAGGATAGAAAAAAGTCCAGTTCCAGAGGAAAAAGGCAGTAATCAGATTCCAGCTCCATTCTAAAAACAGTGGGATTACTAACAGAACTACAGTAAACACTCATCACTCTGCTGATTCTCTTGTCTTTCTTCATATCTAGGAGCTAAATTTGGGGCTTAAATGCAGATTTTGCTGAGATTTTAATGAGAGTTTAGCACTTTCCACAGCGCGCTGTCTCCCTTCAAGCCCCGCCTTATTTCCTAAACCCTCCAATCACTGCTTAGCAACCGTTGTTCTGCAGGACTCCTTCAGCGCTGTTCAGCTCGAGCTCCTGTTTCCGCGGATAGAGTTTGAAGGTGAAGCTCCAGTTCTAGTCATAAGATGTGTCTGGGGGACACAGAGAGCCTGACAGACTGAAGGAGGCTGTTTTCTCCCCGTTTCCAAAAACAACAGCTCATTTGAAAAAGTCAGCTCTGGACTCGTCTGTGGTAAACCTCCCCATGAGCTGAACACACACACCTTAACCAGAGACAGCTGTGTTCACTCAGAGGTGAGTCGTTTGATCTGCTGTTTAGTTGCTAATTTGAGCTGCTTTGACTGAATAAGAAGCTGTGTATGAAAGCACTTGTGGAAAAAGTCGTAGAACCCAGGCGTAGTTTTAGCGGACATGCTAAAAGTTCCTCTTGCTGAAGCGTTCAAATCTTTCTTTACTTGAAATGGATGAGCTGCTTTTACCACGTTGGCTTTGCAGTAACTTTCTGCAGTAGATGAAGTAAATGAGCTCCTCCAGCTGAAGCCCAGTAGAGCAGCAGGGACATCTGATGTCTTCACACATTGCTTCCCCCCAGTGGTCAGATCAGCTCATTACATCTATATATATATAAATACTTGAAGGAAGCACAACTGGCCTGCTCTTGTAATCATGGGCTATATAGTTTATGTGATGAGCTATGTGTGTATCTTCAGAAGCTGTTAAACCACAATACACACAACTGATCTTTGGTCCAGTCTGCAGTAAAGTGTACTGTAGGCGTGCTCTGTCTCTGAGCTGGGGGTCTAATATGTTCCCTTTAAAAGTTTGAAGAATGTTTACGTTTCTCCAGAACAGAAAATATTTATATTATTATTATTTAAATTATTATACTATATTATATATCATCTATAGAGTAGATATAGGGGGATTCCTATGTGTAATATTTATAATAACAGTAGGGGGATGTGTTGGGACAAGGTGGTAACACTGTTGAGTGTGGGGATGGTGTGAAGATGGTGAAAGAGCAGCAGAGCTCCAGTGGAGATCAGTAAATGTGAGAAGCTGCTACAGAAGATCAGCACAATCCAAGTGCTGCACAGAAGCTAAATAAACTCAACACTGATGAACTGAAATGTGTGTAGAGAACTGTGGGTACTTTACATGTGTTGCCTTCAGCTCTTCTCTGCAGTGCTGTGTGTGTGTGAGACAAAAAAGCCAGAACCTCAAACAAGAATACAAAACACACACACACACACACACACACACACAGATGTCAGGATGATGCAATAGAGTGGTTAAACGACTGCTGTTTTTTTCATTTCAGATACTAACACCTTCTCAGGTCAGCCTTAGTAAACAGAGAGGAGCTGTGACTGTGGTGATGAGCTACTATTGGTAGATGGTGGGCAGTCAGGCTGAGTGTGTGTCTGTGATCTAGTGTTTATAGCTGTGGTGTGTGGTTTAGTGTGTCACAATCCCAACCAGCTCCCAAAACCAGCACATGTTTTATGCAGTAAAACACCTCCAAGATGCCTCATTATCTTCCTCTTGCTGTCAGAGGATGGTGAGGTTATAATGGTTTCTTTAGAGGAGTTAATGGAGCTCAGCTCTTTTACTGAACTCTGAGTTGTTGGGTGGGGGGGTCTGCAGCTCGGCCTTGATGCCCTTCACCTCTCTGCCATCAGAACATCATCAAACAGCAGAAGCTCCATAAACTGAACACTGAAAGAATCTTACAGCTGCTTAATATTTTTATTTATATTTTATATATAAGATAAAGAGAAACAGCAATTTAATACAAATCACAGCTTTAGTCCTTAAAATATTCTAAAACATGAGGATGAATAAACTGCCACTATAAAAACACACTGATATAAACAACATAAAAGAAAATAAACAGACATTAAATTAAACCTGAAAACTGTCTCTGTATGTTTTCATAATCTGCTGCTGGGGATTTTCTCTGCAGGACACTCAGCTGCAGGTCACTGCCTGAAGCCTTCACACCCTGAAAAACACACACCAGAGAAATATTAAAACACACACCTTCACACACACACTCACACTCTAGCAATGCAGACTTACTGTCAGAGAGTCATAATCAGACGACATGGTTGCAGGGTTTAAGGTTGTGTATGTGTCTCTGGGAGAGTCTCCAACACACTGGAAAATAAAACATCACTAAACACACTTATAGAACTAAATACACTCACCAGGAGAACACACACACACACACATGAGACGCACCTGTAGAGTATTATAGTCTGAGCTGATGGTGGTGGGGTTGAGAGCTGTGTATATGGGGTCTGCAGGATTTGGGGTCTTCTAGAGAGAGAGAGGAGAACACAGCTTTAGTCTTTATTCAGCAGCAGCTTTATTGGAGGATGTAGAGAGAAAGAAAGTGAAATCCTCTCTCAGTACCTGAATATGTGTGTCTCTCTCTGCTCCTCTCCTCCTCCTCCTGATCACACAGCACAAACACAGAGCTGCTGTGATGAGTAATAGAAGCAGAAAGACCACCACTCCCACTGTGATCAGCTTCATCACTGAGCTCTCCTCTGGACCTTCAGCATATTTACAAGTAAACCATGAACCACATCATCAGTCACAGTTACAGCTAAATCTGACAGACACAGTTACACTACAGTTACTAAACAAAATGATTTAACTAGAAAAGGGCATTTCCTGAAGAAACCACAGAATGGTTGGGCAGCTGACATGGATTCCACCTCCAGGTAGTTGCTAGGCTGTTGCTACATGGATTCAGGTCGTTTCCATGTTGTAGGTAAGTGGTTGCAAGGCCATTGCTATGGTGTTGCAGGCTGTTACTGTGGCATCCCGGATGTTTAATATGGTGTTGATAGGTGGTTGCCATGGTATCCCAAGTGATTATGCTGTTCCTAGATGCTTGTTAGGTGGTGTCTAAGGTGTTGCTAGTTGGTTGTTAAGGCGTTGTGATGGTATAGCTTGTTGGTTATTAAGATGTAGGTGGTTGCTAAGGTATAGTTGTTGGTTGCTAATGCATTGCTAGGTGGCTGCTAAAGGTTTGCTATGGTACAGGTGATGCTTGCTAAGGTGTTGCTAGGTGGTTGCGAAGGTTTTGCTACAGCATAGCTATTGGTTGCTAAGGTGTTGCTAGGTAGTTGCTAGGTTGCCACAGTGGTTGCTAATGTGTCACTATGTTTTATGCGAATACTTTCAGCACAATGTTATGTTCAAAAACATTTGGCCAAACTGTGTAATGTAAATACATTTGACTAAAATGTCTGTGTCCACAAACTTTTGGCTAAAATGTAGGGTGCCTTCAACACTTTTGCTCAACATAAATTTTGGGCCTCATCCTATTTAAAAAACTGCAGGACGAGATACACAATGAAAATCCAGCAAAAAGATAAATAGAACATAGTTGCTTTGCTATGCACAATAATAATTTGGACATCACTAATAATAATAATAATAATAATAATAATAATAATGCCATCTTAATAATAATAATTATAATAATAATATTAATCTGTTACCACCTAAAGCACAGGAATACTGGAGAGCATCCTCACTGCTCGCTGAGTTCAGGTACAGCTTGTTGTCTCTGCTGGGTTTGTTAGTTACAGGCTGTCCGTTCTTGTATCAGATGTAAGTGGGGTTGTTGGGCAGAGTGCAGGTGCTGCTACAGGTCAGTGTTACTGTCTGTCCATCTGATGAAGCTGTGCTGGAGCTCACTCTCACCTGCAGATCTGAAGATGCAAAACAACAGAAAGGTTTCAGGTGTTCTAAAATAAACAGCAGAACCAGCAGAAAAGAGCAACACAGTCTGATACCTGTAACATTCAGAATGACTCCAGGAGAACCAGAGAATTTCTCTATTTTATTTCCCTCCATCATTTTAGTGATTATTCTAAAGTAATATTCTCTAGAGTCGTTCTTTCTCACTTCTCTCATTCTCAGAGTGCAGTTTCTCTCTTTATCTCCAATAAACTCCACTCTGCCAGCAAACCGCTCTTCCTCACTTATGTTCTTTACACCCTCTTCAGGCCGAAGATAATGCCAGAACACCTCAGTAAGGATGTGATCACTGGGATATGAGTAAGTGCAGGGAAAGTCCACTGATGAACCCTCCAAAACACACACTCTCCTGTCTGTGTAGGTCACACTCCAGCAGTTCCTATCAAACACACCTGTAAAAGTCACAGATTAGCATGTGTTGATGTGATTGGATCATGAAGAGTTATGAACAGCTCTAATACTCACACACTGAACTGGAGTGGATTATATTATGGCCGCTAACAGAGCAGGAGTAGCTGCCAGCATCAGCAATGCTGGTTAAAACCAAAGACTCCTTATTTCCACCATTCCTGAACACATACTGGCCATTCTTGAACCAGTTGTAAGAATGAGGTCCAGAGGTCAAACTGCAGGATGTATTACAGGTCAATGTCTGTCCAGTCTTCCCTATATGAGTGTTGACCTGCAGGACTGAATGGAAATCTTTTGTAAACACAAACAGCTCTGTTCTAATGACTGAACAGATCAGCTCTGCTCTGTTTACCTGTAACCGTTAGACTGACTGCAGCTGAGCTGAGGTGTGTCTCTCCTTGGTCTGTAATGATCAGGAGCTGATACTCTCCTGAGTCTCTCTCTCTCAGGTCTCTTATTGTAAGAGTTGAGCTGGAGCTGGTGGTCTCAGTGTAGTTCACTCTTCCTGCGTAGTCTGAGTCTAAAGCTAAATCCTCTGGATGTTCCTCATTCCTCCATTTAGCTTTCTGCTTGGAGCTGAACCAGAAGACAGCTCTGATGTTGGTGTTTGAGTAAGAGCATCTCAGCTTCACCTCTGACTCCTGCAGAGCACAGATAGTCTGAGGATCGCAGACCACCCTGAGACTCCCACCCACAGAACCTACATCAGAGAAATCAGATGGTGGTTATATGGGGTAAAAAGACCGTAGACGTCATCTAAAGAGTCTTCTATAGTGTGCACCTGTTTATTACCTAGAACCTAAATGAAAATCTGAGCTGCAAACGTTAAGATGGGTCTTTTTTTTTCCTGGTTCACTTTCCAGCAGATTCAGACCAGCTAAAAACAGATGTGGAAACAGATGTGCAGAAACAGATGTGTTACAGTCTGTATAGTCTACAATCTGTATAGTGGACCTGAGTGGTGGAGCTAACTAAGTGGACAGACAGTGGAGGGACATATTAGGTGTTTCCAATAAAGTGGACAGTGAGTGCAGATGACACCCAGCAGTTGTTACAACAGAGTAATCCTACCTGGAATAAACAGCAGGATGATCAGTGACAGAATTCCACATTTAAAGCCCATGGTTCCTCTCCACCTGACCTCAGCAGAAACAGACAGCAGACTACTATATTAATATTTGACTTTTCAGAACACAAAGAAGTGAATGCCAGCGTTTGAGTGTGCTTCCTCTCTCAGAACAGAACTCACCTATGTGACATCAGTCTTAAAGACGTAGTGAAAATATTGAACAGGCTGCCCTTCATGTCTTCTGAAGTGGATTCAGAATTTTCTAAATATTAGTTTGAATAAGAAATATAAATATGAATATATAAAAAAGTACACCTCTACAATGATGCTGATTAGCACCTCAAAATATGTGTAACAGTAGTGCTAACACCAGTAACACCAGTAACACCAGTGTAAAAGATGAAAGATGGTGTAGTGTCTGAGCCTCGTCTGATCTCTTGTGTAGTGTGTGCTGCACTGGATATTAACAGGCCACAGCTACAGGCCACTCAACAATACTACTGAACTGTGGCTGAAACTGATTCACTGATTCTTCTGACCTTTGGTTTGTGTAATATTCACTTCTGTCTTTATTGCTCTTCTGAGGGCCACAACATGTCTGTACTGTCCTGAGACCATTAAACACATGTTTAGCAGTTATGCTAAAACCGTTTTCTAGCACAGTTTACTTTTTATAGAATCCAGCTTCCTGATCTTCTAATAATGATCAGAAACACACACACACACACACACACACACACACAGAGCAGATCTCATGAAGAACAGCTTACTTACATTCTGCTGTCAAAACGTCTCTCACTTTCCTCCCTCACTGGAACAGAGCTGTGAAGAGTGTGTGAGGAGAAAGTGTGTGTGTGTGTGTGTGTGTGTGTGTGTGTGTGTTTGTGTGTGTTTTCTGACGTGGGTGAATTTCCTTCCTTTTTCAGAGAGCTCAAACACAAAGCTTGCCTCCAGGTGATGGTTTCAGTGTGTGTGTGTTTGTGTGGTTGATATGATATGAACACATGACTGATCTCCAGTGTAAGTAGGACACAACATGGAAACCCCTGTATGGAGAACTGTGTTCAATTTAGAAGTGGTCTGCAGCGCTTGTCTGTAATTTTGCAATGGCAAAAAGAAACCAGTGAATAAAACAAACCACACTCAGGACACACACACAAACTTACAGGAGTGTCAGGATGATGTAATAGTGTGGTCATGTTCATCCTGCGGAAATAAGAAGACGCAGTGTTTACTGTTATACACATAATTTAACGTTGTAATGTTATAAAGCATAATTTCCAGGGTGAAGTTTTTGCTTGGGGGGGTTGTAATTGGTAATAAGCCCCTCTATAATTCATTTGGTTACTACACACGTACATTTTAACTGGGTTGAGGTCTGGACTTTGACTGGGCCATTGCAACACTTTCATTGTTTTCTTTTTAAATTTGCTAATGTGCTTTGGATTATTGTCCTTTAACATAACCCAATGCAACAGGACAATGATTGGTTTTCACCAAATGTGGCGCTGTGCATTGTGACTATCTACACTTTGGCCTTGTTTGTCCAGCTGACATTGTTCCAGAAGTCTTGTGGTTTGTTCAGATGTTTTTTTATAATGTCCTGATATTACATTTATGGCATTTAGCAGACGCTCTTATCCAGAGCGACTTACAAGGTTACTTGTATTACAGAGGAGGGCCAGTGTAGTGTTAGGAGTCTTGCCCAAAGACTCTTATTGGTGTAGCGCAGCATAGCCGCCCAGACTGGGAATTAAACCCCAGTCTCCCACATGGTGTGGTAACTCACTGGCAGGTAGTGGTGTTATCTGTCGCGCCACACCAACCATGTAAAATCATGGAATTCACAGAGGGTGAACTTCTTCACATGATTTGATATTATTTTGCGGGGCATAAATAAAAGACCAAGACCGGACTCTCGTTCAGTTTTGCCAAGATAAATTCAGTTTTCCATTTTAAGGCCCTATGTGTGTGTAGATTTGCAGGTGAAGGTGGATACTCGGACTGAGGGACAGAGAGAGGTGAAATTGTCCTGTAGCTCCACCTGCAGCCTCGGGGAAAAGCTTTCCTACTACTGGTTCAGGAATGGAGAATTCAAGACTTACACAGCAGATTCCTCCATTCTGCTCGACTTCACCAGTTTATCTGACGAGGGCAGCTACTTCTGTAAGGTGGCTGGAAGTTGGCATCTCTCTCCTGCTGTGTGTAAGTGTCACTCCTTCAAACATCACACTTAACTTTAGTCCAGCCTGTTCAGACTTCTGTAAATGTCAGTAAGTTAATTTCAACCAGCTCTTCTAGAAAACAACATAAAATCAGAAGAGGAAAGAACTCAATCCTACATAAGTGTGCTTTCTTCTTTCTAATTGTTTTTAAAGGGAATGATTTAATACTCAATACTCAAACCAGCCAAAATGAGAGCTGTGTAATTCCAGTCAGACTCTAAACGAGACGGAGATCTTATTACACATTAAGTACCTGGTTACCAAATATCACTCAAATCAAGACCATTTATTACTGAACATATAATCTTATTTTATCTTCTTACATTAATGGTTTTCAGTGTAAATTAAATAATTCTACCTTCTCCTGTACAGTTTGAACAGGTTGTGTTTAGACAGTGAGAATCTACCGCTGTACCACAGACTGTAACTGTAAGTGTTTTCAGTGTTTTCAGTTTCAGGTGTTTTTATTTTTCTAATAAGTTAGTTTGTGTGTTTCAGGTGTTTCTGCTGATTCAGATAAGAGGAGCTGCTGGAGTGTCACTTACTACCCCAAAGCTGTCTGCGCTCTGATTGGCTCATCAACTCATCAGCATCATGTTACTATGCCTTCCCTGATAATCAGAAGGTCACTAAATCAGTGTGGTTCATTAAAGAGCAGACTGGTGCTGAACCTGTGGATGTGAGAGAGGATGAGGAGTATCAGGGACGAGTGCAGAACAGACAGAGCTCCCAGAATGACTGTAGCATGATAATCACTGACCTGAGAGAAAAAGAGACGCTCAGACCTACATATTTAGATTCTACACTGATGGAGGTGAACACACTGGACAACCTGGAGTCACTCTGTCTGTCACAGGTAGAGCTGCACTCTATTAAATAAGTTTAGTTTATTAAAAGAATATTCTGTGAATGAAAAGAACAACAAACCTTGTTTAAACTCTCCTGCAGATCTGAAGATTACAGTGTCAGAGACAGGGAGTGGAGGAAAGAAGCTGACCTGTAGCAGCACCTGCACTCTGCCTAAGTACCACACTTGCATCTGGTACAAGAATGGAGAGCCTGTATCTGACCAGTCCAGTAATGAACTGGATCTGTATGACAGTACTGTGGATGCAGGCAGTTACATCTGCGTTATAGGAGGATATAAGGAGTTTCGGTCTCCTGCTGTCTGTAAGAACCTCACTTTAAACACCAAATTACTTTTATTTGTATTAATCTCATTAAGTCCCCTTTGTTTACTTTAAGACAGCCTTTTCTGGGTCTTTCACTGTAATTGAGTTTTTGTTTTAATTGAAGGTAAACAATCACTTCAATAATCTTATTTAATTTTAATAAAACAATGAATTCTCTGTCAGATGATGATTATTATTGCTAAAAATGTTGCTGCTAATTATTGTAATATCTGAATCTTTATGACTCTCCCAGAAACACCAAAGCAGTGCTGGATTCCTCTGGAGAGAGAGAGGAGGGAGAGTCAGTGACTCTGAGCTGCAGCAGTGATGCAGACCCTCCTGTTCTCTCCTACTCCTGGTTTAAGCAGAGAGCAGCTGCAGACACACCGCTGATAACAGGCCAGAATTACAGCATCACCAACATCAGCTCCCAGCACAGCGGACTCTACTACTGCACCGCTCACAACCAGCTAGAACATCACAGCTCTACACCCTTTCATCTGGATGTGAAAGGTACAGCAGTCTGCAGTGACTGTGTTCAGTCAGTATGTGTAATTACTGGTGAATTAGCTGTTGTTCTCCTGATCAGATTGAATGAACTGATTCTGTTCAAACACTCAGCTGAGTTGTTGGAGCAGCGTGCTGTTTGGGAAGATGTTTGGGGAGCTGTTGGAGTGGTCCCTGTTCTGCTTCTCTCTCTCACTGCTGTTCTGTGCATTAAGTGAGTGACAGTATTGTTTATTATTTATCTCTGAATCTCTAAATCTGCATTAAACACCATATTAACCTCAACTTTAACCTCAAATACAAGCTTTTATGATCTACAGAACTCAAAACTCTAACTGGCCTTTTCTGTTTAATCTGTGTGATCAGGAGGAGGAGAGGAGCAGAGAGAGACACACATATTCAGGTACTGAGAGAGGATTTCACTTTCTTTCTCTCTACATCCTCCTATAAAGCTGCTGCTGAATAAAGACTGAAGTTGTGTTCTCCTCATCTCTCTCTAAAAGACCCCAAATCCTGCAGACCCCACATACACAGCTCTCAACCCCACCACCATCAGCTCAGACTATGATACACTACAGGTAAGTCTACAGTCTTTATGCCTGTGTGTGTGTGTGTGTGTGTGTGTGTGTGTGTGTGTGTGTGTTTTACTCTGCAGAGTGTTTAGTTTTCTTTTTTGTCTCCAGTGTGTTGGAGACTCTCCGTGTGACACATACTCAACCTTAAACCCTGCAACCATGACGTCTGATTATGACTCTCTGACAGTAAGTCTGCATACGGAGTGTGTGTGTGTCCATTCTGGATTTGGAGTATCTAACTGTGTGTGTGTGTGTGTGTGTGTTGTCAGGCTGTTCGTCCTCACTGAGAGATGAGAAATGCTCCAGAAATGAAGGATAAACAGCTGTTCTACATCACTGGTCATTGTTCTACATCACTGTATTCTCCAGCCTTTTTTCCTGCATTGTATAAATGACTGTTCCAGAATCATTCAGTTGAGTGTTCTTTAGTCCTCCTCAGAGCTGCAGATTGATTTAAGGAAGGCTTAGTAATGAGCTGTTGTGTAGAATCAGGTGTTAACAGAGGTGGAGTGATGGTCTCTGTGGTGCTGTAGTTCTGAGTAGCAGAGCGGTTTTGTTATCAGATTTATATTATTCGTTTTTTATCTTTATTTTTATTTTGTTCATTCCAACTCCAGGTTGTTCAGTCTGATTGTGTAATTTGAGCTTATATATAACTTTTTGATTGGACATACGGTCACATGAAAGGTTTTGGGCAAAAAGTGTGTGTGTGTGTGTGTGTGTGTGTGAGTGAAGCAGCCCAACAGCTGAGCTCATTAGCTTTTATTAGTATAAAATTTTGTGATGATCTGTCTGCTCACATTTGGAGCATTACCTTCTCAGAAGAAGCCGTGTGAAGGGATTTCTGCTGTCACTGTTATTAATGCTGAACACAGTGTTGTTTCACTCAGGTAGAGTCAGTGATGTCCTTGTTAAGACTTATGAAGTTGTTTTTTTCTGTGCAGTTATTTCTGTATGAAAATTCTGCCTGTATTTCTTTATTAAACATGTCTTTTTTTTAGACTGTCTGATTATTTGCTGCCTTAAGTGCTAGTGTTTTAATGTTCTGGAGATAAAGTGCCTCTATAATAAACAATAAAAACTCTGTATATGCTTGAATATGTCAGAAATATGACCTCATTATTCCTGTTTATAATAGTTAGTTTAGATGTTATAACATAAACAGCATTACAGAGTATTACAGTCTGATAACTCTGATAGTGGGTAAACTTTGTTCACTGAGGTTTAGATAGAAATTGCTGTTTGTAGGTAAAGCCTCTCTGTTCATTCCCCTCAGACCACATTTATCTAAAACCACTTTGAGTAGCTTAACTGGTTTCTGATTTCTTATTAGATGTTGCTGTTTCCTGCATAATTAAAAGGTTAAGATGTAAACAGAGTCATTCGGAGTGGTTTAGTGTGAAATGCTCCATTCTAGAGAAACTTACAGAGTCAGAACTGTTCACAGTGGAGGAGATAAGAACCAGACGTCTATGCTGTGCTGTGCTCCTGGAAGTTCTGCTGGCTGATGGATCATTTTGTAAAACGGCTTTAAAGAGCTGACACTGTCTGGTAAGTAAGTTTACTGTGTTCTAAACAGCAAACAGCATTTTTTTCAACCCGACATCATTTCAGAGTTAAAACAATGTTAGCTCCTTAGCTAACGATGCTGCTAGCAGCTCCACCCTAAACTGAGGCTTTCATAATGGGAGCGTTAGCATGGTGGCTAGTAAGTGGGTAGGAGCCCATAGTGTTAACTAGTTCTCTGACTGCATGATGGGTTTGTTTAACATGGCTTAACTCAGGACTCTGAAACATGAGCCAGCATCAACTTTGTTGAGTCCTGAGTGAATTTGCCATGTTTACAGAAGCTGGAGTGATGTTAGACAGTTAGGGAGAGCTCAGTAACTCGCTGTATTTTGAGAAGTGCAGGGTGGATTATATGAAGGGCAGTTGGCTCCTAACGGGACAAGGTGTCTGCTTTGATCCAAACTGTGAGATGTTTCAGGTGTCTGTGGCTGATAAAGTCCTGCTCCTAACTGATATACAGTAGAAATGCTCCACTAAATGACCAAAACATTATTTCTGCTACTTTTTACCTGTGCTGCTCAAATACATACTACCATAAAGAAGAAAAAGCCTGACATCATGGTGTTTGACCAGTCTGACATAGAAGTGAACTGTTTGTAATTTGTCTAATCTGAATGTTGTTTGGTTGGGTTCCCTTCAGGAGAGAATCAGGAGGAAGCTGCAGGAGTACATGGGGGAAAATGAGCCTCATGATTAATGGTCCAAATGTCTGATATTAGTTCAGGATGCCATTTTCAGACGGATCTGTGGCTTGATCCATGATCATGATCAGCCATAAAACCAAACTGGCATCAGTGTGGGTGACCCTTCAGCACCCTGTAGTTTGCCTCCAATAAGGTGGGGGGTCCTATGCCAAGTTCATGCCCCCCAAAGATAGGGGTAGTGAGGAAAGCTCTCCCTTCAAGGTTGAAGAAGACCCCTGTCTCCCCACCTGCTGCTGCCAAATCCAGCAGCTTTTCATCACTGACAGGTCTGAACAATAAGGTTCATGATGGAAACAGGGCCTATGGGAACTCCTTTCACGCCCCTTGCTCCACGCACCTGTCCCTCCAAGATCCCCAGGTGGGTAGGCCTAGGTAGGCAGAGGAAGAGTCCAGTTAAAGCTGACGTGTAGCCTGAAAAACAGAGCTGCCCAAACTGAGACTGGGCTTAGCCAGGAGAGGAGGACAGAGAGCCAGGTGGAGCTGCTGCTCCTCTGTTGTTAAATGTTCAGTGTATTGACTCAGTCTTTATCATTCCTACTGTAATAACACCACCTTCCAGACGTGTTCACCTCATTCTAATGTCTTGCTTTTGAAACAGGGAGAGGAAGATGGAGGGGCTGAAAGTGGTGCGCACTCTGGTGGAACTACATGATGTCTGCTTGGCCCTCATCAAGAGTAAGACCCACATTTCTTACACACTCTGGACAACAGCCTTTTGTCCAATCTGTAGTCACCATTTCAAAACTCTGAACACACTTAGCACAGCATGTGTCTGCTGTGGACTGTACCTTTAGCACAATTGATGCTTTTGGTACAGAATATGCAGTCAGTTTACATATTTCTACATATTTCTATAAAATTCTGGATCTTTCTTGTCTTACACACAGAATCCCACAAGTTCAATATAATGTTAAAAAACTTAAATGTATCCTAAAACTAGTTCTTCTGCTACAGCAACAGGTAAACAAGTTACACAAAACAGCTGATACACATTTCTGAATGTACAGATCATTGAGAAATTGAGAAACTGCTGATGTACACTATGTGGACAGAAATATTACTCATTCATGGTTTATTTGGTAATCAATGGTATTCAAAAAGAGTTTATCAGATATTAAAACAGCACTACTGTGGTAAATTTGTGTATGTTAGCAACAATATTAAGCATATTTATCTCCTAACATGTACTATATACTAATCTCAACAGTGCAAGTTGACCTGCAGTTGGAACGGATACACACTCCCTACAATGAAGCTACTGGTAAATTTCTCTTTCAGCTGTTAACAGAAGAATATCTATAGTGACCAAAAACACCAGCTGGTCCAACTGGACAAGTCATCTTTAACAGCTCTCACAGCATTTTACTTGAGGCAGGAAGTTGTAGATGTTGAAGCCTGTGTCTACTGATAGTTTACAGTGTTGTTTGTGGTAGAATTCCTGTTTCTGTTTAAGGAACAGTAGCTTCTCTGCTTATGAATGTTAAAGGAGATTCTACAGAAGGTAATGTTAGCTTCTTTTTCTGTAACCCAGCCTAACTGTCAGCTCCAACAGGTAAAAGAGCCATTACACAGAAGTACCTGAGCTGGTGGACTTGTGTGTTGGATGTGGTGCTCAAGGAGGCTGAATGTAAAGTCCGCTGTCTGCAACAGCACAGCCATCAGCCAGGAGCCCTTAAACCACATATCAGAGCAGTTCACAGCCATGTTTAGGTGAAAAACTTTCCTACACTGGAGAAGGCATGGATGAGATGGAGTTCAGAGGCAGACAGCATGAATGACCTTGTGTCTGAGTACCAGCAATAACACAGGAGAGGAGGAGGGAGATTTTGAGGATGAGGAAGAAGAGGTTGTGGTGTAGGTTTAGTATCTGTTGTGGTGAGTGAAGGGGAACTGACCACCAACCACACAGGTTCTCAGATCCTTCAGGTCCACTTCACTGTCCACCATTGTTCTCTTATGACATTGCTTGGCTCTGAGGAGAAACACCCAGACCACACACAGCTGGAGAGGGCTGACCAAGCCATCTGACCTTTCTCACTCTTTCACTGCTCAGATGCTGCCATAAAAACTCTGCACAGAGAGCAGCCAGGTGAGTGAATTTTGCTCTGAATACTGCTGGAACTTGAGTGTATATATACTGAGTTGACAGTTTATTAAGTACACCTACCTTCTACACTCACTAGCCACTTTATCAAATATTATTTGAGAGGTGGTCCAATTGAACAATGGTGTTGCTGGGGTTCAGCTTTACCAGCAGTACTTCACATTGTTCCCATCTATTCATGTGTAGCCATCCTTTAACCCTTTATCACTGGATAGTTTCTGACCACAAACCTACTCTTGGCTCAGTATTTTAGGATGGAGGACTCACTTTTACCCCTGGCAGTGACACAGATTTGGGTGAAAACCCCAGCAGCACCACTGAGCCAGATGCAGTTGTCACTGCTGGGGTGAGAATAAACCACCACCTAAATAATGTCCTGCAGTCTTACTGATGGGTAAATTAGGCATGAAAACAACTTATCTAATAAACTAATAATCTCAGTGTAAAATCAGTGTAGGTTTGTGAATGTAATTTTTTAGATTATGAGTTATATTCAATAGTATAAACACCCCCCTGGTTAAATGGTGTGTGTTGTTGGTTTGATGATCTGAGGTAAAGCCAGGTAGCCGACTGCAGAACAGCAGTACTACAGAGCAGTCACTGTGTGGTAGCTCTGTAGCTAGGCTAGGCTACAGCTACAGGTGCTGAACCGTTAGCTAGCCGTTTAATTCTCCACATCAGCTCAGTATGAAAAGCTGCTGCCTCATTAGATCAGTGATTTTACAGCAGGACTCCTTCACATCCACACACTCCTACAAACTGTAAACCCCTTTACTGAAACACAAGCTATCTGCTTTCCATGCATTCCTGTGAGTGAACAGCTAAACTGCTTGCTTGGTTTAGTACATGAAGACCTCCTGCTTAGCATTATAGCTGCCAGACAGAGAGAGAAACAGTCTATCAGAGAAGTTCTGCCTTTTCTAAAACCTGAATATTATTAAAAACTGATATATCTGTAGCAGAACACTACTTTATGATCACCAGCTGGTGGTTAATGTTGATATCTGGATTAAAAATTGTTCATATTTCTATTTAAGAAGTGAGTGTAGCATTTAGCAAACATCTCATTTAGCTAATGTTAAAGTATGAAGAAAAATCCTTAAAGTTCTGCTTTCTTCTTAATCTGATCATATTTCAGTAATATTTCAGTAATATTTCTCAGGCTTGTTGTTCATGAATCAGAGACTGCTCTGGAAGTCAGTCTGGAATAGTCTGTCTGGATCAGGGAGAAATTCAGCAGAACTAAAACCACTGATTTTGACTCACATATGCAATATTTTGACATTCATTTTTATTGTACTTTAAGTATAATATTTATTTTAATATAATTATTTTAATATAATTATTATTTGAATGATTTAAGCGCATATATTTTTTTCCGAACTTGAATTTCTTTTCTATTTTTCTCTGTAAGATCTGTTGTAATATTACAGAAATCTCACCTTATCTCTCCTTATCTCCTGATGTTTCTGCTAGTTTAGCAGTCTGCTGTTTGCTGCTGTTTTCACAGTGAACACACACAGTGCAGTTCAGTGAGTGCTAGCACTATATTTATTTATATTTGTGTGTGTTTGTGTGTTTACACTATTTTTTTAGACATCTCATGATGAGCGGGAGATAACGATAGAAATGATCTCTGTTGATCATCACTGGAGCATCTGTTCTTCATTTTTCTGCTGGTTTCATCTGTATGCTTAAAAAAGGAGACACAAAAAACCCTCATTAAAAATCAGACTTATTCATAATAAACTGATAATGTCATCATGTCTTCCAGAACATCAGTGAATATTACAGCAGCAGTGATCCTCGTCTTACTGACAGGTAAACTTTCACATTCCTCTGCTTTTTTACTCTGTTTTAAGATGTTTACAGTGTTTATCATTACAGTGTATACTCGTATCATTATAATTACTGTATACTATATATGTATTTATATACAATCTACACTATATAAACTACAATATTTTATTTTACATTTTCAAAACTTTAAAAGATTCAGTGAAATATTCTAAAAAGATTTCTAAATGAGTTTCAGGAAGAAATTATTAATAACTGGCAATAATGAATGATCTTTAACAGCTTTGTGATCTATGGATTAACAGAGTGTGCTTGTGTGCCTAAACTGTGTGAAGCTTCAGATCAGCTATTTTAAACTGTTTTAATCTTAGGTCAGTTCCTCTGTGGTTATCACACCTCTGCCCAACTGCCTACCTGACTCTATCGCCCATAGCAACAGCATCATTACTTCACACTGTGGTCACCCTGCCAGTTAGACCATGAGAGTTTCCTCCTACATCTAAACTGTGTGTGTGTGTGTGTGTGTGTGTGTGTTGCAGGAGTTTGGGCTCAGCGCAGTGTAACTCTCTCAGAGTCTCTGTGCTGTTACTGGATCTACAGTAAAAATCTCCTGCAAATATACAACACCTGATTCCTCCAGTGTCCAGTGTCTCGGACTGAGGGACAGAGAGAGGTGAAATTGTCCTGTAGCTCCACCTGCAGCCTTGGGGGAAAAGCTTTCCTACTACTGGTTCAGGAATGGAGAATTCAAGACTTACACAGCAGATAGGCAAATATACTGGCAGACCTGGAGTCAGTCTGTCTGTCACAGGTAGAGCTGCACTACATACAGTCAGATTGATCTCTGCTTAATAAAATAATTTATTTATAAAATAATTTTATAAATCAGCACATTTTACTGCTCATACACTCCTAACTAAACTCATCTGTTAACTGTCAGGTTTAGTTTGAACAGGGAATTGATCAATCTGCTCAGGGCTGTGACCCTCCAGCACCAGAGCTGATTACTTTTCCTACAAATGACCAAAGAACACCAAGCCTTGTTTAAACTCTCCTGCAGATATGAAGATTACAGTGTCCGACACAGAGAGTGGAGGAAAGCAGCTGACCTGTAGCAGCACCTGCACTCTGCCTGACCACCACACCTACATCTGGTACAAGAACGGACAGAGTGAGTCTCACTGCAGATCTGCCTCCTGCTCTGTAGCTGTGGTCAGTGGAGTGGTCAGCTACAGCTGTGCTGTTGAAGGACACGAGAGCCTCCACTCATCTCCAGTGTGTGAGTGGACATTTTCACACTCTGAATTAAGTCATCTACAGTAAGTTTTCATATGATGTATGATGATAATTCAATGACCCACACCTAAACAGCAGTGACCAGTATGCGAGTAACATGAATACACCAGCTGTCTGACCCATCTCAACTAATAAAGGTAACACCTGAATCTGATCTATTTCCAATCAGACTCTCCCAGAAACACCAGAGCAGTGCTGGATTCCTCTGGAGAGAGAGAGGAGGGAGAGTCAGTGACTCTGAGCTGCAGCAGTGATGCAGACCCTCCTGTTCTCTCCTACTTCTGGTTTAAGCAGAGAGCAGCTGCAGACACACCACTGACAACAGGCCAGAATTACAGCATCACCAACATCAGCTCCCAGCACAGCGGACATCACAGCTCTACACCAGTTTATCTGGATGTGAAAGGTAAGCAGCAGTCTGCAGTGAGTGTGTTCAGTCAGGATGTGTAATTACTGGTGAATTAGCTGTTGTTCTCCTGATCAGAATGAATGAACTGATTCTGTTGAAACTCAGCTGAGTTGTTGGAGCAGCGTGCTGTTTGGGGAGATGTTTGGGGAGCTGTTGGAGTGGTCCCTGTTCTGCCTCTCTCTTTCACTGCTGTTCTGTGCATTAAGTGAGTGACAGTATTGTTTATATTTATCTCTGAATCTCTGAACCTGTATTAAACATCATATTAACCTCAACTTTAACCTCAAATACAAGCTTTTATGATCTACAGAACTCAAAACTCTAACTGGCCTTTTTGTTTAACCTGTGTAATCAGGAGGAGGAGAGGAGCAGAGAGAGACACACATATTCAGGTACTGAGAGAGGATTTCACTTTCTTTCTCTCTACATCCTCCTATAAAGCTGCTGCTGAATAAAGACTGAAGTTGTGTTTTCCTCATCTCTCTCTAAAAGACCCCAAATCCTGCAGACCCCACATACACAGCTCTCAACCCCACCACTATCAGCTCAGACTATGATACTCTACAGGTACGTCTACAGTTTATATATATATATATGTGTGTGTGTGTGTGTGTGTGTGTGTGTGTGTGTGTGTTTTACACTGCATGAGTGTTTAGTTTCCTTAAACCCTGCAACCACAATGTCTGATTATGACTCTCTGACAGTAGGTCTGCAGTTTCCTTGCTTGCAAGTGTGTGTGTGTGTGTTTCTGTAGTTGGAATATATATATCAGGGTGTGTGTTTCCAGGCTGTTCGTCCTCATTGAGAGATGAGAAATGCTCCAGAAATGAAGGATAAACGGCTGTGCTACATCACTGTATTCTCCACCATCAGCAGCACTTAAAGACATGCAGGAGAGGAGTTTGGTGATCATAACAAAGCAGATTCTGTTTTGAGATTCTTTATGATTCAGTTTATTGTGGATTGATTGTTTAGAACATTGCATTAAAATCTGCCTTTTTTAAGCAGGTCTGAAAAACTGAGGTTCTGCTCAGATAAATGTTCTTTAGTCCTCCTCAGAGCTGCAGATTGATTTAATGAAGGCTTAGTAATAAGCTGCTGTGTTGAACCAGGTGTGTTAACAGAGGTGGAGTGATGGTCTCTGTGGTGCTGTAGTTCTGAGTTTTAGTATTATTCTGAGGACATACTGGTATCTATAAACACTGACATGCTGAAACAGTAGTGGAGTGTGGAAATCCGTGTTTGGTCATTACTTCACCTAGATTAGCTTTTTAGCTCCAGTACTAAACTTCTATTGATGAGAGAGAGACTGATGTAGTTTAATTAGAGTTTATTAGATGTTGCTGTTTCCTGCAGAATTAAAAGGTTAAGATGTAAACAGAGTCATTCAGAGTGGTTTAGTGTGAAATGCTCCGTTCTAGAGAAACTTACAGAGTCAGAACTGTTCACAGTGGAGGTGATAGGAACCTGATGTCTGAAGGGCGGTGTGAGTGGTGCCTATAGGAGAAACACTGAGACAAGGACTGCGACAACAGAAGGGATATTGCTGCTGCTGCACGTGGTCCGAGGACCTGGAGCACGCAGACAATGATCCACACCCGGCCCTGCCTGAGCCTCCACCAGCAGTGGGACCCGGGACAGAGCACGCTGGGTCTCCCTGGCAACCATGTCACACAGTGACTCCGCCTCCCTTCACCGGACTCCCCAATGGTTGCCCTGACGCCAGGGTGCACTCTAAGAGGACTCTAAGAGGGGGACTGTGGTGAGAGGAAGGTGGGGTTGCTGGATCGTCTGACCGTTCATGCTGGGTTCTCTACTCTGATCACAGACAGCTGCTGCTTGTTCAGGAAGGAGCACCCGCAGCATAAAAGCTCAGCTCTCGTCGGCACGGGAGAGAGGACACTCGCTGATGGAGCTTTTAGAGGCATTCCACTCTTCAGACGTGTGGTTCCCATCACCTCCACTATGAACAGTTCTGACTCTGTAAGTTTCTCTAGAACGGAGCATTTCACACCAAACCACTCTGAATGACTTTACTTACATCTTAACCACTGAATTCTGCAGAAATGTTAAAAATGATGGACGTCTCTGTTGATCATCACTGGAGCAGCTGTTCTTCATTCTTCTGCTGGATTCTGTATATTTAAAAAAGGAGACAAAAACCTCATTAATAATCAAACTCAATAATAATAAAGTCTTTGATCATCATAAAGTGTATTTTTCATTTGTTTAAAGATCACTTTCTTCTTCTTACCTGCTCTTGGTGATGATGTCCATGACTGATCTTTTGTCTCTTGATGACACGAATCTGTCCACCATCTTCACACAGTCCTCGTGGCTCCCCAGAAATCTCAGGGTGTTTTGAGCATGGAGTCTGTGGAGGAAGAATGATAAAAGGTCATTTTCAGTGCTGGCTGGTGAAGAAAACATGCTGATGGGTGCAGTTCTGACCCAATAGGTGTAAAAACAAGCAACTGCTTACCTCACTTCCTGTGCGGAGTCCAGGGCCAGTTTGCTGACGGCGGTCAGGAACCTGCTGGTGAATTCCTTCTTGCTGGTCAGCACACGAGAAGCCCCCAACTTGTAAGAGAGCTTCTCCAGATGCAGTGCAGTGCATCTTCTCACTGCTGCGTTTCTGTGGCTGGAGAGAGGAGAGTGAACACAGTAAGATACACATCCAGCGTTTACACACAGGTGAACTCTAGACTCACCTTCTAGCAAGATCTTCTCCAAAATGTAGGAAGAGACTCAGCCGTACATCAGTGCTGCCAGTTTGTACTGTGTCTTTAGAATGACCACTGATATTGATCACATAACCACTTCATTTAGTTTACAGTTCAAATCTATTAATGAATATGGAATGTGATGTTTACCTGAATCCACCAGCCAGTAGAGCGTGCAGGACCCGGCCAGGCGAGCAGGTCTGCACCATCGTACTGAGGGCCACCTCCACGTCCTCTTTGATGAAGTGGCTGGACTCCCCAGCCTTGTGCAGAAGGACACAGGCAGTGCCCTCCACCTCCTTGTCCATCTTCCGCTGCAGATGGGCGTACAGGTGGGACAGGGTGGTCATGGTGGCACGAGACACCATGGAGCGCAGGTTCTTCACCTGAGACAGTGGGGACAAAAGAAGCACAGTGAGCCTCTGTCTCTAACTCAACCACTGACACTTGCTGTAGCATTAATTAGAATAATGTCATTACAGAAGCTGTTGTCCAGAGTGTGTATGAAGTGTGGGTCTTACCTCCTTGATGAGGGCCAAGCAGACATCATGTACCTCAGACAGAAGAACCTCGGCATGGTGCTCCGCCAGAGCGCGCAGCACTTTCAGCCCCTCCATCTTCCTCTCCCTGTTTCAAAAGCAAGACATTAGAATGAGGTCTGGAAGGTGGTGTTATTACAGCAGGAATGATGAAGACTGATTCAGTCAATACACTGAACATTTAACAACAGAGGAGCAGCAGTAGATGGAGATCATTGGGAATTCTCTTCAGACTCTTTATAGACTCTGATGTTTAGAAGATTCCATCACTAATTTTATCTGGATACTCCAAAGCATTTTAGTTGTATTTTCTCAGGTAACTTCAGCTATTCTAACTCTAGTCTGAGCACTAATCTAAAACACATTACTGCTCCATTAGAACTGGATCTTAATTCTGAATGATCAGTGGAAGGGTGGTGGGTCTACTCCAGCTCACTAAAGACATACCATTCCTCATCCTGCAGCAGGCTAAATGCCTGGCTGAGTGCCAGCTCAGGCCTGTCAAGGGGCTGCTCACTAGTTAGGGCTGGGATCTCCAGCCCCTCTCCTCTTCCCTGACTACCTTCAGCAAGGTGTGGAACAGCCCTGTTGTTGACAGGCTCCTTGCTGGTTTCTGCTCCCCTGCTCTGTCTAACTACAGACACATCTGGAGCAGCTGTTTTTCTTGCAGTGTCCATCTGACATCCTGTCCTCCTCTCCTGCCTAGGTCCAGTCTCACTCCTACCTAGGCCTACCCACCTGGGGATTTTGCTACCTGTGATTAAATGAACCTGGTTAGAGCACCTAAACTATTTTAATTCATTTCATTCAATTTCTAATTTAAAGACATTGTGTTTCTGAGCTGTATGAAGTTTGTGGAGATGATACATGAGACTCCTGAGATGTAAATACTCTAGGTCAAAGACTAATTTTTCAGTACTGGAACTCACCTGGTGCATCGTAGGCCTTGGACCCTTTCTTATCCACCTTAGGTTGGACAGCAGCAGGTGGAGGAACAGGTGTGTGCACCAAGGGCCGTGAAAGGAACTCCTCCAGAGTAATGGAGTTCCCATTGGTCTTGTTGTCATCCTTGGTCTCCATGTTCAGCCCTCTCAGTCTGGGAAATCTGCTGGGTTTGGCAGCAGTTGGAGGGACAGGTGTGTGGACCAGGGGGCGTGAAAGGAACTCCTGAAGTGAAAAAGAGTTCCCATAGGCCCTGTTCCTGGACTTGGCAGCAGCAGGTGGAGGGACAGGGGTGTGAAGAACAGGAAATTTCAGGTCCTCAGTCTGTTCTTTCACAACCTGTGGGGCTTGAACTCGGACCCTCTGCCTTATAGGAGGCAAACTGCAGGTTGCTGAAGGGTCCATGCAGGACTCCTGAACGCCCACATTTGGGTCGTCCATCATGAGTCTCATTTTCTCCATGTACTCCTGCCGCTTCCTCCTGATGCTCTCTTGAAGGGAGGGGGCAAGAATAATGGGTCCATCTTCCTCTTCCATCTTCTGTAGATCCTGATGAGAAGTCTTCTGAGATGTGCTCTCCTCCACAGTCACACATCTACTGATTACAGTACTGAGAGACCAGCCATTAAATATGGAACGTTACGTGGGAGTGAATCTATTATGACGTCACATACGGGGGCGTGGTCATCTGATAAAGCTGCTGCCTCCACACTATTAGGAGTGAAATATTAGGAGTGTATCATCCAGGGTTGGCTGGAAACACAATGCATGTAACAGTTTTCTGTAATCAGGATAGAAAAAAGTCCAGTTCCAGAGGAAAAAGGCAGTAATCAGATTCCAGCTCCATTCTAAAAACAGTGGGATTACTAACAGAACTACAGTAAACACTCATCACTCTGCTGATTCTCTTGTCTTTCTTCATATCTAGGAGCTAAATTTGGGGCTTAAATGCAGATTTTGCTGAGATTTGATTTCTTTAATGAGAGTTTAGCACTTTCCACAGCGCGCTGTCTCCCTTCAAGCCCCGCCTTATTTCCTAAATCCTCCAATCACTGCTTAGCAACCGTTGTTCTGCAGGACTCCTTCAGCGCTGTTCAGCTCGAGCTCCTGTTTCCGCGGATAGAGTTTGAAGGTGAAGCTCCAGTTCTAGTCATAAGATGTGTCTGGGGGACACAGTGAGCCTGACAGACTGAAGGAGGCTGTTTTCTCCCCGTTTCCAAAAACAACAGCTCATTTGAAAAAGTCAGCTCTGGACTCGTCTGTGGTAAACCTCCCCATGAGCTGAACACACACACCTTAACCAGAGACAGCTGTGTTCACTCAGAGGTGAGTCGTTTGATCTGCTGTTTAGTTGCTAATTTGAGCTGCTTTGACTGAATAAGAAGCTGTGTATGAAAGCACTTGTGGAAAAAGTCGTAGAACCCAGGCGTAGTTTTAGCGGACATGCTAAAAGTTCCTCTTGCTGAAGCGTTCAAATCTTTCTTTACTTGAAATGGATGAGCTGCTTTTACCACGTTGGCTTTGCAGTAACTTTCTGAAGTAGATGAAGTAAATGAGCTCCTCCAGCTGAAGCCCAGTAGAGCAGCAGGGACATCTGATGTCTTCACACATTGCTGCCCCCCAGTGGTCAGATCAGGTCATTGCATCTGTGATTGGAAGATGTGTTGGTTGATTCTCTGCTTTGGTTTTATTATTGTTCAGATTGTAAAGCATTAATCCATTATTGTAGGCTGTGTTCAATCATCTCTTCATGTTTTAAAGCTCCATCCTCTCCCTGCTGTCACTGCAGTGTTGTAGAAGAGCAGATGCTGCACAGTGGAGGAACCAGGAAGAAATAAGCATTAAAAACTAAACCAAAAGCTGCTTCACAACTTTATTTCTGATGGTGTTTTTGTAAAACACTGTTCAGAGTAATAAATCACACAAGATGAAGCAGAAATGGATAAATATCAGTAAATCTAACCAATAACAGTAAATGATAAAAACAGTGCAGAAGAATAAAAATATGAAGCTTTTTAATCAGTTTCTCAATGAATGTAATGAGCTGAACATAAAACATATGAATGTAAAATAAACTGAACTGAAGATGAGAATGAAGTGTTTCTGACATGGAAATCTTTAAAATTGCCTTCTTTCATCTATGTAATTTTGACAGACTGCATATTGTATGTTAAATGATGCTGATAAGCCGGTGCATGTATTTATAACCTCAAAAGCTTCATCTACTTCAGAAAGCAGCTGCTAGAGGGCTCACCAGAGCTAGAAACTTTCTCTCTCATCCCTGCACTGGTTACCAGTTAGATTCCACATTGATTTTACAGCGGGGCAAAAAAGTATTTAGTCATCCACTGATTGTCCAAGGTCTCCTACTTGATGAGAGAGGTCTGTAATTTTCATCATAGGTACACTTCAACTATGAGAGAAAAAATGAGGAACAAAATCCAGGAAATCACATTGTAGGATTTTTTAAATAATTTATTTGTAAATTAATATTGGAAAATAAGTATTTGGTCACCCACAAACAAGTAAGATTTCTGGCTCTCACAGACCTGTAACTTCTTCTTTAAGAAGCTCTTCTGTCCTCCACTCGTTACCTGTATTAATGGCACCTGTTGACCTCAAACAGTCAGACTCCAAACTTAACCATGGCCAAGACCAAAGAGCTGTTGAAGGACACTAGGAAAAAAATTGTAGACCTGCACCAGGCTGGGAAGAGTGAATCTACAATAGGCAAGCAGGTTGGTGTGAATAAATCAACTGTGGGAGCAATTGTAAGAAAATGGAAGACATACAAGACCATTCATAATCTCCCTCGATCTGGGGCCCCACGCAAGATCTCAAAATGATCATGAGAACAGTGAAGAAAAATCCCAGAACTACACAGAGGGACCTGATGAATGACCTGCAGAGAGCTGAGACCAAAGTAACAAAGGCTACCAGCAGTAACACACTACGCTTAGAGGGACTCATATCCTGCAGTGCCAGGCGTGTCCAGGCCCGTCTGAAGTTTGTCAGAGAGCATATGGATGATCCAGAAGAGGATTGGTAAAATATCATGTGTTCAGATGAAACCAAAATAGAACTTTTGAGAGCATTGAAGATGGAACGTGGCTGGGTCTTCCAGCATGACCATGACCCCAAACACACTGCTCGGGCAACGAAGAAGGTCCTAGAGTGGCCTAGCCAGTCTCCAGACCTCAACCCCATAGAAAATTTGTGGAGGGAGTTAATAGTCTGTGTTGTCCAGTAACCACCCCAAAACATGACTACTCGAGAAGAGATCTGCATGGAGGAATGGGCCAAAATATCAGCTACAGTGTGGCAAACCTGGTGAAGACTTACAGGAAATGTTTGACCTCTGTCATTGCCAACAAAGGTTATGCTACACTTGCACAATCAGTGGCTGAATAAATACTTTTTTGCCTCACTGTAAGTCTCTCAATGGTTTATCACACAGTATCTTGGGGAACTTATTAAACTCTTTGCTAATGTAGCCTGTTTCCATACTAACACTGTTCTGCACTGCTCTGATTACAGGTTTTGATCCTATTTTTATTATATTATATTCTTACATTTACAGACCCTTCACCAGTCTGTTCATACTTCCAAACCCTGTCTTATTAGTATTACTTGTTATAGGATTCAGCTCCAGAGTGTCCTACTGATCTCCACATTTTCTAGCTAGTGAACAGCGGATCACCATGATCTGTACCAGTAACATTAGCTTGCTAGCTGACATCAGTCTAACGTTAAAGTGACCTTCATACCGTTACAGTGAGCATCTACAGCTCTATTACTGTAAATACTGCTGTCCTTCTAAACCTACATGAAGCTGAAACAGCACTGTGTTCTCCGGCTGATCCTGGGGACTGGCTGTTTCTCTCTTTTTCAAATATCTCGTGATGTCCATGGTGTTCACGTTACTGTCGACTGACAGCGCGACGAAGGCATGAAGGAGGAGAAATGGGCTGTGTCCCAAATACCATGTTTAAAAACACGCGCTCTGAAGGGCTCCTGACTTATTGCGCTGCTCGCTGTTGATACTAAAAAGAGTAGACTTTGAGGAGAACTGCAGAGTGTAGGGAGTGATTTGGGACTGGGCTATGGTGACCTATAGGAGTGTAAGAGTGCAACTGCTAATATGTGAAGTGCACAGAGTGAGAAGCAGCGCTAAAGGATCTGCTTCCTCCCCTCAACCCCCGCGGAGTCGCCTATGGTCAGTGCAGTCCGTGCAGCAGGTCTGAGTGTTTTAGCACGAATCTATAAATATAATAAATATATATAATCGATCTATATCGATATTTAAATAATATGAACATGAATTATTATCCGTTGTGCTCGTGCTATAAGATTATTTATAGATAATTAGATCATCTACAAACAGTTAATCAGGTGTTACTTGTTATAGGATACAGCGCTTATAAACCTTATAAGGAATAAAATGATGTCACAGTCGGCGCCGCCCGTCAGCCCAGTGGTGAAGGTGCAGGACCTGGAAGTAATGGAGCCACGAGTCGTGGGCTCGACTCCCGGCTCTGCCCCCTCCTGACACTGGTAAGCGTATATACTAGGCAAAGGTTCACGAGTTTGGACGCAAGAACCCTGCCTTAGAGAATCTAGTGTCGCTTACCTGTGCCAGTAGGGGGCGCAGTCCAGAGCCTCCCTCCTGCGCCTTTGCTAAGGGGTGGGCGGTGCCGCTTTTTGATGAAACTTTTTACTATTATTTTTATCAATTAAAAAACAATAACTACATATTAAAAGAACAACACTAATATTTATTATTAATTATAAAATAATAATAATTCATTACTTTTATATCATTGGTTGTAAGATTGTAAGGCTGTAAGATTAACATGATAACTCAATATAATCAACAAAACTAACATTTCAGATCTGTACTGTTATTTAGTCGGAGCTTATTTAAAATAGTGAAACTGGGTGTTGATATTTCAGAGCTGATCTTGTTAAAGGCAGAGGGAGTAGATGTAACCCTGTGGAGAGTGAAGCTGCTCTAATGGTGGAGTTAAAGAGAGTGTAAAGCTCTGCAGACATGCAGTGAATATTCTGCTCTACAGAGGAGAAATACGCGCCTCTATGCTGTGCTGTGCTCCTGGAAGTTCTGCTGGCTGATGGATCATTTTGTAAAACGGCTTTAAAGAGCTGACACTGTCTGGTAAGTAAGTTTACTGTGTTCTAAACAGCAAACAGCATTTTTTTCAACCCGACATCATTTCAGAGTTAAAACAATGTTAGCTCCTTAGCTAACGATGCTGCTAGCAGCTCCACCCTAAACTGAGGCTTTCATAATGGGAGCGTTAGCATGGTGGCTAAGTGGGTAGGAGCCCATAGTGTTAACTAGTTCTCTGACTGCATGATGGGTTTGTTTAACATGGCTTAACTCAGGACTCTGAAACATGAGCCAGCATCAACTTTGTTGAGTCCTGAGTGAATTTGCCATGTTTACAGAAGCTGGAGTGATGTTAGACAGTTAGGGAGAGCTCAGTAACTCGCTGTATTTTGAGAAGTGCAGGGTGGATTATATGAAGGGCAGTTGGCTCCTAACGGGACAAGGTGTCTGCTTTGCTCATAATAACTGGATGCTCTCTTTAAAGAAGGTGTGTACACAGATCAGCCATATCATTAATACCACTTGTCTAATATGGGTTGGTCCCCCTTGTGCTGCATTAACAGATTTGAGCATTAGAGGCATGAACTCTACAAGACCTCTGAAGGGTTTCTGTGTTCTCTGGCACCAAAACATAATCAGCAGATCTTTTACATCCTGTAAGTTGTGAGATGGGGCCTCAATAGACGCCCATCAATGAGCCTCAGGTGCCAATGACCCTGTTGCTGAAGAGTCACCTGGAACCTTCTGGGTCACTGGGTGCAATGAAGAAGGCTGAGAGCACTGCCTGTGTTCTCCTGCACAAGATTCAGGAATTCAGCCACTTCATCAGAGAGGACGTGAAGGTGGCATGGTGCAGAACTGCTCTCCTGGCCTGGTCCTGCGCGCTCTACTGTCTGGTGGATTCAGGTAAACATCAATTCCATATTTATTAATAGATTTGAACTGTAAACTAAATGAAGTGGTCATGTGATCAATATCAGTGGTCATACTAAAGGCACAGTACAGGCTGGCAAGAACTTGGAGAGTGTAGAAGGAGTTCTTCAGTCTGAACACTGTGCTTTTACTAATCCCACAGTTCCCTAGCTAACACACTGTAATCCAGTTAGCTGCATGATATTATGCCCTTTATTTACAAGGGATGTAAACTACTGTAATGTTAATCATAGGGCTGCTGTATCACACCTAGTGATCAGTGGCAGCTCAGAAGGAATGAGTGGTGTAGCAGATGTAGGTGATCAGTATGAAGCTTTTGGTGAGTCTGAATCAGAGAGATTAATAACAGAGACTAAAGTCAGAAATGACATTTGGGCTCCATCCAGCTCTTATCACTGCCAACCAGAATCACTGCTATCATGAAGACTAGGTGGATGTGCAGCACCACAGCCAGGCTCCTCATCGTCACATCCTAGTCCTAGTTCCTGTTCTGTACCAGACACCTTCTGCAGTGTGTAGCACAGGATTAGCTTTGTCTTTGTCCTCAAGCTTCATTCCCTTCAGAATGTTTATAAAGAATTTTTATATCATATTTATATTAATAAATATTATATATATTAATATTTCAGTTCTAACTGTCTGCAGTGTAGTCACTGAGGTCAAGTAAACAAAATCTGACTGAGTGCAGTTTGATCATGTTGCTGCTGAACTATGCTCAGACTTACCAAGCAAAACATCCCACAAGACCACATTTCTTAGAAAATATATTTATTAATGTTTATCCATGTTTAATAAAGAAAATACAGCATAGAATTCACAACAGAGAACGTCAGAATAAAAAGTGATAAATAATATTTAAATATTTGTCTTTTTAGAATTAATTGGCTTTTGTACACTAAATAAATAAATAAACATGTTTAAGTGACTTTCCCATCCAACATGCGTTTCTCAGTCCTTTTCACCACATTGTTGGATGTGCCGAAAAGTCTGTCCCAGTGACTGAAGAAAGGAGCAAAGTTGCTGCTGGGCTTCTGGTGGTGAAGGTCATGAGCTAGTGCTCCTCCAAGCAGTCCAAAAGGAACAAGGTGGCTTGGGGTCCAGGGCAGGTCGTAGCCAATGTGATCCTCAACAGACAACCAGATGCTGAAGATGGTGAGGGTCCACGTAGTCAGGGGATGGCACCGTAGAAGGAGAGGGTTCAGGTTACTCCAGAAACCCACTGTCATCAGCTCCACAGCACTGAGATGTTCGGTGGACCAGGAGAAGGGCGAGATGTAGTCATGGTGGATGGCGTGGACCCACTTATACAGGTGTCCGTTCCTGTGATGAGCCATATGCCAGAAGAAGTACTGGGTATCAAAGATGATCAAGGCACCAAGACCCCCGGAGAAAAGCTCCCAGACTGTTGGAGCAAGCGCAGGCAGCTGAGGAGCTGGCATCACAGCACTGTTGATCAGAATCACTGGGACCACAAAGACCAGGTGGTTGTACAGCGCCATGCCCAGGCTCCTCATCATCATGCTGGCGGTCGGTCGCCTCTCCTTTTGGATCTTGTAGCTGTAAAAGGCAGGAGCGTGCTCTCCCAGGAGGTCCAGAATCGCAAAGGGACAACTGAAGATGAAGTAGCTAGAGAAGGCGAGCATGACGGGGAAGAAAGGTGATGAGACCAGGGAGTAATGATGGAACAGCAGGTAGTCCCACAGTGGCTGGAGAAGCCGGTCTGAAGTCCTGGAAGTAGGAAGCTGCAAGGCAACTTTACTGATGTTCCACATCTTGTTCTCTGCTTTGCTGTAGGGAGAACATACTGGGGTGGAAGCCTTCAGCCTTATTTATACTTCTGAGCCAGACAGTCTAACCTGCTCTACAGCCGCGTTACACCAGTTTTTCCTTCACAACTTTTTTCTAAATGTTGGTTTTGTGTGAGTCCAAATTGTGCAGGATTATCTTCATTCCCCAACCTTGAGACTGAACCGAGGGAGATTTACCCCTCCCGAATAACCTCATTTTCACTCCTTTAGAATTTTTGGGCTTTCTGTCTGGGGGCTTTCAGTCACATTTTTAGTCAGACTGTCTAGCCAAGCCTCTCAAACATTGGCTAATAGCTGCTGTATCCCTGCCAAAGCTTCTTAACTCCAAAATCTCCCGAGTAGTGCTGTGCACTGGCCAGCCTTTTCAACTGGACATATCAGATTTCAGAGGCAGACCATTAAATCTAATCTCTCCATTTCTCATAAAATGATAAAGTCTACTGTAATCCTAAACGCTGTTTCTACCCAAATACATGAAGTCTGGTGTAGTAAAACTGGAACCATCCCACATATTATTCCACTGTTTTGAGTTTGGTGAGCGTTTTGTGATCATTTTACAGATCTTTGTTGAATCAACTTATAATAATTGAGTTTATTCGGTTGACATTAGTAAATGGACAGTGATTGGTCCATGTGAGCTTAAAAACACACAGACAGAAATAAACTTCACTGATGTTGGATTGAATCATTTCTCCCATATTGATGTTTCCCAGCAAGTCCAGTAACTGAGTCAGCTGTGCTGGGTCAGTAATATACAGTGGGGTTGTGTGTGGAATACAACCTATTTGAGTAAAACTCTCTCTTTCCTATTGGCTCCTGGTGCCACCTGTTTCCATACTGGGTGTGTCTTTCCCCCTTTACTCACCATCAATGTGCAGTAATTTCCTCCAGGCTACATTCCCCTATGTGGTCACTTGTAATCTGTATAGTGTTCTTAGAGTCTAGTCTTAGTGGTGAAGGCTGTAAGAGCTTGATGGTGCCTGAATGATGAAGTGATCACTAATGTCAAATCTGACAGAGATTTAAAATCTGGACTTTGTTCTTGATGGGTGAAACATTACATGGTCAATCAGTTACATTAACTGTTCTCTTAAAGTACAGCAAGAACAAAATTAATTACAATAAATTAATTTAATGTAAATATATTTGAGTATATTTTGGTGTAATGTAGTATTAACTTCAACATAAACTGAAAAGGTTTATGTGTATGTAAAATGTATTTAGGTGTTTGTATATAGGTTTTAATACATGTACAGTAGTATGTTTAAAGACCAGGTTGACTTTAAATAGTTCCATTTTAGCTCAGCTAAGTAAACTTCATCAAGTAAACTTCACCCTTCTAGCCCTCTTTAAGTGTACTGATCATTAGTGTGTTAAAGTGTCATTAGTGAACACTTTAGTTCACTGTAGCTTAATAAAGCTTAACACACCTAAGTTTACATTTTTCACTAAGGACTAAATTGTGCAGGTCAGTTTTGTCTAATCATTCCAGTAGCAGCTGAACGGTTGATCATATGGCTCCAAAAGAAGTTTTATTAAGTGCCTCCTTCACAACAAACTTTAACTGTTTTATGTCCAAATTCATCTTCCACTTAATTGTGGTGGTCAGTTTTTGTCTAATGCCTTTAATCTAAACGGTGATCAGAGGCTGCATTTACCACCAGCTGCCAGCAGAGGGCGACGCAGCACAGACTGCAAAACTGGTTCTGAATAAAGAAACTTTAATAGCGTCTAAACGGTTCATCATATGACTCTGAGACACGTTGCATTTTATGAGGTGCCTCCTTCACAACAAACTACAGCGCTTATATGACTATTTTACAGTCCACTACATTGTGGTGGTCAGTTTTTTTTTTGTCTAATAATTTCAATATTTGAACAGGGTAAGGGGTTCAGGCTATGCAGACAGCTGCCAGCAGAGGGCGATTGCGTCACAGAGTTCTACTGGTTCTGTATAAAGAGGTTTTTTCTGCAAACAAAACAGAAGAGAAAATAAAGAACTTCAGCAGCAGCTGGGTTGTATTGTATTAAGTGCATTCTTCACAAGAAGCTATAAATGTTATATGTCCATAACTTTCACTTAATTGTGGTGGGCATTTTTTGTCTTATAACTTCCATCGGATCAGAACGGTGAACAGAGGCTGCATTTACCGCCAGCTGCCAGCAGAGGGAGACACAGACTACAAAACTGGTTCAGTATAAAGAGGCTGAATAAAGAAACTTTAACAGCGTCTAAACGGTTCATCATATGTCTCCAACAGAAGCTGTATCCGATGCCTCCTTCACAACAACCTACAACTCTAGTATGGCCATTTTCACATTCCTCTAAGTTGTGGTTCTCGGTTTTTGTCTAATAACTACAAAATAAACAGAATGTGAACAGTTTAGGGGTCAGCCTGTGCCGCCAGCTGCCAGCAGAGGGCGATGGCGGCACAGCGCTACTGGTTCTGTATAAAGAGGTTTTCTCTGCAAACAAAAAGGAAAAAACTTAAATAGTTTAACTGTTGATCATGTGTCTCTAAGGTGCCTCTTTTACAACAAAATACAACTCTTATATGCTCATCTGTACATTGTACTAAATTGTGGTGTAAGGGGTCAGCCTGTGCCGCCAGCTGCCAGCAGAGGGCGACAGACGCAGACTGGCGGTACAGAGCTTATCACTGCGAACAGAACAGAGAAGAAAAGAGAAGAGAATAAAAACAGCTCCAAACTAAAGGAGAAGAGAAGCAGAGCTGAAGAGAGGAGAGAAAACTCCCATCTTTATTTAAGATTCATAAAAGCTGAACAATAAAGCAGCTTCCTCTCTCATGAGAGGAGGGTTCAGTAAAATACAGCGGGGCTGTAGGGGTTAAGGGAGGATGCAGATCCTTTAGCGCTGCTTCTCACTCTGTGCACTTCACATATTAGCAGTTGCACTCTTACACTCCTATAGGTCACCATAGCCCAGTCCCAAATCACTCCCTACACTCTGCAGTTCTCCTCAAAGTCTACTCTTTTTGGTGTCAACAGCGAGCAGCGCAATAAGTCAGGAGCCCTTCAGAGCGCGTGTTTTTAAACATGGTATTTGGGACACAGCCCATTTCTCCTCCTTCATGCCCTCGTCGCGCTGTCAGTCGACAGTAACGTGAACACCATGGACATCACGAGATATTTGAAAAAGAGAGAAACAGCCAGTCCCCAGGATCAGCCGGAGAACACAGTGCTGTTTCAGCTTCATGTAGGTTTAGAAGGACAGCAGTATTTACAGTAATAGAGCTGTAGATGCTCACTGTAACGGTATGAAGGTCACTTTAACGTTAGACTGATGTCAGCTAGCAAGCTAATGTTACTGGTACAGATCATGGTGATCCGCTGTTCACTAGCTAGCAAATGTGGAGATCAGTAGGACCCTCTGTCTGTATGAAGCTGATGATCTTCGGACGGCTGAAATGTGGTCAAAGTCAAAGTATGAAAGCAAACTGGAATCAGTGACTAATAACTGGAGCCGTGTGTTGAGCTGTAAGAGGAGGTGAAGGTTTTATAGATGTTAGATATTGTGGAAGAATTCTACAATAAACTACAGAAATCCTGCAGTTTCTTATCGTATTACTCCATTTCTTCTAGTCAGGAATTCACTGAAATATGGAATAATAAAACACAAACTGCAGGATTTGTGTTTATTGCTGTGCTGTAAAATTCTTCTGCAGCTCTCTATAATAAGTTCACTGTCCAGAACTGAATTCTGAGGAGGTGGGTGGTGATCATCCTGACCTCACTAGCACTATTTTCTCTGAATGTAAATCCTCTCAGCAGTGCTCCAGAATCTAGTAGAAAACCTTCCCCAGACAGCAGAGACATTTACTTCTGCAAAAGCTGGATGAAGTCTTTTTAAGGATAAAGGAGAGTGAATGAACACTCAGTAGTAAAACCACAGATGACCCTGAGAATGCTGAGAATGACCCATCACCCAAGTAATACCTGCTCTGTGGTGATCTTGTGGGGTCCTGTGGGGTCCTGAACATTGAAGAACAGGGTGAAATGAGGATAAGAAAGTGTGCAGAGAAACAGATGGACTACAGTCTGTAATTATAGAACTACACAGTGCTCCTATATGGTGAGTGGAGCTGATCTAATGGGCAATGAGTGTAGAAACAAGGAGGAGGTGTTAGTTATGGACAGTTGGTGTGTATATATGTATGTAATGACTTAGGAAAACTAGGTTCTCTTAAACTCGTACTCGCAGAGAGACTGTAAACATCATCTCTCTCTCTGTTTCAGTCTTAGCCATGACCTCAGACCCCAAACAGACAAAGATCCCAGGAGATGAGGATGACGTTCACTACTCCAGTGTTCAGTTCAAACCTTCTCACACACAGGAAGAGTCTCCAGCCTCCACCTCCAGACCTTTTCTAGAGCCCACAGATGAGCAGGATGTTCAGCACACACTCTTCTGCCCCCCAGTGAGTAAACCCTGCCATTACATTGACACTCATTCTGGACTGCTGTAGTACGTTATGTTTATCTAGAACGTCTCCATGTTCTACAGGGTTCTGTTGCTGTAGGCTGAGTGAGAGACACCATCCAACAGCTGTGTGCACAAAAACCACGTCTCGTGTTGATTCAGTAACGGACAGAGCATTTTATTATTAAATGAGGAGCAATTCTTTAAGCTGTTATACGGAACTGGTGGCAATCCTAACACTGCTACTTTACATCAAGTCAAAGTGTCAAAGTGTCAGTCAAAGAAATAAACTCTCAGTAGTGAATGTGTAGAGTCAACAATACTGCTAATAATGAAACTCAGACAAAGCCGTGAATGCTCCTGCTCTCTGTTCATATGGCAGCATCAGTGTGTTCTTTTATCAGGTGACAGAAACAACCCGGCTGTGTAGGAGCTCAGACAGAGGAGAGGCAGGTGGAGAGGCTGTCTGATGTTAGGCTGATGATGAACTGGTTCATCAGTGTGTTTGAAATGAGAGCTTGGAATAGACACATGGTGTCTCACTGTTCATATGGCAGCATCAGTGTGTTCCTTTATCAGGTGACAGGTAGCAGTTTGTTATTAGCTACATTTAACATATTAAACAATTTCTTAATGAACATATTCCTGAATTCAGTCAAGACTAAAAGTCTAAATCTCAATCCCTGAATAGTTTAGTTTTTTGATGATGAATGTTTACTTGTTTAGATGTTCCTTTAGGAAGCAGAGAAAAGCCATCTGAAGCAGCCAGTTCTGTTTCCTCAGAAGAGAAGGTTTCTGCTGTTACTGCTATTGTAGTGGAGTCTGGAAGTCTGATTTTTATCTGGACGTTTGTCCGTGTTTGGTCATTACTTCACCTACATTAGCCTCGTAGCTCCAGTGCTAAACTTCTATTGATGAGAGAGAGACTGATGTAGTTTAATTAGACTTTATTAGATGCTGCTGTTTCCTGCAGAATTAAGTGGTTAAGATGTAAACAGAGTCATTCAGAGTGGTTTGGTGTGAAATGCTCCGTTCTAGAGAAACTTACAGAGTCAGAACTGTTCACAGTGGAGGTGATGGGAACCCGACGTCTGAGTGGTGCCTACAGGAGAAACACTGAGACAAGGACTGGGACAACACAGAGAAGGGATATTGCTGCTGCTGCACATGGCCCGAGGACCTGGAGCACACAGACAATGATCCATCCCTGGGTCTCCGTGGCAACCATGTCACAAAGTGACACCACTTCCCTTCACCGGACTCCCCAGTGGTTGCCCAAACACCGGGGTGCACCTCACGTTTAACCCTAGTGGCTGGACTCTAAGAGGGGGACTTTGGGGAGAGGAAGGTGGGGTTGCTGGGTCGCCTGACCGTTCATGCTGGGTTCTCTACCTCTGATCACAGACAGCTGCTGCTTGTTCAGGAAGGAGCACCCGCAGCATAAAAGCTCAGCTCTCTTCGACACGGGAGAGAGGACACTCTCTGATGGAGCTTTTAGAGGCATTCCACTCTTCAGACGTCTGGTTCCCATCACCTCCACTGTGAACAGTTCTGACTCTGTAAGTTTCTCTAGAACGGAGCATTTCACACCAAACCACTCTGAATGACTTTACTTACATCTCAACCACTGAATTCTGCAGAAATGATAGAAATGATGGAGATCTCTGTTGATCATCACTGGAGCATCTGTTCTTCATTATTCTGCTGGTTTCATCTGTATATTTAAAAAAGGAGACACAAAAACCCTCATTAATAATCAAACTCATTAATAATAAAGTCTTTGATCATCATAAAGTGTATTTTTTTATTTGTTTAAAAATCACTTTCTTCTTCTTACCTGCTCTTGGTGATGATGTCCATGATTGATCTTTTGTCCCTTGATGACACGAATTTGTCCACCATCTTCACACAGTCCTCGTGGCTCCCCAGAAATCTCAGGGTGTTTCGAGCATGGAGTCTGTGGAGGAAGAATGATAAAAGGTCATTTTCAGTGCTGGCTGGTGAAGAAAACATGCTGATGTGTTCAGTTCTGACCCAATAGGTGTAAAAACAAGCAACTGCTTACCTCACTTCCTGTGCGGAGTCCAGGGCCAGTTTGCTGACGGCGGTCAGGAACCTGCTGGTGAATTCCTTCTTGCTGGTCAGCACACGAGAAGCCCCCAACTTGTGAGAGAGCTTCTCCAGATGCAGTGCAGTGCATCTTCTCACTGCTGCGTTTCTGTGGCTGGAGAGAGGAGAGTGAACACAGTAAGATACACATCCAGCGTTTACACACAGGTGAACTCTAGACTCACCTTCTAGCAAGATCTTCTCCAAAATGTAGGAAGAGACTCAGCCGTACATCAGTGCTGCCAGTTTGTACTGTGTCTTTAGAATGACCACTGATATTGATCACATGACCACTTCATTTAGTTTACAGTTCAAATCTATTAATGAATATGGAATGTGATGTTTACCTGAATCCACCAGCCAGTAGAGCGTGCAGGACCCGGCCAGGCGAGCAGTTCTGCACCATTGTGCTGAGGGCCACCTCTACGTCCTCTTTGATGAAGTGGCTGGATTCCCCAGCCTTGTGCAGGAGGACACAGGCAGTGCTGTCCAACTCGTTGTCCATCTTCCGCTGCAGGTGGGCGTACAGCTGGGACAGGGTGGTCATGGCGGCACGAGACACCATGGAGCGCAGGTTCTTCACCTGAGACAGTGGAGACAAAAGAAGCACAGTGAGCCTCTGTCTCTAACTCAACCACTGACACTTGCTTTAGCATTAATTAGAATAATGTCATTACAGAAGCTGTTGTCCAGAGTGTGTATGAAGTGTGGGTCTTACCTCCTTGATGAGAGCCAGACAGACATCATGTAGCTCAGGCAGAAGAACCTCGGCATGGTGTTCCGCCAGAGCGCGCAGCACTTTCAGCCCCTCCATCTTCCTCTCCCTGTTTCAAAAGCAAGACATTAGAATGAGGTGAACACGTCTGGAAGGTGGTGTTATTACAGTAGGAATGATAAAGACTGAGTCAATACACTGAACATTTAACAACAGAGGAGCAGCAGTAGATGGAGATCATTGGAAATTCTCTTCAGACACTTTATAGACTCTGATGTTTAGAAGATTCCATCACTAATTTTATCTGGATACTCCAAAGCATTTTAGTTGTATATTCTCAGGTAACTTCAGCTATTCTAACTCTAGTCTGAGCACTACTCTAAAACACATCACTGCTCCATTAGAACTGGATCAGTGGAAGGTTGGTGGGTCTACTCCAGCTCACTGAAGACATACCATTCCTCATCCTGCAGCAGGCTAAATGCCTGGCCGAGTGCCAGCTCAGGCCTGTCAAGGGGCTGCTCGCTAGTCAGGGCTGGGATCTCCAGCACCTCTCCTCTTCCCTGACTACCTTCAGCAAGGTGTGGAGCAGCCCTGTTGTTGACAGGCTCCTTGCTGGTCTCTGCTCCCCTGCTCTGTCTAACCACGGACACATCTGGAGCAGCTGTTTGTCCTGCAGTGTCCATCTGGCATCCTGTCCTCCTCTCCTGCCTAAGTCCAGCCTCATTCCTACCTAGGCCTACCCACCTGGGGATCTTGCTACCTGTGATTAAATAAACCTGGTTAGAGCACCTAAACTATTTTAATTCATTTTCATCATAAAATCATGAGAACAGGATTTTGCTACAGTTAATTATCTTTCCATTCCTTATTAAATATGACTTGTATGTGTTTCTAATTTGTAATATAGAGAAATTGTGTTTCTGAGCTATATGGAGTTTATGGAGATGATGCATAAGACTCCTGAGATGTAAATACTCTAGGTTAAAGACAAATTTTTCAGTACTGGAACTCACCTGGTGCATCGTAGGCCTTGGACCCTTTCTTATCCACCTTAGGTTGGGCAGCAGCAGGTGGAGGAACAGGTGTGTGGACCAAGGGCCGTGAAAGGAACTCCTCCAGAGTAATGGAGCTCCCATTGGTCTTGTTCTTATCCTTGGTCTCCATGTTCAGCCCCCTCAGTCTTGGGAATCTGCTGGTTTTGGCAGCAGCAGGTGGAGGGACAGGTGTGTGGACCAGGGGGCGTGAAAGGAACTCCTGAAGTGAAAAAGAGTTCCCATAGGCCCTGCTCCTGGACTTGGCAGCAGCAGGTGGAGGGACAGGGGTGTGGAGAACAGGAAATTTCAGGTCCTCTTCCACCCTGAAGGGAGACCTTCCCTGTTCTATCACCACCTGTGGGGTCTGAACTCTGACCCTCTGCCTTATCGGAGGCAAACTGCAGGGTGGTGAAGGGTCCATGCGGGACTCCTGAACGTCCACATTTGGGTCGTCCATCATGAGTCTCATTTTCTCCATGTACTCCTGCCGCTTCCTCCTGATGCTCTCTCGAAGGGAGGGGGCCAGAATAATGGGTCCATCTTCAGGACTGTTCGGTTTCATCTCGAAGTAATTCCTGTAGATCCTGATGAGAAGTATTCTGAGATGTGCTCTCCTCCACAGTCACACATCTACTGATTACAGTACTGAGAGACCAGCCATTAAATATGGAACGTTACGTGGGCGTGTCTCTATTATGACGTCACACACGGGGGCGTGGTTCTCTGCTAACTCCACACTATTAGGAGTGAAATATTAGGAGTGTATCATCCAGGGTTGGCTGGAAACACAATGCATGTAACAGTTTTCTGTAATCAGGATAGAAAAAAGTCCAGTTCCAGAGGAAAAAGGCAGTAATCAGATTCCAGCTCCATTCTAAAAACAGTGGGATTACTAACAGAACTACAGTAAACACTCATCACTCTGCTGATTCTCTTGTCTTTCTTCATATCTAGGAGCTAAATTTGGGGCTTAAATGCAGATTTTGCTGAGATTTGATTTCTTTAATGAGAGTTTAGCACTTTCCACAGCGCGCTGTCTCCCTTCAAGCCCCGCCTTATTTTCTTAACCCTCCAATCACTGCTTAGCAACCGTTGTTCTGCAGGACTCCTTCAGCGCTGTTCAGCTCGAGCTCCTGTTTCCGCGGATAGAGTTTGAAGGTGAAGCTCCAGTTCTAGTCATAAGATGTGTCTGGGGGACACAGAGAGCCTGACAGACTGAAGGAGGCTGTTTTCTCCCCGTTTCCAAAAACAACAGCTCATTTGAAAAAGTCAGCTCTGGACTCGTCTGTGGTAAACCTCCCCATGAGCTGAACACACACACCTTAACCAGAGACAGCTGTGTTCACTCAGAGGTGAGTCGTTTGATCTGCTGTTTAGTTGCTAATTTGAGCTGCTTTGACTGAATAAGAAGCTGTGTATGAAAGCACTTGTGGAAAAAGTCGTAGAACCCAGGCGTAGTTTTAGCGGACATGCTAAAAGTTCCTCTTGCTGAAGCGTTCAAATCTTTCTTTACTTGAAATGGATGAGCTGCTTTTACCACGTTGGCTTTGCAGTAACTTTCTGCAGTAGATGAAGTAAATGAGCTCCTCCAGCTGAAGCCCAGTAGAGCAGCAGGGACATCTGATGTCTTCACTCATTGCTGCCCCCCAGTGATCAGATCAGGTCATTACATCTATATATATATAAATACTTGAAGGAAGCACAACTGGCCTGCTCTTGTAATCATGGGCTATATAGTGTATGTGATGAGCTATGTGTGTATCTTCAGAAGCTGTTAAACCACAATACACACAACTGATCTTTGGTCCAGTCTGCAGTAAAGTGTACTGTAGGCGTGCTCTGTCTCTGAGCTGGGGGTCTAATATGTTCCCTTTAAAAGTTTGAAGAATGTTTACGTTTCTCCAGAACAGAAAATATTTATATTATTATTATTATTATTTTAATTATTATACTATATTATATATCATCTATAGAGTAGATATAGGGGGATTCCTATGTGTAATATTTATAATAACAGTAGGGGGATGTGTTGGGACAAGGTGGTAACACTGTTGAGTGTGGGGATGGTGTGAAGATGGTGAAAGAGCAGCAGAGCTCCAGTGGAGATCAGTAAATGTGAGAAGCTGCTACAGAAGATCAGCACAATCCAAGTGCTGCACAGAAGCTGAATAAACTCAACACTGATGAACTGAAATGTGTGTAGAGAACTGTGGGTACTTTACATGTGTTGCCTTCAGCTCTTCTCTGCAGTGCTGTGTGTGTGTGAGACAAAAAAGACAGAACCTCAAACAAGAATACAAAACACACACACACACACACACACACACACACACACAAACACAGATGTCAGGATGATGCAATAGAGTGGTTAAACGACTGCTGTTTTTTTCATTTCAGATACTAACACCTTCTCAGGTCAGCCTTAGTAAACAGAGAGGAGCGGTGACTGTGGTGATGAGCTACTATTGGTAGATGGTGGGCAGTCAGGCTGAGTGTGTGTCTGTGATCTAGTGTTTATAGCTGTGGTGTGTGGTTTAGTGTGTCACAATCCCAACCAGCTCCCAAAACCAGCAAATGTTTTATGCAGTAAAACACCTCCAAGATGCCTCATTATCTTCTTCTTGCTGTCAGAGGATGGTGAGGTTATAATGGTTTCTTTAGAGGAGTTAATGGAGCTCAGCTCTTTTACTGAACTCTGAGTTGTTGGGTGGGGGGGTCTGCAGCTCGGCCTTGATGCCCTTCACCTCTCTGCCATCAGAACATCATCAAACAACAGAAGCTCCATAAACTGAACACTGAAAGAATCTTACAGCTGCTTAATATTTTTATTTATATTTTATATATAAGATAAAGAGAAACAGCAATTTAATACAAATCACAGCTTTAGTCCTTAAAATATTCTAAAACATGAGGATGAATAAACTGCCACTATAAAAACACACTGATATAAACAACATAAAAGAAAATAAACAGACATTAAATTAAACCTGAAAACTGTCTCTGTATGTTTTCATAATCTGCTGCTGGAGATTTTCTCTGCAGGACACTCAGCTGCAGGTCACTGCCTGAAGCCTTCACACCCTGAAAAACACACACCAGAGAAATATTAAAACACACACCTTCACACACACACTCACACTCTAGCAATGCAGACTTACTGTCAGAGAGTCATAATCAGACGACATGGTTGCAGGGTTTAAGGTTGTGTATGTGTCACTGGGAGAGTCTCCAACACACTGGAAAATAAAACATCACTAAACACACTTATAGAACTAAATACACTCACCAGGAGAACACACACACACACAAGACGTACCTGTAGAGTATCATAGTCTGAGCTGATGGTGGTGGGGTTGAGAGCTGTGTATGTGGGGTCTGCAGGATTTGGGGTCTTCTAGAGAGAGATGAGGAGAACACAGCTTCAGTCTTTATTCAGCAGCAGCTTTATAGGAGGATGTAGAGAGAAAGAAAGTGAAATCCTCTCTCAGTACCTGAATATGTGTGTCTCTCTCTGCTCCTCTCCTCCTCCTCCTGATCACACAGCACAAACACAGAGCTGCTGTGATGAGTAATAGAAGCAGAAAGACCACCACTCCCACTGTGATCAGCTTCATCACTGAGCTCTCCTCTGGACCTTCAGCATATTTACAAGTAAACCATGAACCACATCATCAGTCACAGTTACAGCTAAATCTGACAGACACAGTTACACTACAGTTACTAAACAAAATGATTTAACTAGAAAAGGGCATTTCCTGAAGAAACCACAGAATGGTTGGGCAGCTGACATGGATTCCACCTCCAGGTAGTTGCTAGGCTGTTGCTACATGGATTCAGGTCGTTTCCATGTTGTAGGTAAGTGGTTGCAAGGCCATTGCTATGGTGTTGCAGGCTGTTACTGTGGCATCACGGATGTTTAATATGGTGTTGATAGGTGGTTGCCATGGTATCCCAAGTGATTATGCTGTTCCTAGATGCTTGTTAGGTGGTGTCTAAGGTGTTGCTAGTTGGTTGTTAAGGCGTTGTGATGGTATAGCTTGTTGGTTATTAAGATGTAGGTGGTTGCTAAGGTATAGTTGTTGGTTGCTAATGCATTGCTAGGTGGCTGCTAAAGGTTTGCTATGGTACAGGTGATGCTTGCTAAGGTGTTGCTAGGTGGTTGCGAAGGTTTTGCTACAGCATAGCTATTGGTTGCTAAGGTGTTGCTAGGTAGTTGCTAGGTTGCCACAGTGGTTGCTAATGTGTCACTATGTTTTATGCGAATACTTTCAGCACAATGTTATGTTCAAAAACATTTGGCCAAACTGTGTAATGTAAATACATTTGACTAAAATGTCTGTGTCCACAAACTTTTGGCTAAAATGTAGGGTGCCTTCAACACTTTTGCTCAACATAAATTTTGGGCCTCATCCTATTTAAAAAACTGCAGGACGAGATACACAATGAAAATCCAGCAAAAAGATAAATAGAACATAGTTGCTTTGCTATGCACAATAATAATTCGGACATCACTAATAATAATAATAATAATAATTCCATCTTAATAATAATAATAATAATAATAATAATAATGCCATCTTATTAATAATAATAATAATAATAATAATAATATTAATCTGTTACCTCCTAAAGCACAGGAATACTGGAGAACATCCTCACTGCTCGCTGAGTTCAGGTACAGCTTGTTGTCTCTGCTGGGTTTGTTAGTTACAGGCTGTCCGTTCTTGTACCAGATGTAAGTGAGGTTGTTGGGCAGAGTGCAGGTGCTGCTACAGGTCAGTGTTACTGTCAGTCCATCTGATGAAGCTGTGCTGGAGCTCACTCTCACCTGCAGATCTGAAGATGCAGAACAACAGAAAGGTTTCAGGTGTTCTGAAATAAACAGCAGAACCAGCAGAAAAGAGCAACACAGTCTGATACCTGTAACATTCAGAATGACTCCAGGAGAACCAGAGAATTTCTCTCCTTCAGTGATGATTCGAAAGTAATATTCTCCAGAGTCGTTCTTTCTCACACCTCTGATTCTCTGAGAGTGCAGTTTCTCTCTTTATCTCCAATAAACTCCACTCTGCCAGCAAACTGCTGTTCTTTGCTCAGGTCCTTTGGCCCCTTGTAAGGCTCGTAAAACCAGAACACCTCAGTAAGGATGTGATCACTGGGATATGAGTAAGTGCAGGGAAAGTCCACTGATGAACCCTCCAAAACACACACTCTCCTGTCTGTGTAGGTCACACTCCAGCAGTTCCTATCAAACACACCTGTAAAAGTCACAGATTAGCATGTGTTGATGTGATTGGATCATGAAGAGTCAGTTATGAACAGCTCTAATACTCACACACTGAACTGGAGTGGATTTTATCATGGCCGCTAACCGAGCAGGAGTAGCTGTCAGCAACATTAGTGCTGGTAAAAAACGACTTCTGATTTACATCAGCACTGAACACATACTGGCCATTCTTGTACCAGCTGTAATAATGAGGTCCAGAGGTCAAACTGCAGGACGTACTACAGGTCAGTGTCTGTCCAGTCTTCCCTATGTGAGTCTTGACCTGCAGGACTGAATGGAAATCTTTTGTAAACACAAACAGCACTGTTCTAATGACTGAACAGATCAGCTCTGCTCTGTTTACCTGTAACCGTTAGACTGACTGCAGCTGAGCTGAGGTGCGTCTCTCCTCGGTCTGTAATGATCAGGAGCTGATACTCTCCTGAGTCTCTCTCTCTCAGGTCTCTTATTGTAAGAGTTGAGCTGGAGCTGGTGGTCTCAGTGTAGTTCACTCGTCGGATGTTCCTCATTCCTCCATTTAGCTTTCTGCTTGAAGCTGAACCAGAAGACAGCTCTCATGTTGGTGTTTGAGTAAGAGCATCTCAGCTTCACCTCTGACTCCTGCAGAGCACAGATAGTCTGAGGATCACAGACCACCCTGAGACTCTCACCCACAGAACCTACATCAGAGAAATCAGATGGTGGTTATATGGGGTAAAAAGACAGTAGACATCCTCTGAAGAGTCTTCTATAGTGTGAACCTGTTTATTACCTAGAACCTAAATCAAAATCTGAGCTGTAAACGTTAAGCTGAGTCTTTTTTTTTTCCTGGTTTACTTCAGCTAAAAACAGATGTGGAAACAGATGTGCAGAAACAGATGTGCTACAGTCTGTATAGTCTACAATCTGTATAGTGGACCTGAGTGGTGGAGCTAACTAAGTGGACAGACAGTGAAGGGACATATTAGGTGTTTCCAATAAAGTGGACAGTGAGTGCAGATGACACCCAGCAGTTGAGTTACAACAGAGTAATCCTACCTGGAATAAACAGCAGGATGATCAGTGATAGAATTCCACATTTAAAGCCCATGGTTCCTCTCCACCTGACCTCAGCAGAAACAGACAGCAGACTAATATATTAATATTTGTCTTTTCAGAACACAAAGAAGTGAATGCAAGCGTTTGAGTGTGCTTCCTCTCCAGCCAATCAGAACAGAGCTCACCAGTCATTTTTGTCAGTTTAAGACATCAGTCTTAAAGACATAGTGAAAATATTGAACAGGCTGCCCTTCATGTCTTCTAAAGTGGATTCAGAATTTTATGAATATTAGTTTGATTAAGAAATCTAAATCTGAATATATATCCAAATATGAATATATAAAAAAGCACACCTCTACAATGATGCCGATTAGCGCCTCAAAATATGTGAGTGGTAACAGCAGTGCTAACACCAGTAACACCAGTAACACCAGTGTAAATGAACTTCTAGACTAAACACGTACATTTGAAGCTTTCAGTGCATTTCCATCTATATTACCTTGCATGTAGAGGTTTTACAGTAGCTACGTTTACATCCACACTAAGTGTAGTGTCTGAGCCTCGTCTGATCTCTTGTGTAGTGTGTGCTGCACTGGATATTAACAGGCCACAGCTACAGGCCACTCAACAATACTACTGAACTGTGGCTGAAACTGATTCACTGATTCTTCTGGCCTTTGGTTTGTGTAATATTCACTTCTGTCTTTATTGCTCTTCTGAGGGCCACAACATGTCTGTACTGTCCTGAGATCATTAATCACATGTTTAGCTGTGATGCTAAAACAGTTTTCTAGCACACACACACACACACACACACACACACACACACACACACACACACAGCAGATCTCATGAAAAACAGCTTACTTACATTCTGCTGTCAAAATGTCTCTCACTTTCCTCCCTCACTGGAACAGAGCTGTGAAGAATGTGTGAGTGTGTGTGAGTGTGTGTGTGTTCTCAGACGTGGGTGATTTTTTTGATCACAAACCAACATTTTCCTTCCCTTTTCAAAGAGCTCAGACACAAAGCTTTCCTCCGGTCCTGGATCATTTCCTGCAGTTTTATACTGAATCAGTCTGTGTTCATTTCTACACCTCAACTTCATTAAAATAAGACATAAAACTAAACCAGCACAGGACGGACACACAGCCTGCACACTCTGCTCACCATGTGCTAAAACTACAATATCCATAATGCTTTGTTTGTGGGAGGAGTCTATATAAGATAATCTGTCAGTAGAATCTGGGTTTGATTGATATTGATTTAATTTAATGCTATAATGTTATAAAACATCATTTATTTGTTTGGGGGGGGGGGGGGGGGGTGTACGACTACTCCAGTAATGAGTAATAAGCCGAACACCCCTCTGTAATTATTTATACTACACATGTACGACTCATTTCCTGATCCAATTCTTTCAGATTCTTTAAATGAACTGGACGTTTTGTTGGTTTAGGTGTTCATAACTTTTAAGAATAGAAGATTACAGAGCTACAGTGGAAAGAATCAGTACTAAACTCTGCTTCTGTTGTCCAAGTAAACTCAACACTGTAACTGGAATATATCAGTACAGTTCACTGAACACTGACCTGACCTTAGACTTCAAGCTTAACCAGTGTGATTATCAACATTCATTACTGCTGTCTTTATAGATCTACTCTGTACCAGTCTTCAGATACAGACATCTCTACCTGTCCTCAAGTAGTGTCTAAATGTTAAACAGAGAGTCACACAACCTATAGCTGAACATAAAGGGCTTTCTATTAGACCTATAACACACTACTTGGGTGTAGAAGCTGTAACTTCATGACTACATAGGGAGCAGAGAGTCATTTGAGATATGGCTCAAGTAACCGGTTCTCTTCTGAAGCTGGAAGAGTTTAATATGCTGTGCTCATTTAAATATTTACTATCACTTCCTTTTCTTTATCAGAATGGATTTCTCTGATTGATGCTGGAAGCAACATGAACATAATTGTGTTTAGTCTGTATGTTTTACTGACACTAGTTTTTATTCCCATGATTCTTCACTGTGTTTGAGAAGAAGTTAATATTGATCATGTGATTAGCAATAAAAGCTCATCGTAAATAGAAATGATTTCTGTTTCTCCAAAATGATCTGATCTAATTTCCTTCTTTGCTGCTGGAAACTGAAGAGAATTATATACGTACATTTGGGCTTAAAGGGAAAACTGTTTTTTGACTGAACTGTTCTTTCAAGACTGTTCTATTCTATTGATGAGAGAGAGACTGATGTAGTTTCATTAGAGTTTATTAGATGTTGCTGTTTCCTGCATAAATCCGTGGTTGAGATGTAAGTAAAGTCATTCAGAGTGGTTTGGTGTGAAATGCTCCGTTCTAGAGAAACTTACAGAGTCAGAGCTGTTCACAGTGGAGGTGATGGGAACCAGACGTCTGAAGGGTGGTGCGAGTGGTGCCTACAGGAGAAACAAGAGAGACAAGGACTGCGACAACAGAGAGAAGGGATATTGCTGCTGCTGCACGTGGTCCAAAGACCTGGAGCATGCAGACAATTATCCACACCCGGCCCTGCCTGAGCCTCCACCAGCTGTGGTGGGACCCGGGACAGAGCACACTGGGTCTCCATGGCAACCATGTCACACAGTGACACCGCCTCCCTTCACCGGACTCCCCAGTGGTTGCCCAGACACCGGGGTGCACCTTGCGGTTAACCCTAGTGGCTGGACTCTAAGACGGGGACTGTGGTGAGAGGAAGGTGGGGTTGCTGGGTCGCCTGACCGTTCATGCTGGGTTCTCTACCTCTGATCACAGACAGCTGCTGCTTGTTCAGGAAGGAGCACCCGCAGCATAAAAGCTCAACTCTCGTCGGCACGGGAGAGAGGACACTCGCTGATGGAGCTTTTAGAGGCATTCCACTCTTCAGACGTCAGGTTCCCATCACCTCCACTGTTCAGTTCTGACTCTGTAAGTTTCTCTAGAACGGAGCATTTCACACCAAACCACTCTGAATGACTTTACTTACATCTCAACCACTGAATTCTGCAGAAATGATAGAAATGATGGACATCTCTGTTGATCATGGTTTCACCTGAATATTTAAAAAAAGGAGACACAAAAACCTCATTAATAATCAAACTCATTAATAATAAAGTCTTTGATCATCATAAAGTGTATTTTTCATTTGTTTAAAGATCACTTTCTTCTTCTTACCTGTTCTTGGTGATGATGTCCATGACTGATCTTTTGTCCCTTGATGACACAAATCTGTCCACCATCTTCACACAGTCCTCGTGGCTCCCCAGAAATCTCAGGGTGTTTCGAGCATGGAGTCTGTGGAGGAAGAATGGTAAAAGGTCATTTTCAGTGCTGGCTGGTGAAGAAAACATGCTGATGGGTTCAGTTCTGACCCAATAGGTGTAAAAACAAGCAACTGCTTACCTCACTTCCTGTGCGGAGTCCAGGGCCAGTTTGCTGATGGCGGTCAGGAACCTGCTGGTGAATTCCTTCTTGCTGGTCAGCACACGAGAAGCCCCCAACTTGTGAGAGAGCTTCTCCAGATGCAGTGCAGTGCATCTCCTCACTGCTGCGTTTCTGTGGCTGGAGAGAGGAGAGTGAACACAGTAAGATACACATCCAGCGTTTACACACAGGTGAACTCTAGACTCACCTTCTAGCAAGATCTTCTCCAAAATGTAGGAAGAGACTCAGCCATACATCAGTGCTGCCAGTTTGTACTGTGTCTTTAGAATGACCACTGATATTGATCACATGACCACTTCATTTAGTTTACAGTTCAAATCTATTAATGAATATGGAATGTGATGTTTACCTGAATCCACCAGCCAGTAGAGCGTGCAGGACTCGGCCAGGCGAGCAGTTCTGCACCATCGTGCTGAGGGCCACCTCCACATCCTCTTTGATGAAGTGGCTGGATTCCCCAGCCTTGTGCAGAAGGACACAGGCAGTGCCCTCCACCTCCTTGTCCATCTTCCGCTGCAGGTGGGCGTACAGGTGGGACAGGGTGGTCATGGCGGCACAAGACACCATGGAGCGCAAGTTCTTCACCTGAGACAGTGGAGACAAAAGAAGCACAGTGAGCCTCAGTCTCTAACTCAACCACTGACACTTGCTTTAGCATTAATTAGAATAATGTCATTACAGAAGCTGTTGTCCAGAGTGTGTATGAAGTGTGGGTCTTACCTCCTTGATGAGGGCCAAGCAGACATCATGTAGCTCAGACAGAAGAACCTCAGCATGGTGTTCCGCCAGAGCGCGCAGCACTTTCAGCCCCTCCATCTTCCTCTCCCTGTGTCAAAAGCAAGACATTAGAATGAGGAGAACACGTCTGGAAGGTGGTGTTATTACAGTAGGAATGATAAAGACTGATTCAGTCAATACACTGAACATTTAACAACAGAGGAGCAGCAGTAGATGGAGATCATTGGGAATTCTCTTCAGACACTTTATAGACTCTGATGTTTAGAAGATTCCATCACTAATTTTATCTGGATACTCCAAAGCATTTTAGTTGTATATTCTCAGGTAACTTCAGCTATTCTAACTCTAGTCTGAGCACTACTCTAAAACACATCACTGCTCCATTAGAACTGGATCTTAATTCTGAATGATCAGTGGAAGGGTGGTGGGTCTACTCCAGCTCACTAAAGACATACCATTCCTCATCCTGCAGCAGGTTAAATGCCTGGCCGAGTGCCAGCTCAGGCTGGTCAAGGGGCTGCTCACTAGTCAGGGCTGGGATCTCCAGCACCTCTCTTCTTCCCTGACTCCCTTCAGCAAGGTGTGGAGCAGCCCTGTTGTTGACAGGCTCCTTGCTGGTTTCTGCTCCCCTACTCTGTCTAACCACGGACACATCTGGAGCAGCTGTTTGTCCTGCAGTGTCCATCTGGCATCCTGTCCTCCTCTCCTGCCTAAGTCCAGCCTCATTCCTACCTAGGCCTACCCACCTGGGGATCTTGCTACCTGTGATTAAATAAACCTGGTTAGAGCACCTAAAGTATTTTCATTCATTTTCATCATAAAATCATAAAAACAGGATTTTGCTAAGGTTAATTATCTTTCCATTCCTTATTAAATATGACTTACATATGTTTCTAATTTCTAATATAAAGACAGTGTGTTTCTGAGCTATAGGAAGTTTGTGAAGATGATGCATGAGACTCCTGAGATGTAAATACTCTAGGTTAAAGACTATTTTTTCAGTACTGGAACTCACCTGGTGCATCGTAGGCCTTGGACCCTTTCTTATCCACCGTAGGTTGGGCAGCAGCAGGTGGAGGAACAGGTGTGTGGACCAAGGGCTGTGAAAGGAACTCCTCCAGAGTAATGGAGTTCCCATTGGTCTTGTTGCCATTCTTGGTCTCCATGTTCAGCCCCCTCAGTCTGGGAAATCTGCTGGTTTTGGCAGCAGCAGGTGGAGGGACAGGTGTGTGGACCAGGGGGCGTGAAAGGAACTCCTGAAGTGAAAAAGAGTTCCCATAGGCCCTGTTCCTGGACTTGGCAGCAGCAGGTGGAGGGACAGGGGTGTGGAGAACAGGAAATTTCAGGTCCTCAGTCTGTTCTTTCACCACCTGTGGGGCTTGAACTCGGACCCTCTGCCTTATAGGAGGCAAACTGCAGGGTGGTGAAGGGTCCATGCGGGACTCCTGAACGTCCACATTTGGGTCGTCCATCATGAGTCTCATTTTCTCCATGTACTCCTGCCGCTTCCTCCTGATGCTCTCTCGAAGGGAGGGGGCAAGAATAATGGGTCCATCTTCAGGACTGTTAGGCTTCATCCCTGGAAGTAATTCCTGTAGATCCTGATGAGAAGTCTTCTGAGATGTGCTCTCCTCCACAGTCACACATCTACTGATTACAGTACTGAGAGACCAGCCATTAAATATGGAACGTTACGTGGGCGTGACTCTATTATGACGTCACACACGGGGGCGTGGTTCTCTGCTGCCTCCACACTATTAGGAGTGAAATATTAGGAGTGTATCATCCAGGGTTGGCTGGAAACACAATGCATGTAACAGTTTTCTGTAATCAGGATAGAAAAAAGTCCAGTTCCAGAGGAAAAAGGCAGTAATCAGATTCCAGCTCCATTCTAAAAACAGTGGGATTACTAACAGAACTACAGTAAACACTCATCACTCTGCTGATTCTCTTGTCTTTCTTCATATCTAGGAGCTAAATTTGGGGCTTAAATGCAGATTTTGCTGAGATTTGATTTCTTTAATGAGAGTTTAGCACTTTCCACAGCGCGCTGTCTCCCTTCAAGCCCCGCCTTATTTCCTAAACCCTCCAATCACTGCTTAGCAACCGTTGTTCTGCAGGACTCCTTCAGCGCTGTTCAGCTCGAGCTCCTGTTTCCGCGGATAGAGTTTGAAGGTGAAGCTCCAGTTCTAGTCATAAGATGTGTCTGGGGGACACAGAGAGCCTGACAGACTGAAGGAGGCTGTTTTCTCCCCGTTTCCAAAAACAACAGCTCATTTGAAAAAGTCAGCTCTGGACTCGTCTGTGGTAAACCTCCCCATGAGCTGAACACACACACCTTAACCAGAGACAGCTGTGTTCACTCAGAGGTGAGTCGTTTGATCTGCTGTTTAGTTGCTAATTTGAGCTGCTTTGACTGAATAAGAAGCTGTGTATGAAAGCACTTGTGGAAAAAGTCGTAGAACCCAGGCGTAGTTTTAGCGGACATGCTAAAAGTTCCTCTTGCTGAAGCGTTCAAATCTTTCTTTACTTGAAATGGATGAGCTGCTTTTACCACGTTGGCTTTGCAGTAACTTTCTGCAGTAGATGAAGTAAATGAGCTCCTCCAGCTGAAGCCCAGTAGAGCAGCAGGGACATCTGATGTCTTCACACATTGCTGCCCCCCAGTGATCAGATCAGGTCATTACATCTGTGATTGGAAGATGTGTTGGTTGATTCTCTGCTTTGGTTTTATTATTGTTCAGATTGTAAAGCATTAATCCATTATTGTAGGCTGTGTTCAATCATCTCTTCATGTTTTAAAGCTCCATCCTCTCCCTGCTGTCACTGCAGTGTTGTAGAAGAGCAGATGCTGCACAGTGGAGGAACCAGGAAGAAATAAGCATTAAAAACTAAACCAAAACCTGCTTCACAATTTTATTTCTGATGGTCTTTTTGTAAAACACTGTTCAGAGTAATAAATCACAGAAGGTGAAGCAGAAACACACATATATTAGTAAATCTAACATGTAAATCTGCTTTAGAGCCTCTAAAGTCTGTTAATACTGGACTCTGATTTCCTCTTTTGGGCAGTACCCGTAGAGGACAGGAGGGGGAGCCACTGTTACAGTTATTTGGTCAGTCTGACAGCAGTCTCTGCTCTCCTCCAGTGTGTGAGAATGAGGTTAAACTGCAGCTATATTTGTAGACAATCACTTAAACCGACCATTTCAGCCCTGACCATGACCTCTGAACCCAAAAGGAGAGAAGTGTCAGATGATCAGAAGGACAGGGCTCTCCCAGGCATCTTTATTGCCCTCTGCATTTAGCCTGAAGACTTCATTAGTCAGTTTGAATATGAAAGGTCAGGCATTCAATATTCAATAATGTACCAATAACAGTTTCTGTGTGGAGATGCTGACCTTGAAGCCCTGAGGCCTGAAAAGCCTTAAACTGGGTCTCTTGTGGGGAGTCAATCTACATAAACAAAGATTTGACTCTAGAAATAACTTCATTATGAATAAATGACTCTTAATTTTGGATACAGCTCATGTAAGAAGTTCCTTCTCCAATCACAAGGCTGATGTGGCTTGTTCTGCTCACACCTTTAACTAAACGTTCTCCACCGTTTCACCTCTAAAGCTAAAGCTAACCCAACCACTCAGAACTCCCAGAATTCAGTTCAGAGTCTCTGTTCAGGTTTATCAGCACAGACTGATTTTGGCCTTCTAAAAATCTCCAGTAAAATAAAGGGATTATTGACGGTCAGTCACCTGGTAAAAACTGAGGAGTGTTTATGAACATTGATTAAAAGTCTGGAAGAGCCGAGACTGAACGTCAGTCACGTGACTGATTCCAGAAGAATACACAGCTTCTCAGCTTCAGCTAAACGGTCACTGCAGACACTCTGTGTGTTCGACTGATGTGTTGAACACGGGACTGAGAGTAAAGAAGGGTAAATGTTCTCACTCTAATGACTGATGGTGTGAAAAGCTGCTCTCTCACCTTCTTGACTCTTTGACTTCCTGTTTCAGGACCAGTTACCAAAGATACCAGCATTAGTGAGTCAGTGTACAGCTGCATGCAGAACTTTGAGCACCCCTGGTCAGATTACATGATTTTATTGATTTTCTAACTGAAAATAAGTTCAGATTCTGTACAGAGACACTTCTGCACTTTTTAATACACACTTACTGATTATATACTGAACTGATCTCACACCTGACTGACCAGAGCTCCTAAACACAGAGACAGAGAACTGAAGTCCAGATGTACTGTCTGATGCTGGACACAGGCGAGGTCAAGCCTGAAATCAGGACATTTCTAAGTCCTACTTTAAATGCAATAAGAGAAAAGCTGAATGTACTTGAAGGTGTTTGTATTCTTGAGTGAACAACAGGAAGAGGCTAAAGGAGGTGGTGTGATGACCGCATGCACAAACACGTCTTCCGGGTCTCGGCCTGCTTTGCTCACTAGTAAGATCAGAAGGTACGAGGACAGGGTGAGTAACAGCACACTAATCTGAGATTAACTCAGTTACAGCTGGGAGCTAAAAGAGTGAGTCTGATTGATCATTTATTTTAGTCAGAGTTTGTTCTTTTCTTCTTTATTAGTGAAATTTTCTCTAATCTACTCTCTGAATCTATCGGCTACTGATCAGACCCTCGAGTATCAGCGTTCATGTCTTACCAGATGTCAGGAGGTTTTACAGCAGCAGTGATCCTCATCTTATTAGCAGGTAAACTTTTACATTTTACTGTGTTTATGTGCTTGTGTTTTACTACAGTAACTGTGTTTAGATTAACACACCAGTCTGGTTAAAGGTGCAATAGAATGCATTAGAAAGCAGGAGTATTTGAAGTGGTTCTTTGGTGTGTAAATAGTAAGTATGTGACTTTGGTTGGGGACAGATGTGGTTTTACAAACCTATTTACAATCCTGTGTTTTGGCCTCAGATTAAAAAAACCTTTATGGAGGGCTTGTGAATAATTTGATAAGCTTGGCTTTGATTGGTTGTTTTTGTCACCATATGGGCTCACACAATAGCCACAGAGCATACCATACACTCTAATACCAGCACAGCTTTGTTTTTAGCACTCCGACAAGAGGATTGTAAATATTTTAGCGTCTGTACATTTCAGACAACCCTCTCTTGTCTCTAGATTGTAGACTGTAGCACTGTGGCGTTTTGAGGATGTTTGATATTTGAGTGTTATTTAAATATCTAACAAACAAAGTAAGTTGTGAGTCCTGGAGAACAGCATGGGTCAGAGGATAGAATCCTAATTACTGTTGCCAAATGTGTTCGTCATCAAATCTGCTTAAACTACAGTTAGAAATGCACCTCGGTCAGACTGCCACAATCTGAGCTGTTGATGTTGGCTTGAGTTGGCTGCCCATCTCTCTGGATGTGTGTATGCTCACTGCCCCTAGTTCAGTAGTGTGTATGTGTGTGTGTTCAGTACCACAGATGGGTAAAGTGCGGAGGACACATTTCGCTGTACATAGTACAGTGACAAATATGTGCACCTTTACCTTTACCTTTTTTCTTTTTCAAAAATGTGATCTTTCCAAATATTCAATAGAACTGCACCAATCATCCAGAAATGCACATTATGGGTGTTTGTATTCTAACCCATGTTGAGCTCCACATCCACTATTTTACACTGTTCTGTTGCTCTGTGGTTATCACATGATCGTACCACCACCCAACTTCACACATTACTGTTGTCACCCATAGCAACTGCAGCAGTACTAACCACACTGCGGTCACTCTGCCAGTAAAGAGCACAAGAGTCCCCCCCCCTCATATCTGAATATGTGTGTGTGTGTGTGTGTGTGTGTGTGTGTGTGTGTGTGTGTGTGTGTGTGTGTGTGTTGCAGGAGTTGGGGCTCAGCACAGTGTAACTCTCTCCTCTCAGAGTCTCTGTGCTGTTACTGGATCTACAGTAAAAATCTCCTGCACATATACAACACCTGATTCCTCCAGTGTCAGAGAGAGAGAGTGGATCCACAGCTCTGATGGAGAAGAACGAGTCCTGAGCAAAGATCCAGAATTCTCAGCGCGAGTTTCTGTAAGTACATGGTGGAATGGATGTGAGCTGACAGTGAGGGATGTGAGAGGGAGCGACTCTGGAGTTTATAACTTCAGATTTAGAACATCAAGCAGTGACTGGATATCAGCCTCATCTGGAGTTCAGCTCACTGTTACAGGTACACACACACACACACACTCGCTCACTCAGAGTCTCTGTGCTTTCACATTAGATGTGATTTTAAAAATGTTTCAATATAATTTGTGTGTGTGTGTGTGTGTGTGTGTGTGTGTGTGTGTGTGTGTGTGTGTGTGTGTATGTGTGTGTGTAGATTTGCAGGTAAAGGTGGATCCTCAGACTGTAGGACAGAGGCAGGTGAAACTGACCTGTAGCTCCTCCTGCAGCCTCGGTACAAACCTGTACTACAACTGGTACAGGAACGGACAGCACCGGACTTCTGGATATGATGCCTCCATTGTGCTCGACTCCACCAGACCATCTGATGAGGGCAGCTACTATTGTGAGGTGTACATCAGCAGTCAGCGGAAACGGTCTGCTGCAGTGTGTAAGTTTCAGTAAAAACTATGATGATCTATAATCTAGTTATTATTTTCCTTCATGTTCTGTCAGTGATCTGCAGAGTAAAGAAAGAGCTTTTAAACCATTTCACCCATTTCACTACTATGGGTGTATGAACAGATTTTTGAAGGGGACGCTCACTTTCTTTAAAAATGTATTTTGCCCAAACACTTATTTACTCAAACAATAAAACCATATAAAAGATGAAAAAAAACGTGTAAATGTGATCATGATCAGCAGCCTCTGGAGCTACAGGCACATGTTCCGCTAGAGCTACTGCTTCTGTAACAGTGTTTGAATTACAGGGAAGTGAAGAAGACATTATTTATAACAGTACACAGTCTAATGCAAAAGTTTGGACACAAGTTTGGCTAATTAACACATTTTGTCTTTATTTATTTTGTTGAAAAGTAGTAAACACAGCCTCTGTAGGCTGGCTAACTGGGTAGTTCCTAAACAGAGCTATTACAGACAACAGTGCTGCCCAGAAAGAGAGTGAATACAAAACACTACACTGTAACAACTGCACCTGTATGATAACTGTACTAACAACTACATGAACATAAAGAACTACTGGATCTAAAAATGTTCTCTTTATTTAAATAGTGTAATTACACTCAGTACTGTATGAACATACAGTATTCATCTACTGTACCCAACAACAGTAACATCAGTGAACTGTGCTCCTGCTGCATAAGCTGTCCTTAGACACTACCTCAGCCACTACCCTAAATGATAAAATATATAAATAATAACACAGTTTATCTCTTTATCAAGACTTTTACATTTCCCAGATCAGTTAGTAAAGTTTGAAGTAAACCATAACATTTCTGACTGTAGTTTATCCTTTACTGTATTAATAAACAAATCTTTATAATGGAATCTAAACTAATGGAGTCACTTCACAGCAGACAGACAGACAAAAGACAACTCTACACAGAGTGTAGTGCTCATCACTGGTATCATTTATTGTGTGTGTGTATGTTCCAGGTGTGCTGGGTAAACAGTGCTGGGGTGTGACTTACACTGCTGAACGTGTGTGTGCCCTGAAAGGATCATCAGTTGATCTCTCCTGCTCTTATAAATTCCCTAGAGGACTCACAGTGACTAAATCAGTGTGGTTCATTAAAAAGCAGACTGGTGCTGAACCTGTGGATGTGAGAGAGGATGAGGAGTATCAGGGACGAGTGCAGAACAGACAGAGCTTCCAGAATGACTGTAGTATGAGAATCACTGACCTGAGAGAGAGAGACGCTCAGACCTACAGATTCAGATTCTACACTGATGGAGGCAATTATACTGGACAATCTGGAGTCACTCTGTCTGTCACAGGTAGAGCTGCACTCTATTAAATAAGTTTAGTTTATTAATTATTAATATTCTGTAAATGAAAAGAACACCAGACCTTTTTTAAACTCTCCTGCAGATCTGAAGATTACAGTGTCAGACACAGAGAGTAGAGGAAAGAAGCTGACCTGTAGCAGCACCTGCACTCTGCCTGACCACCTCACTTACATCTGGTACAAGAACGGACAGCCTTTATCTAACAGGTACAGCAGATGGCTTTATGTGCATGACAGTACTGTGGATGCAGGCAGCTACTCCTGCGCTGTAAGAGGATATGAGAAGCTCCGCTCTCCTGCTGTCTGTAAGAACCTCACTGTAAACTTCTCCCTCCTTCTGTCTGATTACAGTAAACTCATATTCAGTGATATCCAGTAGATATGAGACGCTGATGTTTCAGCATTTCTGATTGTAAAACTGATTGATTTTTAATTTCTTTTTGTTTCTTTCAGGTGTTTTTAACCAGAGCAGCTGCTGGAGTGTTTCTTATTCCACACAGACTATCTGCACTCTGATTGGCTTATCAGTGGACATCCACGGATACTACACCTTCCCTCGTCAGCAGCCTGACCCCCAGCCTGCCTGGTACATCAGACTCCACACACAGGACAGAGAGCTGAGTCCTGCAGATGGCCGAGTGGAGTTTTTCAGTGAGAGAGTGAATATGATCACACTGAGACTGAACCATCTCACACAGAGCGACGCAGCAGAATATCTCCTCCGATTTAAAGCCCCCTACTGGAAACACACACACAGCTCTGCTGGAGTCTCTCTCTCTGTCACAGGTAGGAGCCGTGTGTTATGTTTGTCTCTCAGTGTTAATCTGTGTCTGAGCTGTAAAGACATTGATGGGAGTCTGTCACAGGCCTGCAGGTGAAAGTGGAAACTGCTGCAGAGGAACAGACAGTAACACTGATCTGCAGCAGCACCTGCACTCTGCCCAATAACCCCACTTACATCTGGTACAAGAACGGACAGAGTGAGTCTCACTGCAGATCTGCCTCCTGCTTTGTAGCTGTGGTCAGTGGAGTGGTCAACTACAGCTGTGCTGTTGAAGGCCATGAGAGCCTCCTCTCTCCTCCAGTGTGTGAGTGGACATTTTTACACTCATTAATAATCTAATCTTCTATCATGTGTTAATACTAATAACTGTAGCATGATTATTTACCAACTTTCCAATCAGACTGTCCCAGAAACACCAGAGCAGTGCTGCTTCCCTCTGGAGAGAGAGTGGAGGGAGAGTCAGTTACTCTGAGCTGCAGCAGTGATGCAGACCCTCCTGTTCTCTCCTACTCCTGGTTTAAGCAGAGAGCAGCTGCAGACACACCGCTGACAACAGGCCAGAATTACAGCATCACCAACATCAGCTCCCAGCACAGCGGACTCTACTACTGCACCGCTCACAACCAGCTAGGACATCACAGCTCTACACCCGTTTATCTGGATGTGAAACGTAAGCAGCAGTCTGCAGTGACTGTGTTCAGTCAGGATGTGTAATTACTGGTGAATTACATGTTGTTCTCCTGATCAGAATGAATGAACTGATTCTGTTCAAACACTCAGCTGAGTTGTTGGAGCAGCGTGCTGTTTGGGGAGCTGTTTGGGGAGCTGTTGGAGTGGTCCCTGTTCTGCTTCTCTCTCTCACTGCTGTTCTGTGCATTAAGTGAGTGACAGTATTGTTTATATTTATCTCTGAATCTCTGAAACTGCATTAAACATCATATTAACCTCAACTTTAACCTCAAATACAAGCTTTTATGATCTACAGAACTCAAAACTCTAACTGGCCTTTTTGTTTAATCTGTGTGATCAGGAGGAGGAGAGGAGCCAAGAGAGACACACATATTCAGGTACTGAGAGAGGATTTCACTTCCTTTCTCTCTACATCCTCCTAAAAGCTGCTGCTGAATAAATTGTGTTTTCCTCATCTCTCTAAAAGACCCCAAATCCTGCAGACCCCACATACACAGCTCTCAACCCCACCACCATCAGCTCAGACTATGATACTCTACAGGTACATCTACAGTTTTTATGTGTGTGTGTGTGTGTGTTTTAACACTGCAGAGTGTTTAGTTTTCTTTTTTGTCTCCAGTGTGTTGGAGACTCTCCCAGTGACACATACTCAACCTTAAACCCTGCAACCATGACGTCTGATTATGACTCTCTGACAGTAGGTCTGCAGTTTATTTTTTTGCTTGCAAATGTGTGTGTGTGTGTGTGTGTGTGTGTGTGTGTGTGTGTGTGTGTTTCCGTAGTTGGAATATATAACAGGGTGTGTGTGTTTCCAGGCTGTTCGTCCTCATTGATAGATGAGAAATGCTCCAGAAATGAAGGATAAACGGCTGTGCTACATCACTGTATTCTCCACCATCACCAGCACCAGCAGCACTTAAAGACATGCAGGAGAGGAGTTTGGTGATCATAACAAAGCAGATTCTGCTTTAAAGGAACAGTCCACTAGTTTGTTACCTTTGTTCCCAGCTTGTTTCCCAGCTGATCTTTCCTGCATTGTGTAAATGACTGTTCCAGAATCAGTCAATTCTGCCAGTTCAGTAGAAACAGACTCTGGATGCTTTGAAACATGTTTGTATCTTATTGACATTTAATGTTTATGATTCAGTTTATTGTGGATTGATTGTTTAGAACATTGCATTAAAATCTGCCCTTTTTAAGCAGGTCTGAAAAACTGAGGTTCTGCTCAGATGAATGTTCTTTAAATCAGGTGTGTTAACAGAGGTGGAGTGATGGTCTCTGTGGTGCTGTAGTTCTGAGTTTTAGTATTACTCTGAGGACATACTGGTGTCTATAAACACTGACATGCTGAAACAGTAGTGGAGTGTGGAATTCCGTGTTTGGTCATTATTTCACCTTCATTAGCCTTTTAGCTCCAGTACTAAACTTCTATTGATGAGAGAGAGACTGATGTAGTTTAATTAGGGTTTATTAGATTTAGCTGTTTCCTGCAGAATTAAATGGTTAAGATGTAAACAGAGTCATTCAGAGTGGTTTGGTGTGAAATGCTCCGTTCTAGAGAAACTTACAGAGTCAGAACTGTTCACAGTGGAGGTGATGGGAACCTGACGTCTGAAGGGTGGTGTGAGTGGTGCCTATAGGAGAAAAACTGAGACAAGGACTGCGACAACACAGAGAAGGGATATTGCTGCTGCTGCACGTGGTCCGAGGACTGGGAGCACACAGACAATGATCCAGCCCCGGCCCTGCCTGAGCCTCCACCAGCCGTGGGACCCGGGACAGAGCACGCTGGGTCTCCGTGGCAACCATGTCACACAGTGACACCGCCTCCCTTCACCGGACTCCCCAGTGGTTGCCCTGACACCAGGGTGCACTCTAAGAGGACTCTAAGAGGGGGACTGTGGTGAGAGGAAGGTGGGGTTGCTGGGTCGCCTGACCGTTCATGCTGGGTTCTCTACCTCTGATCACAGACAGCTGCTGCTTGTTCAGGAAGGAGCACCCGCAGCATAAAAGCTCAGCTCTCGTGGGCACGGGAGAGAGGACACTCGCTGATGGAGCTTTTAGAGGCATTCCACTCTTCAGACGTCTGGTTCCCATCACCTCCACTGTGAACAGTTCTGACTCTGTAAGTTTCTCTAGAACGGAGCATTTCACACCAAACCACTCTGAATGACTTTACTTGCATCTCAACCACTGAATTCTGCAGAAATGTTAGAAATGATGGACGTCTCTGTTGATCATCACTGGAGCATCTGTTCTTCATTCTTCTGCTGGATTCATCTGTATATTTAAAAAAGGAGACAAAAACCTCATTAATAATCAAACTCATTAATACTAAAGTCTTTGATCATCATAAAGTGTATTTTTCATTTGTTTAAAGATCACTTTCTTCTTCTTACCTGCTCTTGGTGATGATGTCCATGATTGATCTTTTGTCCCTTGATGACACAAATTTGTCCACCATCTTCACACAGTCCTCGTGGCTCCCCAGAAATCTCATGGTGTTTCGAGCATGGAGTCTGTGGAGGAAGAATGATAAATGGTCATTTTCAGTGCTGGCTGGTGAAGAAAACATGCTGATGGGTTCAGTTCTGACCCAATAGGTGTAAAAACAAGCAACTGCTTACCTCACTTCCTGTGCGGAGTCCAGGGCCAGTTTGCTGACGGCCGTCAGGAACCTGCTGGTGAATTCCTTCTTGCTGGTCAGCACACGAGAAGCCCCCAACTTGTAAGAGAGCTTCTCCAGATGCAGTGCAGTGCATCTTCTCACTGCTGCGTTTCTGTGGCTGGAGAGAGGAGAGTGAACACAGTAAGATACACATCCAGCGTTTACACACAGGTGAACTCTAGACTCACCTTCTAGCAAGATCTTCTCCAAAATGTAGGAAGAGACTCAGCCGTACATCAGTGCTGCCAGTTTGTACTGTGTCTTTAGAATGACCACTGATATTGATCACATGACCACTACATTTAGTTTACAGTTCAAATCTATTAATGAATATGGAATGTGATGTTTACCTGAATCCACCAGCCAGTAGAGCGTGCAGGACCCGGCCAGGCGAGCAGGTCTGCACCATCGTGCTGAGGGCCACCTCTACGTCCTCTCGGATGAAGTGGCTGACCTCCCCAGCCTTGTGCAGAAGGACACAGGCAGTGCCCTCCACCTCCTTGTCCATCTTCCGCTGCAGATGGGCGTACAGGTGGGACAGGGTGGTCATGGCAGCACGAGACACCATGGAGCGCAGGTTCTTCACCTGAGACAGTGGAGACAAAAGAAGCACAGTGAGCCTCTGTCTCTAACTCAACCACTGACACTTGCTTTAGCATTAATTAGAATGATGTCATTACAGAAGCTGTTGTCCAGAGTGTGTATGAAGTGTGGGTCTTACCTCCTTGATGAGGGCCAAGCAGACATCATGTAGCTCAGGCAGAAGAACCTCGGCATGGTGTTCCGCCAGAGCGCGCAGCACTTTCAGCCCCTCCATCTTCCTCTCCCTGTGTCAAAAGCAAGACATTAGAATGAGGTGAACACGTCTGGAAGGTGGTGTTATTACAGTAGGAATGAAAAAGACACTGAACATTTAACAACAGAGGAGCAGCAGTAGATGGAGATCATTGGAAATTCTCTTCAGACACTTTATAGACTCTGATGTTTAGAAGATTCCATCACTAATTTTATCTGGATACTCCAAAGCATTTTAGTTGTGTATTCTCAGGTAACTTCAGCTATTCTAACTCTAGTCTGAGCACTAGTCTAAAACACATCACTGCTCCATTAGAACTGGATCTTAATTCTGAATGATCAGTGGAAGGGTGGTGGGTCTACTCCAGCTCACTAAAGACATACCATTCCTGATCCTGCAGCAGGCTAAATGCCTGGCCGAGTGCCAGCTCAGGCCGGTCATGGGGCTGCTCACTAGTCAGGGCTGGGATCTCCAGCACCTCTCCTCTTCCCTGACTACCTTCAGCAAGGTGTGGAGCAGCACTGTTGTTCACAGGCTCCTTGCTGGTTTCTGCTCCCCTGCTCTGTCTAACCACTTTGGAAGCAGCTGTTTGTGCTGCAGCCTCGTCCTGATCCTCTGTCCTTCTCTCCTGCCTAAGTCCAGTCTCACTCCTACCTAGGCCTACCCACCTGGGAATCTTGCTACCTGTGATTATATGAACATGGTTAGAACATCTTATCTACTTTCATTTATTTGTATTTATTTTTTATCATTTAAGAACAGGGTTTTGCCATGGTTACATGTTTCTAATATCTAATATGAAGAACTAGTGTTTCTAAGCTATATAGAGTTTGTAATGAAGTTACATAAGACTCCTAAGATGTCTGTTCTCTAGGTTACAGATTAAAGACTATTTAAGGGACTGGAACTCACCTGGTGCGTCATAGGCCTTGTTCTTTTTTGGAGCCACCATCAGTTTGGTAGCAGCAGGTGGAGAGACTGGTGTGAAAACCAAGGGGCGTGAAAAGAACTCCTCCAGAGTAAAGGAGTTCCCAGTGGTCTTCTTGTCATCCTTGGTCTCCATGTTCAGCCCCCTCAGTCTGGGAAATCTGCTGGTCTTGGCAGCAGCAGGTGGAGGGACAGGGGTGTGGACTAGGGGGCGTGAAAGGAACTCCTGAAGTGAGAAAGAGTTCCCATAGGCCCTGTTCCCATCCTGAGCCCTAATGTCCAAACCCCTCAGTGTCGAAAACCTGCTGGACTTGGCGGCAGCAGGTGGAGGGACAGGGGTGGGGAGAACAGGAAATTTCAGGTCCTCAGTCTGTTCTTTCACCACCTGTGGGGCTTGAATTTGGACTCTCTGCCTTATAGGAGGAAAACTGCAGGTTGCTGAAGGGTCCATGCGAGACTCCTGAACGTCCACATTTGGGTCGTCCATCATGAGTCTCATTTTCTCCATGTACTCCTGCCGCTTCCTCCTGATGCTCTCTCGAAGGGAGGGGGCAAGAATAATGGGTCCATCTTCCTCTTCCATCTTCTGTAGATCCTGATGAGAAGTCTTCTGAGATGTGCTCTCCTCCACAGTCACACATCTACTGATTACAGTACTGAGAGACCAGCCATTAAATATGGAACGTTACGTGGGCGTGACTCTATTATGACGTCACACACGGGGGCGTGGTTCTCTGCTGCCTCCACACTATTAGGAGTGAAATATTAGGAGTGTATCATCCAGGGTTGGCTGGAAACACAATGCATGTAACAGTTTTCTGTAATCAGGATAGAAAAAAGTCCAGTTCCAGAGGAAAAAGGCAGTAATCAGATTCCAGCTCCATTCTAAAAACAGTGGGATTACTAACAGAACTACAGTAAACACTCATCACTCTGCTGATTCTCTTGTCTTTCTTCATATCTAGGAGCTAAATTTGGGGCTTAAATGCAGATTTTGCTGAGATTTGATTTCTTTAATGAGAGTTTAGCACTTTCCACAGCGCGCTGTCTCCCTTCAAGCCCCGCCTTATTTTCTTAACCCTCCAATCACTGCTTAGCAACCGTTGTTCTGCAGGACTCCTTCAGCGCTGTTCAGCTCGAGCTCCTGTTTCCGCGGATAGAGTTTGAAGGTGAAGCTCCAGTTCTAGTCATAAGATGTGTCTGGGGGACACAGAGAGCCTGACAGACTGAAGGAGGCTGTTTTCTCCCCGTTTCCAAAAACAACAGCTCATTTGAAAAAGTCAGCTCTGGACTCGTCTGTGGTAAACCTCCCCATGAGCTGAACACACACACCTTAACCAGAGACAGCTGTGTTCACTCAGAGGTGAGTCGTTTGATCTGCTGTTTAGTTGCTAATTTGAGCTGCTTTGACTGAATAAGAAGCTGTGTATGAAAGCACTTGTGGAAAAAGTCGTAGAACCCAGGCGTAGTTTTAGCGGACATGCTAAAAGTTCCTCTTGCTGAAGCGTTCAAATCTTTCTTTACTTGAAATGGATGAGCTGCTTTTACCACGTTGGCTTTGCAGTAACTTTCTGCAGTAGATGAAGTAAATGAGCTCCTCCAGCTGAAGCCCAGTAGAGCAGCAGGGACATCTGATGTCTTCACTCATTGCTGCCCCCCAGTGATCAGATCAGGTCATTACATCTGTGATTGGAAGATGTGTTGGTTGATTCTCTGCTTTGGTTTTATTATTGTTCAGATTGTAAAGCATTAATCCATTATTGTAGGCTGTGTTCAATCATCTCTTCATGTTTTAAAGCTCCATCCTCTCCCTGCTGTCACTGCAGTGTTGTAGAAGAGCAGATGCTGCACAGTGGAGGAACCAGGAAGAAATAAGCATTAAAAACTAAACCAAAACCTGCTTCACAATTTTATTTCTGATGGTCTTTTTGTAAAACACTGTTCAGAGTAATAAATCACAGAAGGTGAAGCAGAAACACACATATATTAGTAAATCTAACATGTAAATCTGCTTTAGAGCCTCTAAAGTCTGTTAATACTGGACTCTGATTTCCTCTTTTGGGCAGTACCCGTAGAGGACAGGAGGGGGAGCCACTGTTACAGTTATTTGGTCAGTCTGACAGCAGTCTCTGCTCTCCTCCAGTGTGTGAGAATGAGGTTAAACTGCAGCTATATTTGTAGACAATCACTTAAACCGACCATTTCAGCCCTGACCATGACCTCTGAACCCAAAAGGAGAGAAGTGTCAGATGATCAGAAGGACAGGGCTCTCCCAGGCATCTTTATTGCCCTCTGCATTTAGCCTGAAGACTTCATTAGTCAGTTTGAATATGAAAGGTCAGGCATTCAATATTCAATAATGTACCAATAACAGTTTCTGTGTGGAGATGCTGACCTTGAAGCCCTGAGGCCTGAAAAGCCTTAAACTGGGTCTCTTGTGGGGAGTCAATCTACATAAACAAAGATTTGACTCTAGAAATAACTTCGTTATGAATAAATGACTCTTAATTTTGGATACAGCTCATGTAAGAAGTTCCTTCTCCAATCACAAGGCTGATGTGGCTTGTTCTGCTCACACCTTTAACTAAATGTTCTCCACCGTTTCACCTCTAAAGCTAAAGCTAACCCAACCACTCAGAACTCCCAGAATTCAGTTCAGAGTCTCTGTTCAGGTTTATCAGCACAGACTGATTTTGGCCTTCTAAAAATCTCCAGTAAAATAAAGGGATTATTGACGGTCAGTCACCTGGTAAAAACTGAGGAGTGTTTATGAACATTGATTAAAAGTCTGGAAGAGCCGAGACTGAACGTCAGTCACGTGACTGATTCCAGAAGAATACACAGCTTCTCAGCTTCAGCTAAACGGTCACTGCAGACACTCTGTGTGTTCGACTGATGTGTTGAACACGGGACTGAGAGTAAAGAAGGGTAAATGTTCTCACTCTAATGACTGATGGTGTGAAAAGCTGCTCTCTCACCTTCTTGACTCTTTGACTTCCTGTTTCAGGACCAGTTACCAAAGATACCAGCATTAGTGAGTCAGTGTACAGCTGCATGCAGAACTTTGAGCACCCCTGGTCAGATTACATGATTTTATTGATTTTCTAACTGAAAATAAGTTCAGATTCTGTACAGAGACACTTCTGCACTTTTTAATACACACTTACTGATTATATACTGAACTGATCTCACACCTGACTGACCAGAGCTCCTAAACACAGAGACAGAGAACTGAAGTCCAGATGTACTGTCTGATGCTGGACACAGGCGAGGTCAAGCCTGAAATCAGGACATTTCTAAGTCCTACTTTAAATGCAATAAGAGAAAAGCTGAATGTACTTGAAGGTGTTTGTATTCTTGAGTGAACAACAGGAAGAGGCTAAAGGAGGTGGTGTGATGACCGCATGCACAAACACGTCTTCCGGGTCTCGGCCTGCTTTGCTCACTAGTAAGATCAGAAGGTACGAGGACAGGGTGAGTAACAGCACACTAATCTGAGATTAACTCAGTTACAGCTGGGAGCTAAAAGAGTGAGTCTGATTGATCATTTATTTTAGTCAGAGTTTGTTCTTTTCTTCTTTATTAGTGAAATTTTCTCTAATCTACTCTCTGAATCTATCGGCTACTGATCAGACCCTCGAGTATCAGCGTTCATGTCTTACCAGATGTCAGGAGGTTTTACAGCAGCAGTGATCCTCATCTTATTAGCAGGTAAACTTTTACATTTTACTGTGTTTATGTGCTTGTGTTTTACTACAGTAACTGTGTTTAGATTAACACACCAGTCTGGTTAAAGGTGCAATAGAATGCATTAGAAAGCAGGAGTATTTGAAGTGGTTCTTTGGTGTGTAAATAGTAAGTATGTGACTTTGGTTGGGGACAGATGTGGTTTTACAAACCTATTTACAATCCTGTGTTTTGGCCTCAGATTAAAAAAACCTTTATGGAGGGCTTGTGAATAATTTGATAAGCTTGGCTTTGATTGGTTGTTTTTGTCACCATATGGGCTCACACAATAGCCACAGAGCATACCATACACTCTAATACCAGCACAGCTTTGTTTTTAGCACTCCGACAAGAGGATTGTAAATATTTTAGCGTCTGTACATTTCAGACAACCCTCTCTTGTCTCTAGATTGTAGACTGTAGCACTGTGGCGTTTTGAGGATGTTTGATATTTGAGTGTTAATTGGTGGAATGCATTTAAAATTGTGATTTATTTAAATATCTAACAAACAAAGTAAGTTGTGAGTCCTGGAGAACAGCATGGGTCAGAGGATAGAATCCTAATTACTGTTGCCAAATGTGTTCGTCATCAAATCTGCTTAAACTACAGTTAGAAATGCACCTCGGTCAGACTGCCACAATCTGAGCTGTTGATGTTGGCTGGAGTTGGCTGCCCATCTCTCTGGATGTGTGTATGCTCACTGCCCCTAGTTCAGTAGTGTGTATGTGTGTGTGTTCAGTACCACAGATGGGTAAAGTGCGGAGGACACATTTCGCTGTACATAGTACAGTGACAAATATGTGCACCTTTACCTTTACCTTTTTTCTTTTTCAAAAATGTGATCTTTCCAAATATTCAATAGAACTGCACCAATCATCCAGAAATGCACATTATGGGTGTTTGTATTCTAACCCATGTTGAGCTCCACATCCACTATTTTACACTGTTCTGTTGCTCTGTGGTTATCACATGATCGTACCACCACCCAACTTCACACATTACTGTTGTCACCCATAGCAACTGCAGCAGTACTAACCACACTGCGGTCACTCTGCCAGTAAAGAGCACAAGAGTCCCCCCCCCTCATATCTGAATATGTGTGTGTGTGTGTGTGTGTGTGTGTGTGTGTGTGTGTGTGTGTGTGTGTGTGTGTGTGTGTGTGTGTGTGTGTGTGTGTTGCAGGAGTTGGGGCTCAGCACAGTGTAACTCTCTCCTCTCAGAGTCTCTGTGCTGTTACTGGATCTACAGTAAAAATCTCCTGCACATATACAACACCTGATTCCTCCAGTGTCAGAGAGAGAGAGTGGATCCACAGCTCTGATGGAGAAGAACGAGTCCTGAGCAAAGATCCAGAATTCTCAGCGCGAGTTTCTGTAAGTACATGGTGGAATGGATGTGAGCTGACAGTGAGGGATGTGAGAGGGAGCGACTCTGGAGTTTATAACTTCAGATTTAGAACATCAAGCAGTGACTGGATATCAGCCTCATCTGGAGTTCAGCTCACTGTTACAGGTACACACACACACACACACTCGCTCACTCAGAGTCTCTGTGCTTTCACATTAGATGTGATTTTAAAAATGTTTCAATATAATTTGTGTGTGTGTGTGTGTGTGTGTGTGTGTGTGTGTGTGTGTGTGTGTGTGTGTGTATGTGTGTGTGTAGATTTGCAGGTAAAGGTGGATCCTCAGACTGTAGGACAGAGGCAGGTGAAACTGACCTGTAGCTCCTCCTGCAGCCTCGGTACAAACCTGTACTACAACTGGTACAGGAACGGACAGCACCGGACTTCTGGATATGATGCCTCCATTGTGCTCGACTCCACCAGACCATCTGATGAGGGCAGCTACTATTGTGAGGTGTACATCAGCAGTCAGCGGAAACGGTCTGCTGCAGTGTGTAAGTTTCAGTAAAAACTATGATGATCTATAATCTAGTTATTATTTTCCTTCATGTTCTGTCAGTGATCTGCAGAGTAAAGAAAGAGCTTTTAAACCATTTCACCCATTTCACTACTATGGGTGTATGAACAGATTTTTGAAGGGGACGCTCACTTTCTTTAAAAATGTATTTTGCCCAAACACTTATTTACTCAAACAATAAAACCATATAAAAGATGAAAAAAAACGTGTAAATGTGATCATGATCAGCAGCCTCTGGAGCTACAGGCACATGTTCCGCTAGAGCTACTGCTTCTGTAACAGTGTTTGAATTACAGGGAAGTGAAGAAGACATTATTTATAACAGTACACAGTCTAATGCAAAAGTTTGGACACAAGTTTGGCTAATTAACACATTTTGTCTTTATTTATTTTGTTGAAAAGTAGTAAACACAGCCTCTGTAGGCTGGCTAACTGGGTAGTTCCTAAACAGAGCTATTACAGACAACAGTGCTGCCCAGAAAGAGAGTGAATACAAAACACTACACTGTAACAACTGCACCTGTATGATAACTGTACTAACAACTACATGAACATAAAGAACTACTGGATCTAAAAATGTTCTCTTTATTTAAATAGTGTAATTACACTCAGTACTGTATGAACATACAGTATTCATCTACTGTACCCAACAACAGTAACATCAGTGAACTGTGCTCCTGCTGCATAAGCTGTCCTTAGACACTACCTCAGCCACTACCCTAAATGATAAAATATATAAATAATAACACAGTTTATCTCTTTATCAAGACTTTTACATTTCCCAGATCAGTTAGTAAAGTTTGAAGTAAACCATAACATTTCTGACTGTAGTTTATCCTTTACTGTATTAATAAACAAATCTTTATAATGGAATCTAAACTAATGGAGTCACTTCACAGCAGACAGACAGACAAAAGACAACTCTACACAGAGTGTAGTGCTCATCACTGGTATCATTTATTGTGTGTGTGTATGTTCCAGGTGTGCTGGGTAAACAGTGCTGGGGTGTGACTTACACTGCTGAACGTGTGTGTGCCCTGAAAGGATCATCAGTTGATCTCTCCTGCTCTTATAAATTCCCTAGAGGACTCACAGTGACTAAATCAGTGTGGTTCATTAAAAAGCAGACTGGTGCTGAACCTGTGGATGTGAGAGAGGATGAGGAGTATCAGGGACGAGTGCAGAACAGACAGAGCTTCCAGAATGACTGTAGTATGAGAATCACTGACCTGAGAGAGAGAGACGCTCAGACCTACAGATTCAGATTCTACACTGATGGAGGCAATTATACTGGACAATCTGGAGTCACTCTGTCTGTCACAGGTAGAGCTGCACTCTATTAAATAAGTTTAGTTTATTAATTATTAATATTCTGTAAATGAAAAGAACACCAGACCTTTTTTAAACTCTCCTGCAGATCTGAAGATTACAGTGTCAGACACAGAGAGTAGAGGAAAGAAGCTGACCTGTAGCAGCACCTGCACTCTGCCTGACCACCTCACTTACATCTGGTACAAGAACGGACAGCCTTTATCTAACAGGTACAGCAGATGGCTTTATGTGCATGACAGTACTGTGGATGCAGGCAGCTACTCCTGCGCTGTAAGAGGATATGAGAAGCTCCGCTCTCCTGCTGTCTGTAAGAACCTCACTGTAAACTTCTCCCTCCTTCTGTCTGATTACAGTAAACTCATATTCAGTGATATCCAGTAGATATGAGACGCTGATGTTTCAGCATTTCTGATTGTAAAACTGATTGATTTTTAATTTCTTTTTGTTTCTTTCAGGTGTTTTTAACCAGAGCAGCTGCTGGAGTGTTTCTTATTCCACACAGACTATCTGCACTCTGATTGGCTTATCAGTGGACATCCACGGATACTACACCTTCCCTCGTCAGCAGCCTGACCCCCAGCCTGCCTGGTACATCAGACTCCACACACAGGACAGAGAGCTGAGTCCTGCAGATGGCCGAGTGGAGTTTTTCAGTGAGAGAGTGAATATGATCACACTGAGACTGAACCATCTCACACAGAGCGACGCAGCAGAATATCTCCTCCGATTTAAAGCCCCCTACTGGAAACACACACACAGCTCTGCTGGAGTCTCTCTCTCTGTCACAGGTAGGAGCCGTGTGTTATGTTTGTCTCTCAGTGTTAATCTGTGTCTGAGCTGTAAAGACATTGATGGGAGTCTGTCACAGGCCTGCAGGTGAAAGTGGAAACTGCTGCAGAGGAACAGACAGTAACACTGATCTGCAGCAGCACCTGCACTCTGCCCAATAACCCCACTTACATCTGGTACAAGAACGGACAGAGTGAGTCTCACTGCAGATCTGCCTCCTGCTTTGTAGCTGTGGTCAGTGGAGTGGTCAACTACAGCTGTGCTGTTGAAGGCCATGAGAGCCTCCTCTCTCCTCCAGTGTGTGAGTGGACATTTTTACACTCATTAATAATCTAATCTTCTATCATGTGTTAATACTAATAACTGTAGCATGATTATTTACCAACTTTCCAATCAGACTGTCCCAGAAACACCAGAGCAGTGCTGCTTCCCTCTGGAGAGAGAGTGGAGGGAGAGTCAGTTACTCTGAGCTGCAGCAGTGATGCAGACCCTCCTGTTCTCTCCTACTCCTGGTTTAAGCAGAGAGCAGCTGCAGACACACCGCTGACAACAGGCCAGAATTACAGCATCACCAACATCAGCTCCCAGCACAGCGGACTCTACTACTGCACCGCTCACAACCAGCTAGGACATCACAGCTCTACACCCGTTTATCTGGATGTGAAACGTAAGCAGCAGTCTGCAGTGACTGTGTTCAGTCAGGATGTGTAATTACTGGTGAATTACATGTTGTTCTCCTGATCAGAATGAATGAACTGATTCTGTTCAAACACTCAGCTGAGTTGTTGGAGCAGCGTGCTGTTTGGGGAGCTGTTTGGGGAGCTGTTGGAGTGGTCCCTGTTCTGCTTCTCTCTCTCACTGCTGTTCTGTGCATTAAGTGAGTGACAGTATTGTTTATATTTATCTCTGAATCTCTGAAACTGCATTAAACATCATATTAACCTCAACTTTAACCTCAAATACAAGCTTTTATGATCTACAGAACTCAAAACTCTAACTGGCCTTTTTGTTTAATCTGTGTGATCAGGAGGAGGAGAGGAGCCAAGAGAGACACACATATTCAGGTACTGAGAGAGGATTTCACTTCCTTTCTCTCTACATCCTCCTAAAAGCTGCTGCTGAATAAATTGTGTTTTCCTCATCTCTCTAAAAGACCCCAAATCCTGCAGACCCCACATACACAGCTCTCAACCCCACCACCATCAGCTCAGACTATGATACTCTACAGGTACATCTACAGTTTTTATGTGTGTGTGTGTGTGTGTTTTAACACTGCAGAGTGTTTAGTTTTCTTTTTTGTCTCCAGTGTGTTGGAGACTCTCCCAGTGACACATACTCAACCTTAAACCCTGCAACCATGACGTCTGATTATGACTCTCTGACAGTAGGTCTGCAGTTTATTTTTTTGCTTGCAAATGTGTGTGTGTGTGTGTGTGTGTGTGTGTGTGTGTGTGTGTGTGTTTCCGTAGTTGGAATATATAACAGGGTGTGTGTGTTTCCAGGCTGTTCGTCCTCATTGATAGATGAGAAATGCTCCAGAAATGAAGGATAAACGGCTGTGCTACATCACTGTATTCTCCACCATCACCAGCACCAGCAGCACTTAAAGACATGCAGGAGAGGAGTTTGGTGATCATAACAAAGCAGATTCTGCTTTAAAGGAACAGTCCACTAGTTTGTTACCTTTGTTCCCAGCTTGTTTCCCAGCTGATCTTTCCTGCATTGTGTAAATGACTGTTCCAGAATCAGTCAATTCTGCCAGTTCAGTAGAAACAGACTCTGGATGCTTTGAAACATGTTTGTATCTTATTGACATTTAATGTTTATGATTCAGTTTATTGTGGATTGATTGTTTAGAACATTGCATTAAAATCTGCCCTTTTTAAGCAGGTCTGAAAAACTGAGGTTCTGCTCAGATGAATGTTCTTTAAATCAGGTGTGTTAACAGAGGTGGAGTGATGGTCTCTGTGGTGCTGTAGTTCTGAGTTTTAGTATTACTCTGAGGACATACTGGTGTCTATAAACACTGACATGCTGAAACAGTAGTGGAGTGTGGAATTCCGTGTTTGGTCATTATTTCACCTTCATTAGCCTTTTAGCTCCAGTACTAAACTTCTATTGATGAGAGAGAGACTGATGTAGTTTAATTAGGGTTTATTAGATTTAGCTGTTTCCTGCAGAATTAAATGGTTAAGATGTAAACAGAGTCATTCAGAGTGGTTTGGTGTGAAATGCTCCGTTCTAGAGAAACTTACAGAGTCAGAACTGTTCACAGTGGAGGTGATGGGAACCTGACGTCTGAAGGGTGGTGTGAGTGGTGCCTATAGGAGAAAAACTGAGACAAGGACTGCGACAACACAGAGAAGGGATATTGCTGCTGCTGCACGTGGTCCGAGGACTGGGAGCACACAGACAATGATCCAGCCCCGGCCCTGCCTGAGCCTCCACCAGCCGTGGGACCCGGGACAGAGCACGCTGGGTCTCCGTGGCAACCATGTCACACAGTGACACCGCCTCCCTTCACCGGACTCCCCAGTGGTTGCCCTGACACCAGGGTGCACTCTAAGAGGACTCTAAGAGGGGGACTGTGGTGAGAGGAAGGTGGGGTTGCTGGGTCGCCTGACCGTTCATGCTGGGTTCTCTACCTCTGATCACAGACAGCTGCTGCTTGTTCAGGAAGGAGCACCCGCAGCATAAAAGCTCAGCTCTCGTGGGCACGGGAGAGAGGACACTCGCTGATGGAGCTTTTAGAGGCATTCCACTCTTCAGACGTCTGGTTCCCATCACCTCCACTGTGAACAGTTCTGACTCTGTAAGTTTCTCTAGAACGGAGCATTTCACACCAAACCACTCTGAATGACTTTACTTGCATCTCAACCACTGAATTCTGCAGAAATGTTAGAAATGATGGACGTCTCTGTTGATCATCACTGGAGCATCTGTTCTTCATTCTTCTGCTGGATTCATCTGTATATTTAAAAAAGGAGACAAAAACCTCATTAATAATCAAACTCATTAATACTAAAGTCTTTGATCATCATAAAGTGTATTTTTCATTTGTTTAAAGATCACTTTCTTCTTCTTACCTGCTCTTGGTGATGATGTCCATGATTGATCTTTTGTCCCTTGATGACACAAATTTGTCCACCATCTTCACACAGTCCTCGTGGCTCCCCAGAAATCTCATGGTGTTTCGAGCATGGAGTCTGTGGAGGAAGAATGATAAATGGTCATTTTCAGTGCTGGCTGGTGAAGAAAACATGCTGATGGGTTCAGTTCTGACCCAATAGGTGTAAAAACAAGCAACTGCTTACCTCACTTCCTGTGCGGAGTCCAGGGCCAGTTTGCTGATGGCGGTCAGGAACCTGCTGGTGAATTCCTTCTTGCTGGTCAGCACACGAGAAGCCCCCAACTTGTGAGAGAGCTTCTCCAGATGCAGCGCGGATAGAGTTTGAAGGTGAAGCTCCAGTTCTAGTCATAAGATGCTGCTTTTACAACATTATTTATAAAGATACAAAACCGATCCCTTTCAACTCTGACCTCATATTTACTCTGATTCAGTGATTTACTGTCCAGATATCCTCCCTGTACTTCTGCTGGGAGCTTTCTATGATCGTATGCTTTAGTCTTCTTAATGATCTCAGCTGCTGGTTCATTTAGGCATCTTTACCCATAAATGCTTCGACAGGGAAGCACAAACCGACAGGACACCAGACGCATTTCTTACATCCCAAAAAGAATATCTGGGGAAGAAAGAGGAGGTATGGTCACAACTTGATCTTGTTGTGTTTCTCTAAACTTATGAAGCTTATAAGAGGTTAAAAAGACCAGTGGTCAGTCCAGTGGTGAAGGTGCTGGATCTGTAAGTAATGGACCGGCTCTGCCCCCTGCTGGCACTGGTACTTACTGAGCTTAGGACCCAGAAACTCTAGCATATCTTAGAGTAGTTAGTACTGCTTACCTGTGCTTTACTGTCATTTTATCAGAGCTTATTTAAAATAGTAAAATCATGAACAGAGAAACTGTTGGAGCTTCAATTTTATTTTAAATGATAGTACAATATAATAATAATATAATTATTATTACAATATAATAATTATATAATAATAAAAAAATGTAATAACCATAAACACAGCTGACATGACAAATATATCAAATATTGTGTTAACATTACAGGAAATAATAATAGGATTATTATTGTTATTATTATTATTATTATTAATAATAATAATCTCAACCTACCTGGGTTGTTTGGCTAGAATTTAAAGGTTCAGCCTACACTGCATGTGGACAGTATAGAGAACTGGACACCTTAATCTTTATGCATTTCTCTGTAGCAAATTTGTGTCTGATAAGTTACTCCATATAAATGCATATAGCTCCTTAACTCCATTCTGTTCAAATATACAATCAATATATAATCCAATATATATGAAATATAAATGTATTCAACACGTACATACTGTTGTTCTTTTGAAATCTGCACATCGCTCTTGTGTAAATATGTTGTGATCGTGTACAGAGCGTAAGTGTGTAAGAGAGAAGCAGTGAGATGTAAAGGAATGATCTGACCACCTGACACTAGGCAGCATGTAAATACAATGTGGTGATGTCACAAATATGTGAATTAGCAGCTGGGATGCAACATGTAACTGAAGGTGTGTGTGTGTGTGTGTGTGTGTGTGTGTGATAAGTGTGATTAATGGTAATCAGTCAGATATGATCTAATGTTATCAGCAGTATTTGCAGGGACGTAGCTAACCCATTTTTACAGACAGATCAGATCTGACTTGATACCAGGAAAATGCCTTTTCTTTCTCTTAACACACACACACACACACACACCTTCAATTTTAAAAGGAGTGAGAGAAGCTGCGGTGGCATTGGTTGGCCTGTGTGTAAAAGAGTAGTGCTGTCTGTATGTGTAATAACTAATTAATGTTGCAGAATGATCAGATATGAAGAGATGATATTATAACGTAACTGTGTGTGTGTGTGTGTGTGTGTGTGTGTGTGTGTGTGTGTGTGTGTGTGGTCAGCTAGTCAGCTATGAGTATTCGATTCTTTTTCCAGAAAAAAGAGGCAGGTTCAGGTGAGAGTCTAAGGCCAACATGATCTTGATCATACGCTCAGAATCTGTTGATAATCATAATAATATTGAAAACTGATTATTAGAATTGGTGTGTCTGATCTACATTATTATAATGATTCTGTCAGGACACAGTCTCATGCCCTGAATCTCTCTCACTCTCATCTGGTCACCCTAGCCCACAGAAGCTCAATATTCAATAAGTAAAATGTGTCAAACTGATATGGATCTATTTATTTTTCTCTGAGATGAAATACTCATTGTTTGTTTGTTGTATTTGATAATTGGTTAGCAGCTCAAAGAGGGAGAAATGAGAATAGAGAAAGAGAGAGAGAGGAGAAAAAGAGCAGGATAATATAGTGTTAAAGTTATAGTGTAAAGTGTAAGAAACCTCCAACAGCTATTCTGTGTCTGATCTACTTGAACCAGCACAACACACACTAACACACCACCACCACATCAGTGTCACTGCAGTGCTGAGAATGATCCACCATCTGATCATCGAAGAACAGGTAATATATATATATATATATATATATATATATATATATATATATATATATATATATAGAGAGAGAGAGAGAGAGAGAGAGAGAGAGAGAGAGAGTTTATCCTTTATTATATTTTACTTTTAATAAAATGTCTTAATACATTTGTAAACTAAGTTTTGTGAACTATTCTGATTGATAGTCCGAAATGACTTTGTCATGTAGTTTTTATGAGCTGTTCTCATTTGGTTACTCAGCACCCCTAAACCTCTAAGCCTACAATCGCCCCTGTAAAACACTACAATTATTAATGAAATAATTACCATATACAATCATTTAAAACATCTGATTTACTGTTCTCGTGCTATGATATAATAAAATAATTACAAAGAAAAAAAGTCAAAGTGCATACCAGAGCCAGTAGTCTCCAACTAGTGCCTTTGCTAAGGGGTGGGAGGTGGTGCCTTTATTATGGTTAATAATTATTATGGATATTATTATGGTTAATAATCACTAATAATTATTATGGTTAATAATCACTACAATCTACTCACCCACTACACTGCAAACTGTACCAGATACACACCTTCCTTCCTATGTTTCTGTTTATAATCCGATCAGCAACACTTTCACCAGTCGTTACACATTTAACTACACGAAAATTACAATTTATTGTTATTATGATTAATTATTATAATAATTATTCATTATAAATAATAATAACAATTTACTAACTGTAACAATACTTGAATAGCTGTAACTTTAACACGATAAATCTATAAATAAAAATACTACATATATTAAATATTTGCTGTGTTCGTGCTATAAGATTATTAAATGACTTTCTAATATTTATTCAAAAACAATTATTTATATTCTTACAATATCAAACATATCGATATTTAAATGATATAAATACAAATTATTATTATTACTATTATTATTATTAAGATTATTAAATGACTTACTAATTATTATTTAATAATAATCACATCACCTACAAACCGGTATTATTCAGGTATTACTTGTTATAGGATTCAGCTCCAGAGGGTCCTACTGATCTCCACATTTGCTAGCTAGTGAACAGCGGATCACCATGATCTGTACCAGTAACATTAGCTTGCTAGCTGACATCAGTCTAACGTTAAAGTGACCTTCATACCGTTACAGTGAGCATCTACAGCTCTATTACTGTAAATACTGCTGTCCTTCTAAACCTACATGAAGCTGAAACAGCACTGTGTTCTCCGGCTGATCCTGGGGACTGGCTGTTTCTCTCTTCTTCAAATATCTCGTGATGTCCATGGTGTTCACGTTACTGTCGACTGACAGCGCGACGAGGGCATGAAGGAGGAGAAATGGGCTGTGTCCCAAATACCATGTTTAAAAACACGCGCTCTGAAGGGCTCCTGACTTATTGCGCTGCTCGCTGTTGACACCAAAAAGAGTAGACTTTGAGGAGAACTGCAGAGTGTAGGGTGTGATTTGGGACTGGGCTATGGTGACCTATAGGAGTGTAAGAGTGCAACTGCTAATATGTGAAGTGCACAGAGTGAGAAGCAGCGCTAAAGGATCTGCATCCTCCCCTCAACCCCCGCGGAGTCGCCTATGGTCAGTGCAGTCCGTGCAGCAGGTCTGAGTGTTTTGGCACGAATCTATAAATATAATAAATATATATAATCGATCTATATCAATATTTAAATAATATAAACATGAAATCTAATCTCTCCATTTCTCATAAAATGATGAAGTCTACTGTAATCCTAAATGCTGTTTCTACCCAAATAAATGAAGTCTGGTGCAGTAAAACTGGAAACATCCCACATATTATTCAACTGTTTTGAGTTTGGTGAGCGTTTGTGATCATTTTACAGATCTTTGTTGAATCAGCTTATAATAATTGAGTTTATTCGGTTGACATTAGTAAATGGACAGTGATTGGTCCATGTGAGCTTAAAAACACACAAACAAAAATAAACTTCACTGATGTTGGATTGAATCATTTCTCCCATATTGATGTTTCCCAACAAGTCCAGTAACTGAGTCAGCTGGGCTGGGTCAGTAATATACAGTGGGGTTGTGTGTGGAATACAACCTATTTGAGTAAAACTCTCACTTTCCTACTGGCTCCTGGTGCCACCTGTTTCCGTACTGGGCGTGTCTTTCCACAGCTCTCAACCCCACCACTATCAGCTCAGACTATGATACTCTACAGGTACGTCTACAGTTTATATATATATATATATATATATATATATATATATATATATATATATGTGTGTGTGTGTGTGTTTGTGTGTGTGTGTTTTACACTGCATGAGTGTTTAGTTTCCTTAAACCCTGCAACCACAATGTCTGATTATGACTCTCTGACAGTAGGTCTGCAGTTTCCTTGCTTGCAAGTGTGTGTGTGTGTGTGTGTGTGTGTGTGTGTGTGTTTCTGTAGTTGGAATATATATATCAGGGTGTGTGTTTCCAGGCTGTTCGTCCTCATTGAGAGATGAGAAATGCTCCAGAAATGAAGGATAAACGGCTGTGCTACATCACTGTATTCTCCACCATCAGCAGCACCAGCTTAAAGACACACAGGAGAGGAGTTTGGTGATCATAACAAAGCAGATTCTGTTTTCAGATTCTTTATGATTCAGTTTATTGTGGATTGATTGTTTAAAACATTGCATTAAAATCTGCCTTTTTTAAGCAGGTCTGAAAAACTGAGGTTCTGCTCAGATAAATGTTCTTTAGTCCTCCTCAGAGCTGCAGATTGATTTAATGAAGGCTTAGTAATAAGCTGCTGCGTTGAACCAGGTGCGTTAACAGAGGTGGAGTGATGGTCTCTGTGGTGCTGTAGTTCTGAGTTTTAGTATTATTCTGAGGACATACTGGTATCTATAAACACTGACATGCTGAAACAGTAGTGGAGTGTGGAAATCCGTGTTTGGTCATTACTTCACCTAGATTAGCTTTTTAGCTCCAGTACTAAACTTCTATTGATGAGAGAGAGACTGATGTAGTTTAATTAGAGTTTATTAGATGTTGCTGTTTCCTGCAGAATTAAAAGGTTAAGATGTAAACAGAGTCATTCAGAGTGGTTTAGTGTGAAATGCTCCGTTCTAGAGAAACTTACAGAGTCAGAACTGTTCACAGTGGAGGTGATAGGAACCTGATGTCTGAAGGGCGGTGTGAGTGGTGCCTATAGGAGAAACACTGAGACAAGGACTGCAACAACACAGAGAAGGGATATTGCTGCTGCTGCACGTGGTCCGAGGACCTGGAGCACGCAGACAATGATCCACACCCGGCCCTGCCTGAACCTCCACCAGCAGTGGGACCCGGGACAGAGCACGCTGGGTCTCCCTGGCAACCATGTCACACAGTGACTCCGCCTCCCTTCACCGGACTCCCCAATGGTTGCCCTGACGCCAGGGTGCACTCTAAGAGGACTCTAAGAGGGGGACTGTGGTGAGAGGAAGGTGGGGTTGCTGGATCGTCTGACCGTTCATGCTGGGTTCTCTACTCTGATCACAGACAGCTGCTGCTTGTTCAGGAAGGAGCACCCGCAGCATAAAAGCTCAGCTCTCGTCGGCACGGGAGAGAGGACACTCGCTGATGGAGCTTTTAGAGGCATTCCACTCTTCAGACGTCTGGTTCCCATCACCTCCACTATGAACAGTTCTGACTCTGTAAGTTTCTCTAGAACGGAGCATTTCACACCAAACCACTCTGAATGACTTTACTTACATCTCAACCACTGAATTCTGCAGAAATGTTAAAAATGATGGACGTCTCTGTTGATCATCACTGGAGCAGCTGTTCTTCATTCTTCTGCTGGATTCATCTGTATATTTAAAAAAGGAGACAAAAACCTCATTAATAATCAAACTCAATAATAATAAAGTCTTTGATCATCATAAAGTGTATTTTTCATTTGTTTAAAGATCACTTTCTTCTTCTTACCTGCTCTTGGTGATGATGTCCATGACTGATCTTTTGTCTCTTGATGACACGAATCTGTCCACCATCTTCACACAGTCCTCGTGGCTCCCCAGAAATCTCAGGGTGTTTCGAGCATGGAGTCTGTGGAGGAAGAATGATAAAAGGTCATTTTCAGTGCTGGCTGGTGAAGAAAACATGCTGATGGGTGCAGTTCTGACCCAATAGGTGTAAAAACAAGCAACTGCTTACCTCACTTCCTGTGCGGAGTCCAGGGCCAGTTTGCTGACGGCGGTCAGGAACCTGCTGGTGAATTCCTTCTTGCTGGTCAGCACACGAGAAGCCCCCAACTTGTAAGAGAGCTTCTCCAGATGCAGTGCAGTGCATCTTCTCACTGCTGCGTTTCTGTGGCTGGAGAGAGGAGAGTGAACACAGTAAGATACACATCCAGCGTTTACACACAGGTGAACTCTAGACTCACCTTCTAGCAAGATCTTCTCCAAAATGTAGGAAGAGACTTAGCCGTACATCAGTGCTGCCAGTTTGTACTGTGTCTTTAGAATGACCACTGATATTGATCACATAACCACTTCATTTAGTTTACAGTTCAAATCTATTAATGAATATGGAATGTGATGTTTACCTGAATCCACCAGCCAGTAGAGCGTGCAGGACCCGGCCAGGCGAGCAGGTCTGCACCATCGTACTGAGGGCCACCTCCACGTCCTCTTTGATGAAGTGGCTGGACTCCCCAGCCTTGTGCAGAAGGACACAGGCAGTGCCCTCCACCTCCTTGTCCATCTTCCGCTGCAGATGGGCGTACAGGTGGGACAGGGTGGTCATGGTGGCACGAGACACCATGGAGCGCAGGTTCTTCACCTGAGACAGTGGGGACAAAAGAAGCACAGTGAGCCTCTGTCTCTAACTCAACCACTGACACTTGCTTTAGCATTAATTAGAATAATGTCATTACAGAAGCTGTTGTCCAGAGTGTGTATGAAGTGTGGGTCTTACCTCCTTGATGAGGGCCAAGCAGACATCATGTAGCTCAGACAGAAGAACCTCGGCATGGTGCTCCGCCAGAGCGCGCAGCACTTTCAGCCCCTCCATCTTCCTCTCCCTGTTTCAAAAGCAAGACATTAGAATGAGGTCTGGAAGGTGGTGTTATTACAGCAGGAATGATGAAGACTGATTCAGTCAATACACTGAACATTTAACAACAGAGGAGCAGCAGTAGATGGAGATCATTGGGAATTCTCTTCAGACTCTTTATAGACTCTGATGTTTAGAAGATTCCATCACTAATTTTATCTGGATACTCCAAAGCATTTTAGTTGTATATTCTCAGGTAACTTCAGCTATTCTAACTCTAGTCTGAGCACTAATCTAAAACACATTACTGCTCCATTAGAACTGGATCTTAATTCTGAATGATCAGTGGAAGGGTGGTGGGTCTACTCCAGCTCACTAAAGACATACCATTCCTCATCCTGCAGCAGACTAAATGCCTGGCTGAGTGCCAGCTCAGGCTGGTCAAGGGGCTGCTCACTAGTCAGGGCTGGGATCTCCAGCCCCTCTCCTCTTCCCTGACTACCTTCAGCAAGGTGTGGAACAGCCCTGTTGTTGACAGGCTCCTTGCTGGTTTCTGCTCCCCTGCTCTGTCTAACTACAGACACATCTGGAGCAGCTGTTTTTCTTGCAGTGTCCATCTGACATCCTGTCCTCCTCTCCTGCCTAGGTCCAGTCTCACTCCTACCTAGGCCTACCCACCTGGGGATTTTGCTACCTGTGATTAAATGAACCTGGTTAGAGCACCTAAACTATTTTAATTCATTTCATTCAATTTCTAATTTAAAGACATTGTGTTTCTGAGCTGTATGAAGTTTGTGGAGATGATACATGAGACTCCTGAGATGTAAATACTCTAGGTCAAAGACTAATTTTTCAGTACTGGAACTCACCTGGTGCATCGTAGGCCTTGGACTCTTTCTTATCCACCTTAGGTTGGACAGCAGCAGGTGGAGGAACAGGTGTGTGCACCAAGGGCCGTGAAAGGAACTCCTCCAGAGTAATGGAGTTCCCATTGGTCTTGTTGTCATCCTTGGTCTCCATGTTCAGCCCCCTCAGTCTGGGAAATCTGCTGGGTTTGGCAGCAGTTGGAGGGACAGGTGTGTGGACCAGGGGGCGTGAAAGGAACTCCTGAAGTGAAAAAGAGTTCCCATAGGCCCTGTTCCTGGACTTGGCAGCAGCAGGTGGAGGGACAGGGGTGTGAAGAACAGGAAATTTCAGGTCCTCAGTCTGTTCTTTCACAACCTGTGGGGCTTGAACTCGGACCCTCTGCCTTATAGGAGGCAAACTGCAGGTTGCTGAAGGGTCCATGCGGGACTCCTGAACGCCCACATTTGGGTCGTCCATCATGAGTCTCATTTTCTCCATGTATTCCTGCCGCTTCCTCCTGATGCTCTCTTGAAGGGAGGGGGCAAGAATAATGGGTCCATCTTCAGGACTGTTTGGCTTCATCTCTGGAAGTAATTCCTGTAGATCCTGATGAGAAGTCTTCTGAGATGTGCTCTCCTCCACAGTCACACATCTACTGATTACAGTACTGAGAGACCAGACATCAAATATGGAACGTTACGTGGGCGTGTCTCTATTATGACGTCACAAATTGGAGCGTGGTTCTCTGCTGCCTCCACACTATTAGGAGTGAAATATTAGGAGTGTATCATCCAGGGTTGGCTGGAAACACAATGCATGTAACAGTTTTCTGTAATCAGGATAGAAAAAAGTCCAGTTCCAGAGGAAAAAGGCAGTAATCAGATTCCAGCTCCATTCTAAAAACAGTGGGATTACTAACAGAACTACAGTAAACACTCATCACTCTGCTGATTCTCTGGTCTTTCTTCATATCTAGGAGCTAAATTTGGGGCTTAAATGCAGATTTTGCTGAGATTTGATTTCTTTAATGAGAGTTTAGCACTTTCCACAGCGCGCTGTCTCCCTTCAAGCCCCGCCTTATTTTCTTAACCCTCCAATCACTGCTTAGCAACCGTTGTTCTGCAGGACTCCTTCAGCGCTGTTCAGCTCGAGCTCCTGTTTCCGCGGATAGAGTTTGAAGGTGAAGCTCCAGTTCTAGTCATAAGATGTGTCTGGGGGACACAGAGAGCCTGACAGACTGAAGGAGGCTGTTTTCTCCCCGTTTCCAAAAACAACAGCTCATTTGAAAAAGTCAGCTCTGGACTCGTCTGTGGTAAACCTCCCCATGAGCTGAACACACACACCTTAACCAGAGACAGCTGTGTTCACTCAGAGGTGAGTCGTTTGATCTGCTGTTTAGTTGCTAATTTGAGCTGCTTTGACTGAATAAGAAGCTGTGTATGAAAGCACTTGTGGAAAAAGTCGTAGAACCCAGGCGTAGTTTTAGCGGACATGCTAAAAGTTCCTCTTGCTGAAGCGTTCAAATCTTTCTTTACTTGAAATGGATGAGCTGCTTTTACCACGTTGGCTTTGCAGTAACTTTCTGCAGTAGATGAAGTAAATGAGCTCCTCCAGCTGAAGCCCAGTAGAGCAGCAGGGACATCTGATGTCTTCACACATTGCTGCCCCCCAGTGATCAGATCAGGTCATTACATCTGTGATTGGATGATGTGTTGGTTGATTCTCTGCTTTGGTTTTATTATTGTTCAGATTGTAAAGCATTAATCCATTATTGTAGGCTGTGCTCAATCATCTCTTCATGTTTTAAAGCTCCATCCTCTCCCTGCTGCCACTGCAGTGTTGTAGAAGAGCAGATGCTGCACAGTGGAGGAACCAGGAAGAAATAAGCATTAAAAACTAAACCAAAAGCTGCTTCACAATTTTATTTCTGATGGTCTTTTTGTAAAACACTGTTCAGAGTAATAAATCACACAAGGTGAAGCAGAAACAGATAAATATCAGTAAATCTAACCAATAACAGTAAATGATAAAAACAGTGCAGAAGAATAAAAACATGAAGCTTTTAAATCAGTTTCTCATTGAATGAAATCAGAATCAGAATCAGAATCAGAATCTCTTTATTTCACCAAGTATGTTACCCATACAAGGAATTTGTCTTGGTGAGAGCAACACGCATGACAAGTAACAAAGAAACACAGAACACAGTCTTAAACTAAAGGAAAATGACACTAAACAATAAATAGGGTAGGGGATAAATTAAAAAAAGTAGAAAGTACTAAGGTAATAAAGGTAATGAATGAATAAATGAATGAATAAATGAATGAAATGTGCTGAACATAAAACATATGATTGTAAAATAAACTGAATTGAAGAAGAGAATGAAGTGTTTCTAACATGTATATCTTTAAAACTGCCTTCTTTCATCTATGTAATTTTGACAGACTGCATATTGTATGTTAAATGATGCTGATAAGCCGGTGCATGTGTTTATAACCTCTAGACTGGATTCCTGTAATGCTCTTCTGGTTGAACGTTCATGCAAATGATTAAAAAAGCTTCATCTACTTCAGAAAGCAGCTGCTAGAGGGCTCACCAGAGCTAGAAACTTTCTCTCTCATCCCTGCACTGGTTACCAGTTAAATTCCACATTGATTTTACAGCGGGGCAAAAAAGTATTTAGTCATCCACTGATTGTCCAAGTTCTCCTACTTGATGAGAGAGGTCTGTAATTTTCATCATAGGTACACTTAGAGAAAAGAATGAGGAACAAAATCCAGGAAATCACATTGTAGGATTTTTAAAGAATTTATTTGTAAATTATGGTGGAAAATAAGTATTTGGCCACCATAGTATTTGCCCACAATCAAGCAAGATTTCTGGCTCTCACAGACCTGTAACTTCTTCTTTAAGAAGCTCTTCTGTCCTCCACTCGTTACCTGTATTAATGGCACCTGTTGGCCTCAAACAGTCAGACTCCAAACTTAACCATGGCCAAGACCAAAGAGCTGTGGAAGGACACCAGGAAGAAAATTGTAGACCTGCACCAGGCTGGGAAGAGTGAATATACAGTAGGCAAGCAGGTTGGTGTGAATAAATCAACTGTGGGAGCAATTGTAAGAAAATGGAAGACATACAAGACCATTCATAATCTCCCTCGATCTGGGGCCCCACGCAAGATCTCAAAATGATCAAGAGAACAGTGAACAAAAATCCCAGAACTACACAGAGGGACCTGATGAATGACCTGCAGAGAGCTGAGACCAAAGTAACAAAGGCTACCAGCAGTAACACACTACGCTTAGAGGGACTCATATCCTGCAGTGCCAGGCGTGTCCAGGCCCGTCTGACGTTTGTCAGAGAGCAAATGGATGATCCAGAAGAGGATTGGTAAAATATCATGTGTTCAGATGAAACCAAAATAGAACTTTTGAGAGCATTGAAGATGGAAAGTGGCTGGGTCTTCCAGCATGACAGTGATCCCAAACACACTGCTCAGGCAACGAAGAAGGTCCCGGAGTGACCTAGCCAGTCTCCAGACCTCAACCCCATAGAAAATTTGTGGAGGGAGTTAATAGTCTGTGTTGCCCAGCACCACCCCTGCTCCAGAGGAAATCTGCATGGAGGAATGGGCCAAAATATAATGTTTGACCACTGTCATTGCCAACAAAGGTTATGCTACACTTGCACAATCAGTGGCTGAATAAATACTTTTTTGCCTCACTGTAAGTCTCTCAATGGTTTATCACACAGTGTCTTAGGGAACTTCTTAAACTCTTTGCTGATGTAGCCTGTTTCCATACTAACACTGTTCTGCACTGCTCTGATTACAGGTTTTGATCCTTACTGTTGTCTCTAATCTACATATTTACAGACCCTTCACCAGTCTGTTCATACTCCCAAACCCTTTCTTCTCTCTCCTCTGTACTGAGCTGCCCCCTGCTGTCTGCTCCCAGCATTAGTTGTGAAAAGTGCTGTATGAATACATTAGAATTGAACTGAATTAAATTGAATATTGCAGACAATGGTCTTAACATTCAGAAAGGCAGTCACAGCTTTCAGCCTCCTTGAGCTCCACATTCAGCACAGAGGCCACCAGCCGCGCTCTGATCTGGAGTATGGAGCTGACAGTTAGGCTGGGTTACAGAAAAGAAGCTAACATTACCTTCTGTAGAATCTCCTTTCACATCCATAAGCAGAGAAGCTACTGTTCCTTAAACAGAAACAGCAATTCTACCACAAACAACACTGTAAAACTATCAGTAGACACAGACTTCAACATCTACAACTTCCTGCCTCAAGTAAAATGCTGTGAGGGCTGTTAAAGATCACTTGTCCAGTTGGACCAGCTGGTGTTTTTGGTCACTATAGATATTCTTCTTTTAACAACAAACTTTAAACTTCATCCAATTTCATCTTTACTGCATCATTTACACTATATGCACAAATATATTAGGACTCATTTATTGTTTCAAATACCATGTTTAAAAACACGCGCTCTGAAGGGCTCCTGACTTATTGCGCTGCTCGCTGTTGACACCAAAAAGAGTAGACTTTGAGGAGAACTGCAGAGTGTAGGGTGTGATTTGGGACTGGGCTATGGTGACCTATAGGAGTGTAAGAGTGCAACTGCTAATATGTGAAGTGCACAGAGTGAGAAGCAGCGCTAAAGGATCTGCATCCTCCCCTCAACCCCCGCGGAGTCGCCTATGGTCAGTGCAGTCCGTGCAGCAGGTCTGAGTGTTTTGGCACGAATCTATAAATATAATAAATATATATAATCGATCTATATCAATATTTAAATAATATAAACATGAAATCTAATCTCTCCATTTCTCATAAAATGATGAAGTCTACTGTAATCCTAAATGCTGTTTCTACCCAAATAAATGAAGTCTGGTGCAGTAAAACTGGAAACATCCCACATATTATTCCACTGTTTTGAGATTGGTGAGCGTTTGTGATCATTTTACAGATCTTTGTTGAATCAGCTTATAATAATTGAGTTTATTCGGTTGACATTAGTAAATGGACAGTGATTGGTCCATGTGAGCTTAAAAACACACAAACAAAAATAAACTTCACTGATGTTGGATTGAATCATTTCTCCCATATTGATGTTTCCCAACAAGTCCAGTAACTGAGTCAGCTGGGCTGGGTCAGTAATATACAGTGGGGTTGTGGGTGGAATACAACCTATTTGAGTAAAACTCTCACTTTCCTACTGGCTCCTGGTGCCACCTATTTCCGTACTGGGCGTGTCTTTCCCCCTTTACTCACCATCAATGTGCAGTAATTTCCCCCAGGCTACATTCCCCTATGTGGTCACTTGTTATCTGTATAGTGTTCTTAGGGTCAAGTCTTAGTGGTGAGGCTGTAAGAGCTTGATGATGCCTGACTGCTGAAGTGATCACTAATGCAGAATTAGTGTATTTGTGAAGATGGTAATTGTTAATATTTTAATTAGGTCAAATCTGACAGAGATTTAAAATCTGGACTTTGTTCTTGATGGGTGAAACATTCCATGGTCAATCAATTACATTAACTGTTCTCTGAAAGTACAGCAAGAACAAAATTAATTACAATACATTAATTTAATGTAAATATATTTTAGTATATTTAAGTAAGTATATAAGTAGTTCCATTTTAGCTCAGCTAAGTAAACTTCATCAAACTTACTGTTTTCTATTTTCCTACAATTAAAGAAAAAAAAGTAGAAAAACAGTCCCTTCTAGCGCTCTTTAAGTGTACTGATCATTAGTGTGTTAAAGTGTCATTAGTGAACATTTTAGTTCACTGTAGCTTAATAAAGCTTACATTTTTTTTTTCTAAGGACTAAATTGTGCTGGTCAGTTTTTGAATAATAATTCCAGTGAAAGCTGAATGGTTGATCATATGGCTCCATGTTGCATTTTGCCTCCTTCACAACAAACTATAAATGTTTTATGTCCAAATTCATCTTCCACTTAATTGTGGTGGTCAGTTTTTGTCTAATGCCTTTAATCTAAACGGTGAACAGAGGCTGCATTTACCACCAGCTGCCAGCAGAGGGCGACGCAGCACAGACTGCAAAACTGGTTCTGAATAAAGAAACTTTAATAGCGTCTAAACGGTTCATCATATGACTCTGAGACACGTTGCATTTTATGAGGTGCCTCCTTCACAACTAACTACAACTCTTATATGGCTATTTTACAGTCCACTACATTGTGGTTATCGGTTTTGTCTAATATCAATATTTGAACAGGGTAAGGGGTTCAGGCTATGCAGGCAGCTGCCAGCAGAGGGCGACGGCGGCACACAGCGCTACTGGTTCTGTATAAAGAGGTTTTCTCTGCAAACAAAACAGAAGAGAAAATAAAGAACTTCAGCAGCAGCTGGGTTGTATTGTATTAACTGAATTCTTCACAAGAAGCTATAAATATTATATGCCCATAACTTTCACTCAATTGCGGTGGGCATTTTTTGACTTATACCTTCCATCGCATCAGAACGGTGAACAGAGGCTGCATTTACCGCCAGCTGCCAGCAGAGGGCGACACAGACTACAAAACTGATTCAGTATAAAGAGGCTGAATAAAGAAACTTTAACAGCGTCTAAACGGTTCATCATATGTCTCCAACAGAAGCTGTATCCGATGCCTCCTTTACAACAACCTACAACTCTAGTATGGCCATTTTCACATTCCTCTAAGTTGTGGTTCTCGGTTTTTGTCAAATAACTACAAAATAAACAGTGAACAGTTTAGGGACCAGCCTGTACCGCCAGCTGCCAGCAGAGGGCGATGGCGGCACACAGCGCTGCTGGTTCTGTATAAAGAGGTTTTCTCTGCAAACAAAAAAGAAAAATCTTAAATAGTTTAACTGTTGATCATGTGTCTCTAAGGTGCCTCTTTTACAACAAAATACAACTCTTATATGCTCATCTGTACATTGTACTAAATTGTGGTGTAAAGGGTCAGCCTGTGCCGCCAGCTGCCAGCAGAGGGCGACAGACACAGACTGGCGGTACAGAGCTTATCACTGCGAACAGAACAGAGAAGAAAAGAGAAGAGAATAAAAACAGCTCCAAACTAAAGGAGAAGAGAAGCAGAGCTGAAGAGAGGAGAGAAAACTCCCATCTTTATTTAAGATTCATAAAAGCTGAACAATAAAGCAGCTTCCTCTCTCATGAGAGGAGGGTTCAGTAAAATACAGCGGGGCTGTAGGGGTTGAGGGGAGGATGCAGATCCTTTAGCGCTGCTTCTCACTCTGTGCACTTCACATATTAGCAGTTGCACTCTTACACTCCTATAGGTCACCATAGCCCAGTCCCAAATCACACCCTACACTCTGCAGTTCAGCCAGTCCCCAGGATCAGCCGGAGAACACAGTGCTGTTTCAGCTTCATGTAGGTTTAGAAGGACAGCAGTATTTACAGTAATAGAGCTGTAGATGCTCACTGTAACGGTATGAAGGTCACTTTAACGTTAGACTGATGTCAGCTAGCAAGCTAATGTTACTGGTACAGATCATGGTGATCCGCTGTTCACTAGCTAGCAAATGTGGAGATCAGTAGGACCCTCTGGCTGTATGAAGCTGATGATCTTCGGACGGCTGAAATGTGGTCAAAGTCAAAGTATGAAAGCAAACTGGAATCAGTGACTAATAACTGGAGCCGTGTGTTGAGCTGTAAGAGGAGGTGAAGGTTTTATAGATGTTAGATATTGTGGAAGAATTCTACAATAAACTCTACAGAAATCCTGCAGTTTCTTATCGTATTACTCCATTTCTTTTAGTCAGGAATTCACTGAAATATGGAATAATAAAACACAAACTGCAGGATTTGTGTTTATTGCTGTGCTGTAAAATTCTTCTGCAGCTCTCTATAATAAGTTCACTGTCCAGAACTGAATTCTGAGGAGGTGGGTGGTGATCATCCTGACCTCACTAGCACTATTTTCTCTGAATGTAAATCCTCTCAGCAGTGCTCCAGAATCTAGTAGAAAACCTTCCCCAGACAGCAGAGACATTTACTTCTGCAAAAGCTGGGTGAAGTCTTTTTAAGGATAAAGGAGAGTGAATGAACACTCAGTAGTAAAACCACAGATGACCCTGAGAATGCTGAGAATGACCCATCACCCAAGTAATACCTGCTCTGTGGTGATCTTGTGGGGTCCTGTGGGGTCCTGAACATTGAAGAACAGGGTGAAAGGAGGATAAGAAAGTGTGCAGAGAAACAGATGGACTACAGTCTGTAATTATAGAAGTACACAGTGATCCTATATGGTGAGTGGAGCTGATCTAATGGGCAATGAGTGTAGAAACAAGGAGGAGGTGTTAGTTATGGACAGTCGGTGTGTATATATGTATGTAATGACTTAGGAAAACTAGGTTCTCTTAAACTCGTACTCGCAGAGAGACTGTAAACATCATCTCTCTCTCTGTTTCAGTCTTAGCCATGACCTCAGACCCCAAACAGACAAAGATCCCAGGAGATGAGGATGACGTTCACTACTCCAGTGTTCAGTTCAAACCTTCTCACACACAGGAAGAGTCTCCAGCCTCCACCTCCAGACCTTTTCTAGAGCCCACAGAAGAGCAGGATGTTCAGCACACACACTCCTGCCCCCCAGTGAGTAAACCCTGCCATTACATCAACACTCATTCTGGACTGCTGTAGTACGTTATGTTTATCTAGAACGTCTCCATGTTCTACAGGGTTCTGTTGCTGTAGGCTGAGTGAGAGACACCATCCAACAGCTGTGTGCACAAAAACCACGTCTCGTGTTGATTCAGTAACGGACAGAGCATTTTATTATTAAATGAGGAGCAATTCTTTAAGCTGTTATACGGAACCGGTGACAATCCTAACACTGCTACTTTACATCAAGTCAAAGTGTCAAAGTGTCAGTCAAAGAAATAAACTCTCAGTAGTGAATGTGTAGAGTCAACAATACTGCTAATAATGAAACTCAGACAAAGCCGTGAATGCTCCTGCTCTCTGTTCATATGGCAGCATCAGTGTGTTCTTTTATCAGGTGACAGAAACAACCCGGCTGTGTAGGAGCTCAGACAGAGGAGAGGCAGGTGGAGAGGCTGTCTGATGTTAGGCTGATGATGAACTGGTTCATCAGTGTGTTTGAAATGAGAGCTTGGAATAGACACATGGTGTCTCGCTGTTCATATGGCAGCATCAGTGTGTTCCTTTATCAGGTGACAGGTAGCAGTTTGTTATTAGCTACATTTAACATATTAAACAATTTCTTAATGAACATATTCCTGAATTCAGTCCAGACTAAAAGTCTAAATCTCAATCCCTGAATAGTTTAGTTTTTTGATGATGAATGTTTACTTGTTTAGATGTTCCTTTAGGAAGCAGAGAAAAGCCATCTGAAGCAGCCAGTTCTGTTTCCTCAGAAGAGAAGGTTTCTGCTGTTACTGCTATTGTAGTGGAGTCTGGAAGTCTGATTTTTATCTGGACGTTTGTCCGTGTTTGGTCATTACTTCACCTACATTAGCCTCATAGCTCCAGTGCTAAACCTCTATTGATGAGAGAGAGACTGATGTAGTTTAATTAGAGTTTATTAGATGCTGCTGTTTCCTGCAGAATTAAGTGGTTAAGATGTAAACAGAGTCATTCAGAGTGGTTTGGTGTGAAATGCTCCGTTCTAGAGAAACTTACAGAGTCAGAACTGTTCACAGTGGAGGTGATGGGAACCCGACGTCTGAGTGGTGCCTACAGGAGAAACACTGAGACAAGGACTGCGACAACACAGAGAAGGGATATTGCTGCTGCTGCACATGGCCCGAGAACCTGGAGCACGCAGACAATGATCCATCCCTGAGTCTCCGTGGCAACCATGTCACAAAGTGACACCACTTCCCTTCACCGGACTCCCCAGTGGTTGCCCAAACACCGGGGTGCACCTCACGTTTAACCCTAGTGGCTGGACTCTAAGAGGGGGACTTTGGGGAGAGGAAGGTGGGGTTGCTGGGTCGCCTGACCGTTCATGCTGGGTTCTCTACCTCTGATCACAGACAGCTGCTGCTTGTTCAGGAAGGAGCACCCGCAGCATAAAAGCTCAGCTCTCTTCGACACGGGAGAGAGGACACTCTCTGATGGAGCTTTTAGAGGCATTCCACTCTTCAGACGTCTGGTTCCCATCACCTCCACTGTGAACAGTTCTGACTCTGTAAGTTTCTCTAGAACGGAGCATTTCACACCAAACCACTCTGAATGACTTTACTTACATCTCAACCACTGAATTCTGCAGAAATGATAGAAATGATGGACGTCTCTGTTGATCATCACTGGAGCATCTGTTCTTCATTATTCTGCTGGTTTCATCTGTATATTTAAAAAAGGAGACACAAAAACCCTCATTAATAATCAAACTCATTAATAATAAAGTCTTTGATCATCATAAAGTGTATTTTTTTATTTGTTTAAAAATCACTTTCTTCTTCTTACCTGCTCTTGGTGATGATGTCCATGATTGATCTTTTGTCCCTTGATGACACGAATTTGTCCACCATCTTCACACAGTCCTCGTGGCTCCCCAGAAATCTCAGGGTGTTTCGAGCATGGAGTCTGTGGAGGAAGAATGATAAAAGGTCATTTTCAGTGCTGGCTGGTGAAGAAAACATGCTGATGTGTTCAGTTCTGACCCAATAGGTGTAAAAACAAGCAACTGCTTACCTCACTTCCTGTGCGGAGTCCAGGGCCAGTTTGCTGACGGCGGTCAGGAACCTGCTGGTGAATTCCTTCTTGCTGGTCAGCACACGAGAAGCCCCCAACTTGTGAGAGAGCTTCTCCAGATGCAGTGCAGTGCATCTTCTCACTGCTGCGTTTCTGTGGCTGGAGAGAGGAGAGTGAACACAGTAAGATACACATCCAGCGTTTACACACAGGTGAACTCTAGACTCACCTTCTAGCAAGATCTTCTCCAAAATGTAGGAAGAGACTCAGCCGTACATCAGTGCTAGTTGCCAGTTTGTACTGTGTCTTTAGAATGACCACTGATATTGATCACATGACCACTACATTTAGTTTACAGTTCAAATCTATTAATGAATATGGAATGTGATGTTTACCTGAATCCACCAGCCAGTAGAGCGTGCAGGACCCGGCCAGGCGAGCAGTTCTGCACCATTGTGCTGAGGGCCACCTCTACGTCCTCTTTGATGAAGTGGCTGGATTCCCCAGCCTTGTGCAGGAGGACACAGGCAGTGCCCTCCACCTCCTTGTCCATCTTCCGCTGCAGGTGGGCGTACAGCTGGGACAGGGTGGTCATGGCGGCACGAGACACCATGGAGCGCAGGTTCTTCACCTGAGACAGTGGAGACAAAAGAAGCACAGTGAGCCTCAGTCTCTAACTCAACCACTGACACTTGCTTTAGCATTAATTAGAATAATGTCATTACAGAAGCTGTTGTCCAGAGTGTGTATGAAGTGTGGGTCTTACCTCCTTGATGAGAGCCAAGCAGACATCATGTAGCTCAGGCAGAAGAACCTCGGCATGGTGTTCCGCCAGAGCGCGCAGCACTTTCAGCCCCTCCATCTTCCTCTCCCTGTTTCAAAAGCAAGACATTAGAATGAGGTGAACACGACTGGAAGGTGGTGTTATTGACTGAGTCAATACACTGAACATTTAACAACAGAGGAGCAGCAGTAGATGGAGATCATTGGAAATTCTCTTCAGACACTTTATAGACTCTGATGTTTAGAAGATTCCATCACTAATTTTATCTGGATACTCCAAAGCATTTTAGTTGTATATTCTCAGGTAACTTCAGCTATTCTAACTCTAGTCTGAGCACTACTCTAAAACACATCACTGCTCCATTAGAACTGGATCAGTGGAAGGGTGGTGGGTCTACTCCAGCTCACTGAAGACATACCATTCCTCATCCTGCAGCAGGCTAAATGCCTGGCCGAGTGCCAGCTCAGGCCTGTCAAGGGGCTGCTCGCTAGTCAGGGCTGGGATCTCCAGCACCTCTCCTCTTCCCTGACTACCTTCAGCAAGGTGTGGAGCAGCCCTGTTGTTGACAGGCTCCTTGCTGGTCTCTGCTCCCCTGCTCTGTCTAACCACGGACACATCTGGAGCAGCTGTTTGTCCTGCAGTGTCCATCTGGCATCCTGTCCTCCTCTCCTGCCTAAGTCCAGCCTCATTCCTACCTAGGCCTACCCACCTGGGGATCTTGCTACCTGTGATTAAATAAACCTGGTTAGAGCACCTAAACTATTTTAATTCATTTTCATCATAAAATCATAAGAACAGGATTTTGCTACGGTTAATTATCTTTCCATTCCTTATTAAATATGACTTGTATGTGTTTCTAATTTGTAATATAGAGAAATTGTGTTTCTGAGCTATATGGAGTTTATGGAGATGATGCATAAGACTCCTGAGATGTAAATACTCTAGGTTAAAGACTATTTTTTCAGTACTGGAACTCACCTGGTGCATCGTAGGCCTTGGACCCTTTCTTATCCACCTTAGGTTGGGCAGCAGCAGGTGGAGGAACAGGTGTGTGGACCAAGGGCCGTGAAAGGAACTCCTCCAGAGTAATGGAGTTCCCATTGGTCTTGTTCTTATCCTTGGTCTCCATGTTCAGCCCCCTCAGTCTTGGGAATCTGCTGGTTTTGGCAGCAGCAGGTGGAGGGACAGGTGTGTGGACCAGGGGGCGTGAAAGGAACTCCTGAAGTGAAAAAGAGTTCCCATAGGCCCTGCTCCTGGACTTGGCAGCAGCAGGTGGAGGGACAGGGGTGTGGAGAACAGGAAATTTCAGGTCCTCTTCCACCCTGAAGGGAGACCTTCCCTGTTCTATCACCACCTGTGGGGTCTGAACTCTGACCCTCTGCCTTATCGGAGGCAAACTGCAGGGTGGTGAAGGGTCCATGCGGGACTCCTGAACGTCCACATTTGGGTCGTCCATCATGAGTCTCATTTTCTCCATATACTCCTGCCGCTTCCTCCTGATGCTCTCTCGAAGGGAGGGGGCAAGAATAATGGGTCCATCTTCAGGACTGTTCGGTTTCATCTCGAAGTAATTCCTGTAGATCCTGATGAGAAGTCTTCTGAGATGTGCTCTCCTCCACAGTCACACATCTACTGATTACAGTACTGAGAGACCAGCCATTAAATATGGAACGTTACGTGGGCGTGTCTCTATTATGACGTCACCGATCGGGGCGTGGTTCTCTGCTGCCTCCACACTATTAGGAGTGAAATATTAGGAGTGTATCATCCAGGGTTGGCTGGAAACACAATGCATGTAACAGTTTTCTGTAATCAGGATAGAAAAAAGTCCAGTTCCAGAGGAAAAAGGCAGTAATCAGATTCCAGCTCCATTCTAAAAACAGTGGGATTACTAACAGAACTACAGTAAACACTCATCACTCTGCTGATTCTCTTGTCTTTCTTCATATCTAGGAGCTAAATTTGGGGCTTAAATGCAGATTTTGCTGAGATTTGATTTCTTTAATGAGAGTTTAGCACTTTCCACAGCGCGCTGTCTCCCTTCAAGCCCCGCCTTATTTTCTTAACCCTCCAATCACTGCTTAGCAACCGTTGTTCTGCAGGACTCCTTCAGCGCTGTTCAGCTCGAGCTCCTGTTTCCGCGGATAGAGTTTGAAGGTGAAGCTCCAGTTCTAGTCATAAGATGTGTCTGGGGGACACAGAGAGCCTGACAGACTGAAGGAGGCTGTTTTCTCCCCGTTTCCAAAAACAACAGCTCATTTGAAAAAGTCAGCTCTGGACTCGTCTGTGGTAAACCTCCCCATGAGCTGAACACACACACCTTAACCAGAGACAGCTGTGTTCACTCAGAGGTGAGTCGTTTGATCTGCTGTTTAGTTGCTAATTTGAGCTGCTTTGACTGAATAAGAAGCTGTGTATGAAAGCACTTGTGGAAAAAGTCGTAGAACCCAGGCGTAGTTTTAGCGGACATGCTAAAAGTTCCTCTTGCTGAAGCGTTCAAATCTTTCTTTACTTGAAATGGATGAGCTGCTTTTACCACGTTGGCTTTGCAGTAACTTTCTGAAGTAGATGAAGTAAATGAGCTCCTCCAGCTGAAGCCCAGTAGAGCAGCAGGGACATCTGATGTCTTCACTCATTGCTGCCCCCCAGTGATCAGATCAGGTCATTACATCTATATATATATAAATACTTGAAGGAAGCACAACTGGCCTGCTCTTGTAATCATGGGCTATATAGTGTATGTGATGAGCTATGTGTGTATCTTCAGAAGCTGTTAAACCACAATACACACAACTGATCTTTGGTCCAGTCTGCAGTAAAGTGTACTGTAGGCGTGCTCTGTCTCTGAGCTGGGGGTCTAATATGTTCCCTTTAAAAGTTTGAAGAATGTTTACGTTTCTCCAGAACAGAAAATATTTATATTATTATTATTATTATTTAAATTATTATACTATATTATATATCATCTATAGAGTAGATATAGGGGGATTCCTATGTGTAATATTTATAATAACAGTAGGGGGATGTGTTGGGACAAGGTGGTAACACTGTTGAGTGTGGGGATGGTGTGAAGATGGTGAAAGAGCAGCAGAGCTCCAGTGGAGATCAGTAAATGTGAGAAGCTGCTACAGAAGATCAGCACAATCCAAGTGCTGCACAGAAGCTGAATAAACTCAACACTGATGAACTGAAATGTGTGTAGAGAACTGTAGGTACTTTACATGTGTTGCCTTCAGCTCTTCTCTGCAGTGCTGTGTGTGTGTGAGACAAAAAAGACAGAACCTCAAACAAGAATACAAAACACACACACACACACACACACACAAACACAGATGTCAGGATGATGCAATAGAGTGGTTAAACGACTGCTGTTTTTTTCATTTCAGATACTAACACCTTCTCAGGTCAGCCTTAGTAAACAGAGAGGAGCGGTGACTGTGGTGATGAGCTACTATTGGTAGATGGTGGGCAGTCAGGCTGAGTGTGTGTCTGTGATCTAGTGTTTATAGCTGTGGTGTGTGGTTTAGTGTGTCACAATCCCAACCAGCTCCCAAAACCAGCAAATGTTTTATGCAGTAAAACACCTCCAAGATGCCTCATTATCTTCTTCTTGCTGTCAGAGGATGGTGAGGTTATAATGGTTTCTTTAGAGGAGTTAATGGAGCTCAGCTCTTTTACTGAACTCTGAGTTGTTGGGTGGGGGGGTCTGCAGCTCGGCCTTGATGCCCTTCACCTCTCTGCCATCAGAACATCATCAAACAACAGAAGCTCCATAAACTGAACACTGAAAGAATCTTACAGCTGCTTAATATTTTTATTTATATTTTATATATAAGATAAAGAGAAACAGCAATTTAATACAAATCACAGCTTTAGTCCTTAAAATATTCTAAAACATGAGGATGAATAAACTGCCACTATAAAAACACACTGATATAAACAACATAAAAGAAAATAAACAGACATTAAATTAAACCTGAAAACTGTCTCTGTATGTTTTCATAATCTGCTGCTGGAGATTTTCTCTGCAGGACACTCAGCTGCAGCTCACTGCCTGAAGCCTTCACACCCTGAAAAACACACACCAGAGAAATATTAAAACACACACCTTCACACACACACTCACACTCTAGCACTGCAGACTTACTGTCAGAGAGTCATAATCAGACGACATGGTTGCAGGGTTTAAGGTTGTGTACGTGTCACTGGGAGAGTCTCCAACACACTGGAAAATAAAACATCACTAAACACACTTATAGAACTAAATACACTCACCAGGAGAACACACACGCACACATGAGACGCACCTGTAGAGTATCATAGTCTGAGCTGATGGTGGTGGGGTTGAGAGCTGTGTATATGGGGTCTGCAGGATTTGGGGTCTTCTAGAGAGAGAGAGGAGAACACAGCTTTAGTCTTTATTCAGCAGCAGCTTTATAGGAGGATGTAGAGAGAAAGAAAGTGAAATCCTCTCTCAGTACCTGAATATGTGTGTCTCTCTCTGCTCCTCTCCTCCTCCTCCTGATCACACAGCACAAACACAGAGCTGCTGTGATGAGTAATAGAAGCAGAAAGACCACCACTCCCACTGTGATCAGCTTCATCACTGAGCTCTCCTCTGGACCTTCAGCATATTTACAAGTAAACCATAAACCACATCATCAGTCACAGTTACAGCTAAATCTGACAGACACAGTTACACTACAGTTACTAAACAAAATGATTTAACTAGAAAAGGGCATTTCCTGAAGAAACCACAGAATGGTTGGGCAGCTGACATGGATTCCACCTCCAGGTAGTTTCTAGGCTGTTGCTACATGGATTCAGGTCGTTTCCATGTTGTAGGTAAGTGGTTGCAAGGCCATTGCTATGGTGTTGCAGGCTGTTACTGTGGCATCCCGGATGTTTAATATGGTGTTGATAGGTGGTTGCCATGGTATCCCAAGTGATTATGCTGTTCCTAGATGCTTGTTAGGTGGTGTCTAAGGTGTTGCTAGTTGGTTGTTAAGGCGTTGTGATGGTATAGCTTGTTGGTTATTAAGATGTAGGTGGTTGCTAAGGTATAGTTGTTGGTTGCTAATGCATTGCTAGGTGGCTGCTAAAGGTTTGCTACGGTACAGGTGATGCTTGCTAAGGTGTTGCTAGGTGGTTGCGAAGGTTTTGCTACAGCATAGCTATTGGTTGCTAAGGTGTTGCTAGGTAGTTGCTAGGTTGCCACAGTGGTTGCTAATGTGTCACTATGTTTTATGCGAATACTTTCAGCACAATGTTATGTTCAAAAACATTTGGCCAAACTGTGTAATGTAAATACATTTGGCTAAAATGTCTGTGTCCACAAACTTTTGGCTAAAATGTAGGGTGCCTTCAACACTTTTGCTCAACATAAATTTTGGGCCTCATCCTATTTAAAAAACTGCAGGACGAGATACACAATGAAAATCCAGCAAAAAGATAAATAGAACATAGTTGCTTTGCTATGCACAATAATAATTCGGACATCACTAATAATAATAATAATAATAATAATAATAATAATAATAATAATGCCATCTTAATAATAATAATAATAATAATAATAACAACAACAATAATAATAATGCCATCTTAATAATAATAATAATAATAATAATAATAATCTGTTACCTCCTAAAGCACAGGAATACTGGAGAGCATCCTCACTGCTCGCTGAGTTCAGGTACAGCTTGTTGTCTCTGCTGGGTTTGTTAGTTACAGGCTGTCCCTTCTTGTACCAGATGTAAGTGGGGTTGTTGGGCAGAGTGCAGGTGCTGCTACAGGTCAGTGTTACTGTCTGTCCATCTGATGAAGCTGTGCTGGAGCTCACGCTCACCTGCAGATCTGAAGATGCAGAACAACAGAAAGGTTTCAGGTGTTCTGAAATAAACAGCAGAACCAGCAGAAAAGAGCAACACAGTCTGATACCTGTAACATTCAGAATGACTCCAGGAGAACCAGAGAATTTCTCCTTTTTCTTTCCCTCCATCATTTTAGTGATTATTCGAAAGTAATATTCTCTAGAGTCGTTCTTTCTCACTTCTCTCATTCTCAGAGTGCAGTTTCTCTCTTTATCTCCAATAAACTCCACTCTGCCAGCAAACCGCTCTTCCTCACTTATGTTCTTTACACCCTCTTCAGGCCGAAGATAATGCCAGAACACCTCAGTAAGGTTGTGATCACTGGGATATGAGTAAGTGCAGGGAAAGTCCACTGATGAACCCTCCAAAACACACACTCTCCTGTCTGTGTAGGTCACACTCCAGCAGTTCCTATCAAACACACCTGTAAAAGTCACAGATTAGCATGTGTTGATGTGATTGGATCATGAAGAGTGAGTTATGAACAGCTCTAATACTCACACACTGAACTGGAGTGGATTATATCATGGCCGCTAACAGAGCAGGAGTAGCTGCCAGCATCAGCAATGCTGGTTAAAACCAAAGACTCCTTATTTCCACCATTCCTGAACACATACTGGCCATTCTTGAACCAGTTGTAAGAATGAGGTCCAGAGGTCAAACTGCAGGACGTACTACAGGTCAATGTCTGTCCAGTCTTCCCTATATGAGTGTTGACCTGCAGGACTGAATGGAAATCTTTTGTAAACACAAACAGCACTGTTCTAATGACTGAACAGATCAGCTCTGCTCTGTTTACCTGTAACCGTTAGACTGACTGCAGCTGAGCTGAGGTGCGTCTCTCCTTGGTCTGTAATGATCAGGAGCTGATACTCTCCTGAGTCTCTCTCTCTCAGGTCTCTTATTGTAAGAGTTGAGCTGGAGCTGGTGGTCTCAGTGTAGTTCACTCGTCCTGCGTAGTCTGAGTCTAAAGCTAAATCCTCTGGATGTTCCTCATTCCTCCATTTAGCTTTCTGCTTGGAGCTGAACCAGAAGACAGCTCTGATGTTGGTGTTTGAGTAAGAGCATCTCAGCTTCACCTCTGACTCCTGCAGAGCACAGATAGTCTGAGGATCGCAGACCACCCTGAGACTCCCACCCACAGAACCTACATCAGAGAAATCAGATGGTGGTTATATGGGGTAAAAAGACCGTAGACGTCATCTAAAGAGTCTTCTATAGTGTGCACCTGTTTATTACCTAGAACCTAAATGAAAATCTGAGCTGCAAACGTTAAGATGGGTCTTTTTTTTTCCTGGTTCACTTTCCAGCAGATTCAGACCAGCTAAAAACAGATGTGGAAACAGATGTGCAGAAACAGATGTGCTACAGTCTGTATAGTCTACAATCTGTATAGTGGACCTGAGTGGTGGAGCTAACTAAGTGGACAGACAGTGGAGGGACATATTAGGTGTTTCCAATAAAATGGACAGTGAGTGCAGATAACACCCAGCAGTTGTTACAACAGAGTAATCCTACCTGGAATAAACAGCAGGATGATCAGTGACAGAATTCCACATTTAAAGCCCATGGTTCCTCTCCACCTGACCTCAGCAGAAACAGACAGCAGACTAATATATTAATATTTGACTTTTCAGAACACAAAGAAGTGAATGCCAGTGTTTGAGTGTGCTTCCTCTCTCAGAACAGAACTCACCTATGTGACATCAGTCTTAAAGACGTAGTGAAAATATTGAACAGGCTGCCCTTCATGTCTTCTGAAGTGGATTCAGAATTTTCTAAATATTAGTTTGAATAAGAAATATAAATATGAATATATAAAAAAGTACACCTCTACAATGATGCTGATTAGCACCTCAAAATATGTGTAACAGTAGTGCTAACACCAGTAACACCAGTGTAAAAGGTGAAAGATGGTGTAGTGTCTGAGCCTCGTCTGATCTCTTGTGTAGTGTGTGCTGCACTGGATATTAACAGGCCACAGCTACAGGCCACTCAACAATACTACTGAACTGTGGCTGAAACTGATTCACTGATTCTTCTGACCTTTGGTTTGTGTAATATTCACTTCTGTCTTTATTGCTCTTCTGAGGGCCACAACATGTCTGTACTGTCCTGAGACCATTAAACACATGTTTAGCAGTGATGCTAAAACAGTTTTCTAGCACAACCGTTTTCCTAACACACACACACACACAGAGCAGATCTCATGAAGAACAGCTTACTTACATTCTGCTGTCAAAACGTCTCTCACTTTCCTCCCTCACTGGAACAGAGCTGTGAAGAGTGTGTGAGGAGAGAGTGTGTGTGTGTGTGTGTGTGTGTGTGTGTGTTTGTGTGTGTTTTCTGACGTGGGTGAATTTCCTTCCTTTTTCAGAGAGCTCAAACACAAAGCTTGCCTCCAGGTGATGGTTTCAGTGTGTGTGTGTTTGTGTGGTTGATATGATATGAACACATGACTGATCTCCAGTGTAAGTAGGACACAACATGGAAACCCCTGTATGGAGAACTGTGTTCAATTTAGAAGTGGTCTGCAGCGCTTGTCTGTAATTTTGCAATGGCAAAAAGAAACCAGTGAATAAAACAAACCACACTCAGGACACACACACAAACTTACAGGAGTGTCAGGATGATGTAATAGTGTGGTCATGTTCATCCTGCGGAAATAAGAAGACGCAGTGTTTACTGTTATACACATAATTTAACGTTGTAATGTTATAAAGCATAATTTCCAGGGTGAAGTTTTTGCTTGGGGGGGTTGTAATTGGTAATAAGCCCCTCTATAATTCATTTGGTTACTACACACGTACATTTTAACTGGGTTGAGGTCTGGACTTTGACTGGGCCATTGCAACACTTTCATTGTTTTCTTTTTAAATTTGCTAATGTGCTTTGGATTATTGTCCTTTAACATAACCCAATGCAACAGGACAATGATTGGTTTTCACCAAATGTGGCGCTGTGCATTGTGACTATCTACACTTTGGCCTTGTTTGTCCAGCTGACATTGTTCCAGAAGTCTTGTGGTTTGTTCAGATGTTTTTTTATAATGTCCTGATATGTAAAATCATGGAATTCACAGAGGGTGAACTTCTTCACATGACTTGATATTATTTTGCGGGGCATAAATAAAAGACCAAGACCGGACTCTCGTTCAGTTTTGCCAAGATAAATTCAGTTTTCCATTTTAAGGCCCTATGTGTGTGTAGATTTGCAGGTGAAGGTGGATACTCGGACTGAGGGACAGAGAGAGGTGAAATTGTCCTGTAGCTCCACCTGCAGCCTCGGGGAAAAGCTTTCCTACTACTGGTTCAGGAATGGAGAATTCAAGACTTACACAGCAGATTCCTCCATTCTGCTCGACTTCACCAGTTTATCTGACGAGGGCAGCTACTACTGTAAGGTGGCTGGAAGTTGGCATCTCTCTCCTGCTGTGTGTAAGTGTCACTCCTTCAAACATCACACTTAACTTTAGTCCAGCCTGTTCAGACTTCTGTAAATGTCAGTAAGTTCATTTCAACCAGCTCTTCTAGAAAACAACATAAAATCAGAAGAGGAAAGAACTCAATCCTACATAAGTGTGCTTTCTTCTTTCTAATTGTTTTTAAAGGGAATGATTTAATACTCAATACTCAAACCAGCCAAAATGAGAGCTGTGTAATTCCAGTCAGACTCTAAACGAGACGGAGATCTTATTACACATTAAGTACCTGGTTACCAAATATCACTCAAATCAAGACCATTTATTACTGAACATATAATCTTATTTTATCTTCTTACATTAATGGTTTTCAGTGTAAATTAAATAATTCTACCTTCTCCTGTACAGTTTGAACAGGTTGTGTTTAGACAGTGAGAATCTACCACTGTACCACAGACTGTAACTGTAAGTGTTTTCAGTGTTTTCAGTTTCAGGTGTTTTTATTTTTCTAATAAGTTAGTTTGTGTGTTTCAGGTGTTTCTGCTGATTCAGATAAGAGGAGCTGCTGGAGTGTCACTTACTACCCCAAAGCTGTCTGCGCTCTGATTGGCTCATCAACTCATCAGCATCATGTTACTATGCCTTCCCTGATAATCAGAAGGTCACTAAATCAGTGTGGTTCATTAAAGAGCAGACTGGTGCTGAACCTGTGGATGTGAGAGAGGATGAGGAGTATCAGGGACGAGTGCAGAACAGACAGAGCTCCCAGAATGACTGTAGTATGATAATCACTGACCTGAGAGAAAAAGAGACGCTCAGACCTACATATTTAGATTCTACACTGATGGAGGTGAACACACTGGACAACCTGGAGTCACTCTGTCTGTCACAGGTAGAGCTGCACTCTATTAAATAAGTTTAGTTTATTAAAAGAATATTCTGTGAATGAAAAGAACAACAAACCTTGTTTAAACTCTCCTGCAGATCTGAAGATTACAGTGTCAGAGACAGGGAGTGGAGGAAAGAAGCTGACCTGTAGCAGCACCTGCACTCTGCCTAAGTACCACACTTGCATCTGGTACAAGAATGGAGAGCCTGTATCTGACCAGTCCAGTAATGAACTGGATCTGTATGACAGTACTGTGGATGCAGGCAGTTACATCTGCGTTATAGGAGGATATAAGGAGTTTCGGTCTCCTGCTGTCTGTAAGAACCTCACTTTAAACACCAAATCACTTTTATTTGTATTAATCTCATTAAGTCCCCTTTGTTTACTTTAAGACAGCCTTTTCTGGGTCTTTCACTGTAATTGAGTTTTTGTTTTAATTGAAGGTAAACAATCACTTCAATAATCTTATTTAATTTTAATAAAACAATGAATTCTCTGTCAGATGATGATTATTATTGCTAAAAATGTTGCTGCTAATTATTGTAATATCTGAATCTTTATGACTCTCCCAGAAACACCAAAGCAGTGCTGGATTCCTCTGGAGAGAGAGAGGAGGGAGAGTCAGTGACTCTGAGCTGCAGCAGTGATGCAGACCCTCCTGTTCTCTCCTACTCCTGGTTTAAGCAGAGAGCAGCTGCAGACACACCGCTGATAACAGGCCAGAATTACAGCATCACCAACATCAGCTCCCAGCACAGCGGACTCTACTACAGCACCGCTCACAACCAGCTAGAACATCACAGCTCTACACCCTTTCATCTGGATGTGAAAGGTACAGCAGTCTGCAGTGACTGTGTTCAGTCAGGATGTGTAATTACTGGTGAATGAGCTGTTGTTCTCCTGATCAGATTGAATGAACTGATTCTGTTCAAACACTCAGCTGAGTTGTTGGAGCAGCGTGCTGTTTGGGAAGATGTTTGGGGAGCTGTTGGAGTGGTCCCTGTTCTGCTTCTCTCTCTCACTGCTGTTCTGTGCATTAAGTGAGTGACAGTATTGTTTATTATTTATCTCTGAATCTCTAAATCTGCATTAAACACCATATTAACCTCAACTTCAACCTCAAATACAAGCTTTTATGATCTACAGAACTCAAAACTCTAACTGGCCTTTTCTGTTTAATCTGTGTGATCAGGAGGAGGAGAGGAGCAGAGAGAGACACACATATTCAGGTACTGAGAGAGGATTTCACTTTCTTTCTCTCTACATCCTCCTATAAAGCTGCTGCTGAATAAAGACTGAAGTTGTGTTCTCCTCATCTCTCTAAAAGACCCCAAATCCTGCAGACCCCACATACACAGCTCTCAACCCCACCACCATCAGCTCAGACTATGATACACTACAGGTAAGTCTACAGTCTTTATGCCTGTGTGTGTGTGTGTGTGTGTGTGTGTGTGTGTGTGTGTGTGTGTGTGTGTTTTACTCTGCAGAGTGTTTAGTTTTCTTTTTTGTCTCCAGTGTGTTGGAGACTCTCCCTGTGACACATACTCAACCTTAAACCCTGCAACCATGACGTCTGATTATGACTCTCTGACAGTAAGTCTGCATACGGAGTGTGTGTGTGTCCATTCTGGATTTGGAGTATCTAACTGTGTGTGTGTGTGTGTGTTGTCAGGCTGTTCGTCCTCACTGAGAGATGAGAAATGCTCCAGAAATGAAGGATAAACAGCTGTTCTACATCACTGGTCATTGTTCTACATCACTGTATTCTCCAGCCTTTTTTCCTGCATTGTATAAATGACTGTTCCAGAATCATTCAGTTGAGTGTTCTTTAGTCCTCCTCAGAGCTGCAGATTGATTTAAGGAAGGCTTAGTAATGAGCTGTTGTGTAGAATCAGGTGTTAACAGAGGTGGAGTGATGGTCTCTGTGGTGCTGTAGTTCTGAGTAGCAGAGCGGTTTTGTTATCAGATTTATATTATTCGTTTTTTATCTTTATTTTTATTTTGTTCGTTCCAACTCCAGGTTGTTCAGTCCGATTGTGTATTTTGAGCTTATATATAACTTTTTGATTGGACATACGGTCACATGAAAGGTTTTGGGCAAAAGGTGTGTGTGTGTGTGTGTGAGTGAAGCAGCCCAACAGCTGAGCTCATTAGCTTTTATTAGTATCAGCATTTTGTGATGATCTGTCTGCTCACATTTGGAGCATTACCTTCTCAGAAGAAGCCGTGTGAAGGGATTTCTGCTGTCACTGTTATTAATGCTGAACACAGTGTTGTTTCACTCAGGTAGAGTCAGTGATGTCCTTGTTAAGACTTATGAAGTTGTTTTTTTCTGTGCAGTTATTTCTGTATGAAAATTCTGCCTGTATTTCTTTATTAAACATGTCTTTTTTTTAGACTGTCTGATTATTTGCTGCCTTAAGTGCTAGTGTTTTAATGTTCTGGAGATAAAGTGCCTCTATAATAAACAATAAAAACTCTGTATATGCTTGAATATGTCAGAAATATGACCTCATTATTCCTATTTATAATAGTTAGTTTAGATGTTATAACATAAACAGCATTACAGAGTATTACAGTCTGATAACTCTGATAGTGGGTAAACTTTGTTCACTGAGGTTTAGGTAGAAATTGCTGTTTGTAGGTAAAGCCTCTCTGTTCATTCCCCTCAGACCACATTTATCTAAAACCACTTTGAGTAGCTTAACTGGTTTCTGATTTCTTATTAGATGTTGCTGTTTCCTGCATAATTAAAAGGTTAAGATGTAAACAGAGTCATTCAGAGTGGTTTAGTGTGAAATGCTCCGTTCTAGAGAAACTTACAGAGTCAGAACTGTTCACAGTGGAGGGGATAAGAACCAGACGTCTATGCTGTGCTGTGCTCCTGGAAGTTCTGCTGGCTGATGGATCATTTTGTAAAACGGCTTTAAAGAGCTGACACTGTCTGGTAAGTAAGTTTACTGTGTTCTAAACAGCAAACAGCATTTTTTTCAACCCGACATCATTTCAGAGTTAAAACAATGTTAGCTCCTTAGCTAACGATGCTGCTAGCAGCTCCACCCTAAACTGAGGCTTTCATAATGGGAGCGTTAGCATGGTGGCTAAGTGGGTAGGAGCCCATAGTGTTAACTAGTTCTCTGACTGCATGATGGGTTTGTTTAACATGGCTTAACTCAGGACTCTGAAACATGAGCCAGCATCAACTTTGTTGAGTCCTGAGTGAATTTGCCATGTTTACAGAAGCTGGAGTGATGTTAGACAGTTAGGGAGAGCTCAGTAACTCGCTGTATTTTGAGAAGTGCAGGGTGGATTATATGAAGGGCAGTTGGCTCCTAACGGGACAAGGTGTCTGCTTTGATCCAAACTGTGAGATGTTTCAGGTGTCTGTGGCTGATAAAGTCCTGCTCCTAACTGATATACAGTAGAAATGCTCCACTAAATGACCAAAACATTATTTCTGCTACTTTTTACCTGTGCTGCTCAAATACATACTACCATAAAGAAGAAAAAGCCTGACATCATGGTGTTTGACCAGTCTGACATAGAAGTGAACTGTTTGTAATTTGCTTAATCTGAATGTTGTTTGGTTTTGGTTCCCTTCGGGAGAGAATCAGGAGGAAGCTGCAGGAGTACATGGGGGAAAATGAGCCTCATGATTAATGGCCTAAATGTCAGACATTAGTTCAGGATGCCATTTTCAGACGGATCTGTTGCTTGATCCATGATCATGATCAGCCATAAAACCAAACTGGCATCAGTGTGGGTGACCCTTCACCACCCTGTAGTTCCTCCAATAAGGTAGGGAGTCCTATGCCAAGTTCATGCCCCAAAGATAGGGGTAGTGAGGAAAGCTCTCCCTTCAAGGTTGAAGAAGACCCCTGTCTCCCCACCTGCTGCTGCCAAATCCAGCAGCTTTTCATCACTGATAGGTCTGAACAATAAGGTTCATGATGGAAACAGGGCCTATGAGAACTCCTTTCACGCCCTTTTGCTCCACACACCTGTCCCTCCAAGATCCCCAGGTGGGTAGGCCTAGGTAGGCAGAGGATGTGTCCAGTTAAAGCTGACGTGTAGCCTGAAAAACAGAGCTGCCCAAACTGAGACTGGGCTTAGCCAGGAGAGGAGGACAGAGAGCCAGGTGGAGCTGCTGCTCCTCTGTTGTTAAATGTTCAGTGTATTGACTGAATCAGTCTTTATCATTCCTACTGTAATAACACCACCTTCCAGACGTATTCACCTCATTCTAATGTCTTGCTTTTGAAACAGGGAGAGGAAGATGGAGGGGCTGAAAGTGGTGCGCACTCTGGCGGAACACCATGCCGAGGTTCTTCTGCCTGAGCTACATGACGTCTGCCTCTTCAAGGAGGTAAGACCCACACTTCATACACACTCTGGATAACAGCCTTTTGTCCAGTCTGTTGTCACCATTTCAAAACTCTGAATACACTTAGCACAGCATGTGTCATGCTGTTTTTTACAGAATATGCAGTCAGTTTACATGTTTCTACTATGCTTACATTGTCTGTACACACAAGCTGACCCAATACTAAAATTCTGGATCTTTCTTGTCTCGTTTACAAATGCTGACACACAGAATCCCACAAGTAAAACCTAATGTTAAAAAACTTAAATGTATCCTAAAACTAGTTCTTCTGCTACAGCAACAGGTAAAAAAGTTACACAAAAACAGCTGATACACATTTCTGAATGTACAGATCATTGAGAAATTGAGAAATAGCTGATGTACACTATGTGGACAGAAATATTACTCATCAATAGTATTCAAAAAGAGTTTATCAGAGATTAAAACAGCACTACTGTGGTAAATTTGTGTATGTTAGCAACAATATTAAGCATATTTATCTCCTAACATGTACTATATACAAATCTTAACAGTGCGTCTTGACCTTCAGTTGGAACGGATACACACTCCCTACAAAGAAGCTACTGGTAAATTTCTCTTTCAGCTGTTAACAGAAGAATATCTATAGTTACCAAAAACACCAGCTGGTCCAACTGGACAAGTGATTTTTAACAGCCCTCACAGCATTTTACTTGAGGCAGGAAGTTGTAGATGTTGAAGCCTGTGTCTACTGATAGTTTTACAGTGTTGTTTGTGGTAGAATTCCTGTTTCTGTTTTAAGGAACAGTAGCTTCTCTGCTTATGAATGTGAAATTATCTTGGAAGGTCATGCAGCACAAGAAGAGTAGTGCAGCCCCTATCCTGTGAAGTAAGTAGATCATCATCTGAGAATTTCCCTACTGTGGGACTAATAAAGGATTATCTTATCTAATTTGTGACTCTTAGTAATGCCATTTTAAGTGCTGTTTTTGGTCTAAATCCAGACCTTGTGAATGCTAAATAACTTTGATCTTGAATATATTAGATTGGAGAGACTGTAAACATCATCTCTCTCTCTCTGTTTCAGTCCTAAGCATGACCTCTGACCCCAAACAGACAGAGATCAGAATGACGTTCACTACTCCAGTGTTCAGTTCAAATCTTCTCACACACAGTCTTTACACAGTCCTCGTGGCTCCCCAGAAATCTCAGGGTGTTTCGAGCATGGAGTCTGTGGAGGAAGAATGATAAAAGGTCATTTTCAGTGCTGGCTGGTGAAGAAAACATGCTGATGGGTTCAGTTCTGACCCAATAGGTGTAAAAACAAGCAACAGCTTACCTCACTTCCTGTGCGGAGTCCAGGGCCAGTTTGCTTACGGCGGTCAGGAACCTGCTGGTGAATTCCTTCTTGCTGGTCAGCACACGAGAAGCCCCCAACTTGTAAGAGAGCTTCTCCAGATGCAGTGCAGTGCGTCTTCTCACTGCTGCGTTGGCGAATATTGGAGATTAATGGAGCGGTTGCAATATTGGCCTAATTTAGATTAACAGAGACACCCCAATTAATGAGCTCTGTTACCTCCCTCACTGCTCATTTTCCTTCTCCTCAGTGAGGAGAGCAGCTGGTCAGACTGAGTCTCATTGCAGCATATCAAATATGTATCGGATTTCGATCCCACGTATAAAGCCACTTTTACCTGAGGCACGTCTTCATTAGTCAGTCTGAATATGAAAGGCCAGGCCTGTTTTGAATAATGTACCAGTTGAACAGTTTCTATGTGGAGATACTGGCCTTTAAATCCACAGAAAACAGTGGAAATTCACTGTGAGGTAAAGAAGACCAAAAGTGTCTCATGTTATACTAGAGAATGACCTCATACTGAATGAGTCCTGATAAGCCTGAAATGAGGCCTGAAGGTAAGAGGAACAGGCCTTATGACTGGAGGGTCGCCAGTTCAATCCCCTGAACCGACAGGACCTGACTGAAGTGCCCTTGAGCAAGGCATTCAACCCTCAACTGCTCCCCGTGTGTGCTGCAGCTAGGGCCGCCCGCCGCCCCGGGCACTCTTCCCTAATGTGTGTGTTCGCTGCACAGATGGGTTGAAAGTGGAGTACAAATTTCAATGTGTGCAGCACATCTAAACTCTACTAGTAGATTTCTCACCACTGTAACCCTCATGTTCCTCTTTCAGCAAAGCAGTATGGGTGATGTAGTTTGTGTGCGAGATGTAGAACTATACAGAAGTTAAAGAAGTGTATGTAGTGTATATGTCTATCTGCATGAAGCCTACAGAACTGTCATGTGGCAGCCAGTATAAGTAAGTATATAAGGAGTAAGTGCCTCCTTGCTGACTGTTAATTTTAACTGAGTGCAAAGAAAAAGGGAAGGAAACCCACACACACATACATGCACATACATGCACACACATGCACACACATGCACACACACACACACACACGTCCTGTTGCCACACTCTGCACTGCACACTAGCTTTGATGGCTGTAAGAGACCCTTACACAAGGATGTAAGTAGTTTTTAATTATGTCTGAATCATCTCTGTTTTATATATTAATGTAGTGTAATTATGTAAATAGGTCAGGATCTCGTCCTGCTGTCAATCACAAAATCACATTTGTCCTTTCCAGTTTCTTGAATCAAGCATCTACCTACTGGAGGCTTATGGTCCACACAAATGTCCTATAGCCATCCTGTGTTAGCAAATTGTCTGTATGTAAAACAGTACGAGACGCTGTATTACGTTGATTTACTCTGCATTAGTCAAATGTGGCTCAAGTTACAGACTTAGTGGGTTAACAGCACTATAGGAAAATAAATAAATAGCACTATAGGTAAATTTATTATTCAGCTTAGTATAGAATAATTCTACAGAACAGCACCACACTGAAGCCCAACACACTGTAGAGAACTAACACCCTATAGGGGTTCTGTAGAGCTGGGCGTTTGTAATTCTACTGTAAAGGAGTTCAAATGAACTGGTTCAGAAAAAGAAAACAAGCTTCCTGTCACTACAACAGAGACCCCCAAACCTATACTCTACTATATTAAACTACAGACAACACTATAGAAATAATGTCATGTAAAGTATGCATGTGAGGACACACAGTGTCATTGATGTGATGCATCGAAAGCATTTAGCAGCGCCCCCTTGTGGAAAAAGTCCTTTTAATCCAGACTGAGGGAGTGAGAATGTGAGTGCGTTACAATGAGATTCATGAGGTTCTTCTCATCTAATAAATCAAACCTGTAGTTCAAAATGTTAGACTGGTTTAAATACTGCAGCCTAACGAGCTAAACCGCTAATCAGCATATATATATATATATATATATTCATGAATAATATTCATCACACTTAAATGTTGTTGCATTTTAAACAGACTGAAAGTGGAAGTGTGTGTGAGCTAAACGGAAAAACTATGATGTCAGAATATGAGATATCTGCTCACCAGTGTAGGATGAATAAGCATGAGCAGAGCAGTGATCAGCTCAGTTACTTCTCATAGGTAGAACCATGACTGCTGGCTCTTTTCTTTTAGTCAGGGTTCATTCCTGATCATTTTCAGCTCCAATTTGACTTTTAACATGTTCTTTTCTGGGCTTTTAAGAGCTGTGTTTGAGGGGTGATGCTGCCATGTCTGCTACAGCAGCAGTGATCCTCATCTTACTGACAGGTAAACTTTTACATCTTATTACGATACTGATAGAATTCCAGCTCTGAGTTCAGTTCTAGAGGATTTAGCTTTCCTCCACAATCACACCTAGTTCAGCTCAGCAGTTAACTGCTGGGTTTAGGAGACATTGCTTTTAAACACACACAACAAGGACAGTAGTGAGGGATTAATAGCAGCACTTCTGTTTAATGATCTATCAAAGAGTCACTGACTGTAGAAATAAGCTGTTGATAGAACTGGAGAGGTGTCAGTGGTCTTGTTCACTCAGGTACACAAACTGCAGATCTCACACAGAGAGCAGATATGTTCATTCTAGCAAAACTGTGTGAAGCTCTATGTTAAACGGTTTAATCTGAGGTTCCTCACTTTCTCTGTGGTTTTTACACAACCGGTCAGCTCTACACGTCATGGTGTTGCCCATAGTAACAGCAGCAGTACCTAACACTGTGGTTAATCAGTCAGTTAGACCGTGAGAGATATCATTTCATGTTGTGTGTGTGTGTGTGTGTGTGTGTGTGTGTGTGTGTGTGTGTGTGTGTGTGTGTTGCAGGAGTTGATGCTCAGCACAGTGTAACTCTCTCCTCTCAGAGTCTCTGTGCTGTGACTGGATCTACAGTAAAAATCTCCTGCAAATTTACAACACCTGATTCCTCCTGTATCAGAGAGAGAGAGTGGATCCACAGCTCTGATGGAGAAGAACGAGTCCTGAGCTCCACTGAAGGAAGAGTGTCTGTAAGAACAGAGCAGAATGAGTGTGAGCTGACAGTGAGGGATGTGAGAGTGAGCGACTCTGGAGTTTATAACTTCAGATTTAGAACATCAAGCAGTGACTGGATATCAGCCTCATCTGGAGTTCAGCTCACTGTTACAGGTACCAGTACATACACTCACAGTCTCTGTGGAATGCGATTGACAGAATTTTAGTATATGATGTGTCTGTGTGTGTGTGTAGATTTGCAGGTGAAGGTGGATACTCGGACTGAGGGACAGAGAGAGGTGAAATTGACCTGTAGCTCCACCTGCAGGCTCAATAAGAGTCTTTCCTACTACTGGTTCAGGAATGGAGAATTCAAGACATACACAGCAGATTCCTCCATTGTGCTCCAGACCAGTCCATCTGATGAGGGGAGCTACTACTGTAGGGTGTCAGGAAGCTGGCATCGCTCCTCTCCAGTGTGTAAGTCTGTCTCACACCTAACTTTATCCCAGGTTAGAGAGTTCATTTCAAGCAGAGTTTCTCTTCTAGAAAATGACATGAAAACAGTCATAATTCTGCTCTCTTCTCTCAGATAGATTTTAAAGAGGGAACGATTTTATATTTAATACTCAAACCAGCTTGAATAAGAGCTGCTTAATTTCAGTCAGACTTGAAACGAGACAGAGCAGCAGGTTACTGATGACCTTCCCACACAGTTAGGAAACAAACAAACCTTGTTTAAACTCTTGCAGATCTGAAGGTTACAGTGTCAGACACAGAGAGTGGAGGAAAGAACCTGACCTGCAGCAGCACCTGCACTCTGCCTAAGTACCACACTTACATCTGGTACAAGACGACAGGCAGTGCTGTCACAGTGGTTGGGAACAGCAGCAGTTTAACTTTAACAGCAGGAGAAGTTGGACGTTTCTACTGTAAAGCAGAGAATGCACTTGGATCATACAACTCTTCAGAATGGTCGTTTCCATCATCAGGTGGGTGATTCACTTAATTCATCACTTTCTATTCATTGTTTCCTTTCTATTCTTTTCTGTCAGGCTAGGTTTCAGTCTGCTTGATGAGATGAGCAGCATCTCTTCTTGCTTCCTCCTTCCTCTTTGTATTAATTATTTAATAAAAATAATTAAACAGTCTCTATGGTTTGCTCAGTATGGTGAAAGAAGGAAAACGCACTCAGTGAACAGTAGTTCTGTAGACTTCAACACCTTGTAGTTGAGAGACGTCTACAGAGAATGAACAGATTGGTTAGAGCAGGCAGAAAGGCTACATTTTCTTCTCCGAATGCACAACACCACATCCTACCTCGAGGCGGATGAGCTACAACAGCAGAAGACCACATCACATCAGGATCCACTTCTGTCAGCCAAGGACAGAAAGCTGAGGCGCAGTGGCTCAGCACAGACTTACCAACACAAATGTAGCCTGGTCTGATGAATCTGGATTTCTGCTGAGGCTCCCAGATGGTAGGATCTGAATTTAGCTCAAACTGCATGAATCCATGGACCCAACCTGCTTTGTGTCAGCAGTCCAGGCTGGTGGAGGCGGTGGTGTATTCGTGTGGGAGATGTTTTCTTGGCGCTCTTTTGGCTTGTTAATACCAATCAATCATTGCTTGAAGGCCACAGCTTATTTGAGTATTGTTGCTGACTATGTGCCTCCATTCATGGCCACCATTTCCCATCTTCTACTCATTGACTACTTCCAGCTTGATGATGCACCATGTCACAAAGCAGAGGTCTCTTACATTTATGTAATCTGCTCATGTCTCTGCACTGATACAGATTACTCAACAGTGATATACGCAGCATCTGGGGTCGCTGTGGTTCTTCTACTGGTTCTGCTTATGGTCTTTCTGTTGAGGTGAGAATCAGAAACCATGTTTCTTGCAGAGTGTCATATAAAGACTACATGGGTTTAATTAACACTGGAGATGTTAATCCAAAGATGGTGATATTCTTTTTTTGTAAACTCCAACAGAAGACGAGCTACAGCTTCCAGCAGTAAGAGTGAGGAAAACAGAGGAACTGTGAGTCAAAAGATCAATTGCGTGTTCTCTCTTTTTAGACATGTCCACAGATAGACCTTGGAAAGTACTGGGCCCTTTCCCTTTTGCCCTCAGACTTCACTGTTGCTCTCTTTGTGAGTCAGTCTGTGAGGCACGACTGACTATTGGATCAGTTTGAGCTCCACAAGCACCATCACTTTTAGATGCCTCCTTGTGAAGATTTCACCTTAACTTCACTCACTGATTGCTAGCACCTGAATAGTGTAGTGGATCAAAGCATTTCCCAGCATGCTGGAAATCAGGGTTCAGTTCCAGAACCAGGCAGAAAACGCTGTTTTGAGACTCTTCACACTATTTTTGCTTTCCCCTGAAACATGATTACACCGTCTCTCACAATACGACTGTGAGGTTTTGATAAGACAAAGATGTTTGGAGGCATAAAGGTGAGACATTAAATCCAGAGAGCACGGTACCACCTGTTAAGCATGGTGGTGGTAGCATTATGCTCTGCCAGTGAAACTGATACATTGCATAATCTCAAACCATCAACCAGATCTGAGGTGGTTGTTGAACGGATAAAGCAGCCTAACATTACATTTTTGAAAGGGCCTTCCCAAAGTCCTGACCTCAACACTCTCAAAACTGTGTGGATTGGGACTAAACGTCGGGTGTAATCAAACTCTACCAATTCTGCCTAGAAGAATGGTCAAACGTCTAGCCAGAATTCTCCCAGAAGCTTGTTAATGGGTACCAAAAGTATCTGGTTAAGGGGACATCTATCTAAATATTAGGCGTGCTGTATGCATAATTAAGACCCTCTCTCTCTGTCTTTCTCAGCAAGCTTCTGCTCCTGTGTATGAGACCGTCTCAGACCTGGCCTTGACCTCTGCCCCAACAATGACAGCAGCCTCAGATGATCAGGATGAGGTTCAGTACTCCATTGTTCATTTTAATTGGCCTCACACCCAGGAAGGGCCTCTCTACTCCCCTGTCCAACAGCCAAGCACTCTTAAACGAGAAGAGGAAGTTGAGTACAGCACAGTGAAGCTGGTTAAAACATGAGCTTGTTGGTAGGCAGAAACAATGCGTTTATGAGATCCTGCTGGTGTGGTGATTTTCAGTAAAGAGCACAAAACAAGTTTCTGTGCTAATTGCGCCCCCTATGTCGTAGCCATGACTTATGAAGACATGCAGACAGGAGCTTGTCTTACTACGTTGTGGCCATGACTTAGGATCTCATTCCCATGCCTTACAAAGTCACAGCAACCACTTGAAATATTGTGGGAACAAAATAATTAAATTGTGGCCACAACTTAGTAAGGTATGGAACCAAGATAATTAAAAAGTGACCATGAATTAGTAAACCTTGGAAACAATATCCTAAGTTGTGGCCACAGCTTGATAAGACATGGGAACGAGATCCTAAGTCGACTTGGGATCTTCTCCCATGCCTTTATAAGTTGTGTTAGTGATTTAATTATCTTGTTTAAATGACTTTGGATCTCATTCCCAAATCGTGGCCACAACTTAGGAACTTGGTCCCACGCCTTACTCATTTTTGACCACGACTTAATGATCTGGTTCTTGTGCCTTATTAAATCAAAGCCAAAAAATTCAGGATCTTGTTCCCACGCCTTACTAAGTCATGGCCAGAACTTATTTATGCAATATGTCATCAGCGGGGCTCCATGAAGCTCCTGTGTTGTGTTCTTTTTATCAGTCTTAAAACTTTATCTAAATGCTTTTGATGATCTTAGGGTTGTCCCCTTCATAAGAATACTGCTCTATAGTCTGGTGTTATTGATTTAGAGGATTTCATTACTTGGATCATATACACTATATAGACAACAGTATCGGGACACCTGCTTATTTCTCCATCATCCATCATTCCAGAAATCACATTTCCACTGCTCCACAGCTCAATGCTGGGCTTTACACCCCTCTAGCCCAAGCCTGGCATTAGGCAGCATGGTGCCAATAGGTTCATGTTTATCTGTAACTATATAGTTTGTATATAAATGAAAATGAAAATATTTTATAACATCTTCCATTCTGTATTTCATCAGCAACTACAAGAACTTTCATTATTTTGTCTTGATTTATGCATCGGCTAGTGATTGGCTTTATTTTAATTAAGTTTATGAAATTTTTTATTGTAGTGTCAATAATAAACATTTTCTGCAACAATTACCTTGTAAATGTTAATCCCACCATCCTGCCCCCTCCCTCAACCCCTGTATCCTAGTCAGTTTTCCACGAATACTGATAACCTGGACATTCCCATACCATGTGTATTAAAGACCAGTGCCAGTGGCTCCATGGGAGCTTAATTTGCAACATGGATCTGGAGCAAGTCCCATTTAATCTCTAATTCCTCTGTGTGTGCTCTGTGATAAAATGTCAAGTGTATATACTGATGACTCAGGGTTTTTGACGCACCCAGAACATTGTCCCATATTGCACGTCCCAGACGAATTCCTGCCCCAATTCTGATAGACCCCTATCCCATGCTTTCATTCCTGCTGTGGGCCTATAGTGCTCAAAGTTGTCTTTGAGCAGTCTGTATCCAGCGTAAGATGGGATGGTCCTTTAAATCTTTACAAGCTGACCTCGCTCTGTTGTAGAGACCAGGTCTTGGAAATCACTTGTCCCATTAATATCTCTCAAATGTTGTTAGTAAATAATTATTGTTCCCTATCGAAGACGATTTAACGTTAGCTTACAAACATAAAACCACAACAGTGCCAACAAGGAAGATTCCCCTAATACCTGTTTGCTGTATTAAAGAAACTCATTAAAACTTTAATCTGAATGAACACTCAAAAATCAGTGTACAAAAAACAGATCTGAAAAAATGGTCAGGAAACATGAACATATACCTAGCATATTCTTTATGAAAGTTAGCATAATTACATGGGTGGTTTACAAAAAGTGGAATATACTAGATTCAGTAATGAAACCATGAGATTTTATTTATCTGCAAAAGCCAAAAATAAAGCAAAAAAAACTGTTAAATGTAACACCAACTGTTGCTTTCAAAGACCAACGATCAGCTGGTCTTAGCTGATACAAGTATACAACAAGTCTTACAGTATCTGTTTATCTTTAGACTTTCTCCTCCTGAGGAACCAACAATGAGAACAGAGGCCAAATTAGATATCATGTTTTAATGCCATAATTACATTACTTACAGGTAAGTCAGTTCACACTTCACATACCACATCCACAGAGCTGCCGTGATGAGTAGCTTCTATGGAGAACCATCTTTATTAGTATCTTTACTAACGAGAACCCGCCTTGTGTATGAGAATCATTCACAAAGAAGTAGACAGAAAAGAATCATTTTGTAATTCTCAAACTGACTGTAGTTCCCTGTAGGGACCACTATGTGACAGCAGAACTTCATGGCAAAGCTGGCAAAAAGACCAGGTATTTGGTCAGACACGGCCCTGGTCTAGTTGATGAAATTAAAGATAGGGGCCACAATGACACTTACTATCCACTAGGGGTTAGATTGATTTTTTTTTTCTTTCTTTCTTTTTTCTGAGTGATGTGCTGAGCTGTAGCAGCATTGCTATGGTCTAGCATGCGAGCTGCATAAGGCATGTTGGGTTCCAAATGTGCATGATGAGCTATGAGCGGGTTTGTACGTGTTGTCACTGGGACAATAGTTGGGCTTCTTAAATAAGCCCCATCATTGCAATCCCTATTACGTCCCATCTAGACCCCATGTGCCAGTGTCCACCTAGATGGGGCACATGGCAAAAACCTTCTGGTTCCCAGTTGGACTACCCAAACAGGCCCCACATGGGCATGTTATTTGGGAGATGCTCATTAGCAAATAGATCATAATAATAATCTGTTACCTCCTAAAGCACAGGAATACTGGAGAGCATCCTCACTGCTCGCTGAGTTCAGGTACAGCTTATTGTCTCTGCTGGGTTTGTTAGTTACAGGCTGTCCGTTCTTGTACCAGATGCAAGTGGGGTTGTTTGGCAGAGTGCAGGTGCTGCTACAGGTCAGTGTTACTGTCTGTCCATCTGATGAAGCTGTGTTGGAACTCACTCTCCCCTGGTGTGTGTGTGTGTGTGTGTGTGTGTGTGTGTGTGTGTGTGTTCTTTATAGTTCTACTGTGTACCAGTCTTCAGATACAGACATCTCTACCTGTCCACTCTCCCAGCTCTGTTCCTATATAGTCACTACGTAAGTCATGAAACTGTGGCTTCTACACTCAAGTAGTGTCTAAATGTTAAACAGAGAGTCACACAACCTATAGCTGAATATAAAAGCCTTTCTATTAGACCTATAACACACTACTTGGGTGTAGAAGCCGTAACTTCATGACTACATAGTGCACTACATAGGGAGCAGAGAGTCATTTGAGATATGGCTCAAGTAACCGGTTCTCTTTATTATTGATCATGTGATTAGCAATAAAAGCTCATAGTAAATAGAAATGATTTCTGTTTCTCCAAAATGATCTGATCTAATTTCCTTCTTTGCTGCTGGAAACTGAAGAGAATTATGTATGTACTTTTGGGCTTCAAGGGAAAACTGTTTTTTGACTGAACTGTTCTTTCAAGACTGTTCTATTCTATTGATGAGAGAGAGACTGATGTAGTTTCATTAGAGTTTATTAGATTTAGCTTTTTCCTGCAGAATGAAATGGTTAAGATGTAAACAGAGTCATTCAGAGTGGTTTGGTGTGAAATGCTCTGTTCTAGAGAAACTTACAGAGTCAGAGCTGTTCACAGTGGAGGTGATAGAAACCAGACGTCTGAAGGGTGGTATGAGTGGTGCCTACAGGAGAAACAGAGCCAAGGACTGCGACAACACAGAGAAGGGATATTGCTGCTGCTGCTGCACGTGGTCCAAGGACCTGGAGCACGCAGACAATGATCCACACCCGGCCCTGCCTGAACCTTCAACTGCCGTGGGACCCGGGACAGAGCACGCTGGGTCTCCATGGCAACCATGTCACTCAGTGACACCACCTCCCTTCACCGGACTCCCCAGTGGGTGCAGTACTCTAAGAGGGGGACTGTGGTGAGAGGAAGGTGGGGTTGCTGGGTCGCCTGACCGTTCATGCTGGGTTCTCTACCTCTGATCACAGACAGCTGCTGCTTGTTCAGGAAGGAGCACCCGCAGCATAAAAGCTCAGCTCTCGTCGGCACGGGAGAGAGGACACTCGCTGATGGAGCTTTTAGAGGCATTCCACTCTTCAGACGTCTGGTTCCCATCACCTCCACTATGAACAGTTCTGACTCTGTAAGTTTCTCTAGAACAGAGCATTTCACACCAAACCACTCTGAATGACTCTACTTACATCTCAACCACTGAATTCTGCAGAAATGATAGAAATGATGGACATCTCTGTTGATCATCACTGGAGCATCTGTTCTTCATTATTCTGCTGGTTTCATCTGTATATTTAAAAAAGGAGACACAAAAACCCTCATTAATAATCAAACTAATTAATAATAAAGTCTTTGATCATCATAAAGTGTATTTTTTATTTGTTTAAAGATCACTTTCTTCTTCTTACCTGCTCTTGGTGATGATGTCCATGATTGATCTTTTGTCCCTTGATGACACGAATTTGTCCACCATCTTCACACAGTCCTCGTGGCTCCCCAGAAATCTCAGGGTGTTTCGAGCATGGAGTCTGTGGAGGAAGAATGATAAAAGGTCATTTTCAGTGCTGGCTGGTGAAGAAAACATGCTGATGTGTTCAGTTCTGACCCAATAGGTGTAAAAACAAGCAACTGCTTACCTCACTTCCTGTGCGGAGTCCAGGGCCAGTTTGCTGACGGCCGTCAGGAACCTGCTGGTGAATTCCTTCTTGCTGGTCAGCACACGAGAAGCCCCCAACTTGTAAGAGAGCTTCTCCAGATGCAGTGCAGTGCATCTTCTCACTGCTGCGTTTCTGTGGCTGGAGAGAGGAGAGTGAACACAGTAAGACACACATCCAGCGTTTACACACAGGTGAACTCTAGACTCACCTTCTAGCAAGATCTTCTCCAAAATGTAGGAAGAGACTCAGCCGTACATCAGTGCTGCCAGTTTGTACTGTGTCTTTAGAATGACCACTGATATTGATCACATGACCACTACATTTAGTTTACAGTTCAAATCTATTAATGAATATGGAATGTGATGTTTACCTGAAGCCACCAGCCAGTAGAGCGTGCAGGACCCGGCCAGGCGAGCAGGTCTGCACCATCGTGCTGAGGGCCACCTCTACGTCCTCTCGGATGAAGTGGCTGACCTCCCCAGCCTTGTGCAGAAGGACACAGGCAGTGCCCTCCACCTCCTTGTCCATCTTCCGCTGCAGATGGGCGTACAGGTGGGACAGGGTGGTCATGGCGGCACGAGACACCATGGAGCGCAGGTTCTTCACCTGAGACAGTGGAGACAAAAGAAGCACAGTGAGCCTCTGTCTCTAACTCAACCACTGACACTTGCTTTAGCATTAATTAGAATAATGTCATTACAGAAGCTGTTGTCCAGAGTGTGTATGAAGTGTGGGTCTTACCTCCTTGATGAGGGCCAAGCAGACATCATGTAGCTCAGGCAGAAGAACCTCGGCATGGTGTTCCGCCAGAGCGCGCAGCACTTTCAGCCCCTCCATCTTCCTCTCCCTGTTTCAAAAGCAAGACATTAGAATGAGGTGAACACGTCTGGAAGGTGGTGTTATTACAGTAGGAATGAAAAAGACACTGAACATTTAACAACAGAGGAGCAGCAGTAGATGGAGATCATTGGAAATTCTCTTCAGACACTTTATAGACTCTGATGTTTAGAAGATTCCATCACTAATTTTATCTGGATACTCCAAAGCATTTTAGTTGTGTATTCTCAGGTAACTTCAGCTATTCTAACTCTAGTCTGAGCACTACTCTAAAACACATCACTGCTCCATTAGAACTGGATCTTAATTCTGAATGATCAGTGGAAGGTTGGTGGGTCTACTCCAGCTCACTAAAGACATACCATTCCTCATCCTGCAGCAGGCTAAATGCCTGGCCGAGTGCCAGCTCAGGCCGGTCATGGGGCTGCTCACTAGTCAGGGCTGGGATCTCCAGCACCTCTCCTCTTCCCTGACTACCTTCAGCAAGGTGTCGAGCAGCACTGTTGTTCACAGGCTCCTTGCTGGTTTCTGCTCCCCTGCTCTGTCTAACCACTTTGGAAGCAGCTGTTTGTCCTGCAGCCTCGTCCTGACCCTCTGTCCTTGTCTCCTGCCTAAGTCCAGTCTCACTCCTACCTAGGCCTACCCACCTGGGAATCTTGCTACCTGTGATTATATGAACATGGTTAGAACATCTTATCTACTTTCATTTATTTGTATTTATTTTTTATCATTTAAGAACAGGGTTTTGCCATGGTTACATGTTTCTAATTTCTAATATAAAGAAATTGTGTTTCTAAGCTATATAGAGTTTGTAGGGAAGTTACATAAGACTCCTAAGATATATGTTCTCTAGGTTACAGATTAAAGACTATTTAAGGGACTGGAACTCACCTGGTGAGTCATAGGCCTTGTTCTTTTTTGGAGCCACCATCAGTTTGGTAGCAGCAGGTGGAGAGACTGGTGTGAGAACCAAGGGGCGTGAAAAGAACTCCTCCAGAGTAATGGAGTTCCCACTGGTCTTATTCTTATCCTTGGTCTCCATGTTCAGCCGCCTCAGCCTGGGAAATCTGCTGGTTTTGGCAGCAGCAGGTGGAGGGACAGGTGTGTGGACCAGGGGGCGTGAAAGGAACTCCTGAAGTGAGAAAGAGTTCCCATAGGCCCTGTTCCCATCCTGAGCCCTAATGTTCAAACCCCTCAGTGTCGAAAACCTGCTGGACTTGGCAGCAGCAGGTGGAGGGACAGGGGTGTGGAGAACAGGAAATTTCAGGTCCTCAGTCTGTTCTTTCACCACCTGTGGGGCTTGAACTCGGACCCTCTGCCTTATAGGAGGCAAACTGCAGGGAGGTGAAGGGTCCATGCGGGACTCCTGAACGCCCACATTTGGGTCGTCCATCATGAGTCTCATTTTCTCCATGTATTCCTGCCGCTTCCTCCTGATGCTCTCTCGAAGGGAGGGGGCAAGAATAATGGGTCCATCTTCCTCTTCCATCTTCTGTAGATCCTGATGAGACGTCTTCTGAGATGTGCTCTCCTCCACAGTCACACATCTACTGATTACAGTACTGAGAGACCAGCCATTAAATATGGAACGTTACGTGGGCGTGACTCTATTATGACATCACACACGGGGGCGTGGTCATCTGATAAAGCTGCTGCCTCCACACTATTAGGAGTGAAATATTAGGAGTGTATCATCCAGGGTTGGCTGGAAACACAATGCATGTAACAGTTTTCTGTAATCAGGATAGAAAAAAGTCCAGTTCCAGAGGAAAAAGGCAGTAATCAGATTCCAGCTCCATTCTAAAAACAGTGGGATTACTAACAGAACTACAGTAAACACTCATCACTCTGCTGATTCTCTTGTCTTTCTTCATATCTAGGAGCTAAATTTGGGGCTTAAATGCAGATTTTGCTGAGATTTGATTTCTTTAATGAGAGTTTAGCACTTTCCACAGCGCGCTGTCTCCCTGCAAGCCCCGCCTTATTTCCTAAACCCTCCAATCACTGCTTAGCAACCGTTGTTCTGCAGGACTCCTTCAGCGCTGTTCAGCTCGAGCTCCTGTTTCCGCGGATAGAGTTTGAAGGTGAAGCTCCAGTTCTAGTCATAAGATGTGTCTGGGGGACACAGAGAGCCTGACAGACTGAAGGAGGCTGTTTTCTCCCCGTTTCCAAAAACAACAGCTCATTTGAAAAAGTCAGCTCTGGACTCGTCTGTGGTAAACCTCCCCATGAGCTGAACACACACACCTTAACCAGAGACAGCTGTGTTCACTCAGAGGTGAGTCGTTTGATCTGCTGTTTAGTTGCTAATTTGAGCTGCTTTGACTGAATAAGAAGCTGTGTATGAAAGCACTTGTGGAAAAAGTCGTAGAACCCAGGCGTAGTTTTAGCGGACATGCTAAAAGTTCCTCTTGCTGAAGCGTTCAAATCTTTCTTTACTTGAAATGGATGAGCTGCTTTTACCACGTTGGCTTTGCAGTAACTTTCTGCAGTAGATGAAGTAAATGAGCTCCTCCAGCTGAAGCCCAGTAGAGCAGCAGGGACATCTGATGTCTTCACACATTGCTGCCCCCCAGTGATCAGATCAGCTCATTACATCTGTGATTGGAAGATGTGTTGGTTGATTCTCTGCTTTGGTTTTATTATTGTTCAGATTGTAAAGCATTAATCCATTATTGTAGGCTGTGTTCAATCATCTCTTCATGTTTTAAAGCTCCATCCTCTCCCTGCTGTCACTGCAGTGTTGTAGAAGAGCAGATGCTGCACAGTGGAGGAACCAGGAAGAAATAAGCATTAAAAACTAAACCAAAAGCTGCTTCACAATTTTATTTCTGATGGTCTTTTTGTAAAACACTGTTCAGAGTAATAAATCACACAAGGTGAAGCAGAAACTGATAAATATCAACACCAGTAACAGTAAATCTTTTAAAACAGTTTCTCATTGAATGAAATGAATGAAATGTGCTGAACATAAAACATATGAACGTAAAATGAACTGAATATGAGAATAAAGTATTTCTAATTGGTTTCTAGGTTTAAGAAGGTCCTGAAGCTTCTTTAAAGAGGAGGATTAAAAGCTCTTGGTACTTTTTTTTACTGTTACTTTCAGACAGGAGACGCTGGATTCATAAAGCTTAAACTCAGAAAGTGACTGAGATCAACACGCCCATCTCTCCTCACCACTGCAGTGTCTTACATTCACCCTCAGTACAACCAATCACAATCCACATGTTAATGAGGTTAGAAATATCAGAATTATGGGTCATGAGAAAATCATTTCATCAGCAGAGGCACAACGTCCCCTTCCTTCAGGACCCAGTTTAGAAGTTAAAAAGTTTAAAGTAATAAAATCATTAAATCAGAAACACAAGATTATAAAACAATATTTTTATAAAAGGTGAAAAAATCCCCAAACTAATCTGAATCATTCATGCTGAACATCTTCCTGAAGATGAAACCACTTCATAAAGCTGTCTGATGAGGAGGAGAGCTTCTGTACTTCAATGGTTGATCTGCTGGAGGTGTTGGAGTTTGATGGCTGGTGGAGTTTGTTCTCCTCAGGTTCTTCTGACTGGGCTGTAGACTGTAGTCTCATCACTCCTGTAAAGTAAAGCAGCACTGAGAGACGATCTGCTGTTGAGCGTAAAGAGCAACTTCACTCAAATCTACACCTTCCTGACTCGTCTGTCACTGATGTGCTCAGAGAAGAAGCGCTGTTTGCTTTCTAAGATGAAGAAAGTGAAGTTCTCATTTCTGATTTACTGACAGAAACAGTCTGAACTGATCTTTGCTGTTCTTTTAAGATGTTTTCAGGAGAAGGCAATTTAAGTGTGTGTGTGTGTGTGTGTGTGTGTGTGTTTTAGTGATGTGCATAACTAAGCTGGTTTACCTACTGAACAGCTCTTGGTTTGATGAGCTTCACTGTGCTGTACTCGACCTCCTCGTCTTGGTTAAGAGCGCTTGGCTGTTGGACGGTGGAGTACAGAGACGCTTCCTGTGTGTGAGAGCGTCTGAAATGAACGCTGGAGTACTGAACCTCATCCTGATCATCAGACACTGCTGTCACTTTAGGGTCAGAGGTCACGGTCAGGGCTGAGATGTTCCCATATACAGGAGAAGAGTCACACTGAGAGAGAAAGAGAGAGAGGGAGAGAGAGACTTCACAGAACATTAGACCCATAAAACCCTTCAGTCACTTTGAACTGGACTAAAATCTCACTTCTACGTCGACTTTATCATTAAACTCACATTAGTGCTGTTCTCTTCTTTCCTGCTGCTGGAAGCTGCTGCTCGTCTCCTGTTACAGTTTGCACAGATATGATCTCCACATTAAGAACTCTAGTGTTAAATGATCACACATTCATATTACATTCTGCAAGAGGAAACCCTCTAAAACTAAAACTAAAACTGATGGAATATGAAGAGGCACATTTCTATAAATGCACATTCAGATATAGGAGATGCTGGCTCTGCAGGATCTCCTAACACACACAATGGCTACCAAACACACAAAAGCTCAGTTTCACAGACCTGAAGCATCACTAAGAGATTTATCTCAAAAGATGTAAAAATGAGCTCATTTAACCTTCATATTTATATTTTAAGACAAAACTAATACAGGCAGGAATTCAGATTTCATATATGAGCAAAGCTGGCTGCCCTTTACTGTGTACCATTATACTGTGACTCCACTCTAGAATAATGAACATCAGCAAATCCAGCTTTCAGAAGGTGAAAGTGGAATTTCTTAAATATGAGTTTAGATTCTCACCTCATCCACAAGAGTGCAGCAGTAAATGTCAGAAGCAGAACCACAGTGACTCCAGAAGCTGCGTATTTCACTGCTGTACGTTTTGCATTTGAGACAAATAAGATGATGAAAGCAATGAGAAAGAATATCACAATGGATATAAAATATCTTAAAAGTGTTACAATTCCAGATAGTCTTTGTGTTTTGAACCACTGAGAGAACGACAAATGCTGCAAGTAACAAACCTGAAGAGCTGTATGATCCTAATGGATTCTCTGCTTTACAGTAGAAAAGCCCAACTTCTCCTGCTGTTAAAGTTAATCTGCTGCTGTTTCCAACCAACATGACATCACTTCCTGTCTTCCTGTACCAGCTGAAAGAGCTGGGAGGGTTGGAGTCACTCACACACACCAGTGTGACCCAGTCTTTAGATACAGATGGGGGTCTGGGAGGGTCTGATCACAACAGAGTAAATGACGTTATCACAATCAGAAACAAATACCCACAAATAACCACCCAGATCATTCTGCTCTTACACAACACATCCAGATGAACGGGTGTAGAGCTGTGATGTCCTAGCTGGTTGTGAGCGGTGCAGTAGTAGAGTCCGCTGTGCTGGGAGCTGATGCTGGTGATGCTGTAATTCTGGCCTGTTGTCAGCGGTGTGTCTGCAGCTGCTCTCTGCTTAAACCAGGAGTAGGAGAGAACAGGAGGGTCTGCATCACTGCTGCAGCTCAGAGTCACTGACTCTCCCTCCTCTCTCTCTCCAGAGGGAACCAGCACTGCTCTGGTGTTTCTGGGAGAGTCTGGTAGGAAAAGGCATATAGATTTACATATTACAATAATTTTAGCAATAATAAATGAAAATCAATATTTTCCTTCAACATTCACATCGTTTTAATAAAAATGTAACAAGATTAATGGAGTGATCTTCCTCTTTCAGTCTTAATACGAAAGGTGAGGGAGTGTAGTGTGAAGTGAGGTTCTTACAGACAGCAGGAGAGCAGAGCTCCTCATATCCTCTTACAGCGCAGGAGTAGCTGCCTGCATCCACAGTACTGTCATCCAGATATAGCCATCTGCTGTACCTGTTAGATACAGGCTCTCCGTTCTTGTACCAGATGTAAGTGGGGTGGTCAGGCAGAGTGCAGGTGCTGCTACAGGTCAGCTTCTTTCTTCCACTCTCTGTGTCTGACACTGTAATCTTCAGATCTGCAGGAGAGTTTAAACAAGGTTTGTTGTTCTTTTCATTTACAGAATATTAATAATTAATAAAATAAACTTATTTAATAGAGTGCAGCTCTACCTGTGACAGACAGAGTGACTCCAGGTTGTCCAGTGTGTTCACCTCCATCAGTGTAGAATCTGAATCTGTAGGTCTGAGCGTCTCTCTCTCTCAGGTCAGTGATTATCATACTACAGTCATTCTGGGAGCTCTGTCTGCTCTGCACTCGTCCCTGATACTCCTCATCCTCTCTCACATCCACAGGTTCAGCACCACTCTGCTCTTTAATGAACCACACTGATTTAGTCACTGTGAGTCCTCCAGGGTATTTATAAGAGCAGGAGAGATCAACTGATGATCCTTTCAGGCCACAGATAGTGTGAATGGAATAGGTCACAGCCCAACAGCTATTCATAGTTGAATCAGCAGCAAGACCTGAAACACAGAAAGTAAACTATACTAAAATACCTGAATCACTGGATGCACTTAAACTTATCATTCAAAACTAAAGCATGCAGTCTAGCAGTGCATGAAAAACAAACCCTGCATCAAAATCACAGCAACATTTAAGCATTAATTAACAGCTTCAGCAACAGCACTGAAGCTAACCTGTCCTGGATGTGTGTAGTACAAACCCTAGCCACAGACCTTAGACCTTCCTCGGGTTAAGCTTTTTCAATTCTTACTGGTACTGGTTCTTACACAGTACTGTGTTTAAAAGACAGTGTCAAACAACGTTTGCTTTTAGCCTAGCTAAGAAAGTATCTGTTGTGAGTGCAAACTATAAAACAAAATATCAAATATATATATATAAAAAAAAACTTACACACTGGAGGAGAGCGTTGCCAGGTGCCATAAACCTTACAGGAGTAGCTGCCTGCATCAGATGGCGTGGTGGGGTCGAGGACAATAGAGGCACCATGTGAAATTCCCCTCCTTTGTCCATTTCTGTACCAGATGTAGCGAAGGTTTCCTCTGAGGCTGCAGGTGGAGCTACACCTCACTTTCACCTTTCTCTTCCCCACAATTTCATGATCAATCTTCACTTGGAATTCTACACACACATCACATGATGTACCATGTATATTTATATATATATATATCCAACACACACACACACACACACACACACACTAGGTTTATTACTATTGTACAAACTTAAAATGGTTCTCACTGGTTGTATCACAGGTGGTTGCTTTGGTATAGCTGTTGGTTACTAAGCCTTTTCTAAGTGGTTACTAAGGAGTTGTTATGGTATGGGTGTTTGGTAAAATGTTAGGGTGCTAAAACCAATATGAGCCTATAGATGGTTGATTCAAAAGCTCTTTCAATACAATTGGCTAATTAAGAGGTGTCCACAAATTGTTGGCTAAACAGAGCAGTGCCCACAGACTTGTGGCCAAAGGAAAGGGAGCTTTTTTTTTTAGCTTTTTTGCCCAAAAGCTCATTCAATGCAAATGGCTTGTAGTAATGTGATGAAATGAAAACCTCGGGAGGATGCAAAGATGAGGATCCATCAATTCTAATCAATTTATTAAAGTTAACAAAAAAAGTTTAAAAAAAAAACAAAGAAAAAAGGAAATGCATAAAAACAGCCACCGGGCTTCTCCCAGCCTCTACACGACCCCCTGGTCACAAGCCCGCCCAGCTAGGCCCTGCCACCATTAGCAGATGATGCATCTGCACCTGGCTGTGTGTCACCCCTCTCACATGCACTGCTACCTTAATACCTTAATGCACATATAATAAATCTACAGCATAATCCAACTGTCAATTTCTCCATTCTCTCTCTACATGAGCTGCTGACAGAGCTGCTGACAACGCCTCTTAAGAAGATTAACAAGGTAAATTCCACAATGCCCAACAATATTATTTCTTGCAGGTGTGTATGTGTTTTTAAGATAGCTTAATCCAATCTAGATTCATCCCATATTACTAAAATAAGATTAGATAGCACTTTATTAATCCCGAAGGAAATTGTAGTACTACAGGTGTAAAGTAAACGCAAACACCTTCCGGCCAAAAGCTCATCTAATACATTTTGACCAAAAGCTCATCTAATACATTTGGCTAATAGAGCTGTGTCCAAAAACCTTTGGCCAAAATGGTAGTTTCCTACCTTCATCATTTGGTGTGTAGATGTCTGCTAGTGTGTGTACTGGTACCTGTAACAGTGAGCTGAACTCCAGATGAGGCTGATATCCAGTCATTGCTTGATGTTCTAAATCTGAAGTTATAAACTCCAGAGTGTCTCACTCTCACATCCCTCACTGTTAGCTCACACTCATTCTGCTCTGTTCTTACAGACACTCCTCCTTCAGTGGAGCTCAGGACTCGTTCTTCTCCATCAGAGCTGTGGATCCACTCTCTCTCTCTGACACTGGAGGAATCAGGTGTTGTAAATTTGCAGGAGATTTTTACTGTAGATCCAGTAACAGCACAGAGACTCTGAGAGGAGAGAGTTACACTGTGCTGAGCCCCAACTCCTGCAACACACACACACACACACACACACACCTTTAAATGTCAGGGGAAAGTTTTGTGGTCTAACTGAAGATGGATGTAGAGTGTAGCTGTGTCTGTGGGTAACACAAGCATGTGTAAAGTTTGTTGGTGGTGTGATAAACAGCAGAAGCAGATCTCAGGTTCAGAAGTGTGGGCAGATGATCTTTGCACAGTTTAGACACAAAACTCAAACAGGCACGAGCATCTAGTGTAAATGTGTGTTTACTGTTTTCATTTTTAAACACACTGTAATTAAAACGACACGACATCACTGACATGCTGGACAGATACAGCCCTACTCATCATCCAAGACCACCATGAGAGTCTGAACAGCTAACAGGGTCCAGAACCAGGACTGCACATGGTGAAGCAGCCTTCAGTCACTATGCTGCAGTCAGAGTGCAGACAATCAGGGGCAGACTGAAAACACTCCCCCACCCGCCACCCCTGGCCTTCCACATCTGCAGCACATTTACATGTATTCTCAGTTACTTTTATCCTCTGTTCATTACTTTATCTTCATCCAGTAATTAATAATTAATGATCAAATGTAGATCTGTGATCTAAAGCCAATTCTTTTTATTGTATTATTTTTATTAAGCACATCAAGAACAGAGTAGAAAATGCAGAAAAATTAAAAAGTTTATTTACCTTCCAGCAATATGAGGATCACTGCTGTAAAACCTCCAGACCTTAGGGAAGGCATGGTGATGTGACCCTGTAAACTGAACTGATTCTTGTCAGAAATCAGATTTTTACTAGTAAACTATGAGGAATTAAAAAGTAATCATGCAAATTCACTCTTTTAGCTATGAATGCTAACCAGTTCCGTTACAAGTCTCATTCGCCAGACTTGTAAGCTGTTATGATCAAACCAGAAAACCCGGAAGGTGTTTGCGTATTTTGTCGTTTAGCACTCCTCCCCCTTTTAGCTAACGGTCTCCTCCTTTCCTCTTCACAAACAAGCATATTCAAGTGGGATCAGTATTTTTAGATTTGTAGAAATAGAAAATCACAAACACTTCATCTGTAATGAACAGTTTCCTATGTGTTCTAACTGTATATATGTACATGGACGCTGGACATCCTACGCTGACCTAAAGGATTCTGTTCATAGGATCCATTGTGGTTATCACAACACCACCCACTTCCTTGGTTTTTGACACAGCAGCAGCAGTGATCTCCCTTTCACTTCAAACATGCAATGTCCCAAAACCCAGTCTCACAGATAATACAGCTCCATACAGCTTACAGGTGGCCTAGAGTAGACAAGTGTATTTATGTAGGTAAAGTTAAACAAGTAGAGTTTAGTTAAACCCCCCAAAATTACATACTCTTTAAGGCCCTAAAGCAGCAACACAACGGCCACTTCAGGAGAATCTGATGTTTTTGATGTGTGATAGTCAGTTTTCTCATCACCACCAGACTCTGTAGTGAGAAAATTGCAGTCATTGGTACCAAACCCTCACAGTACTGACACCATTGTTCGGTGCAAAGCGAATTCCTGCACAGTTTTGTGTTTTTCCTGCTCAAGCTCACCTGATTCAACTCAGCTGTTAACTGCCAGATTTAGTAGATCTGTCAGAGCAAGGAAATTAATAAACTGTGCTGGACTGCGGCCCCTTCGCTCACCCCTGCGTTATAAAGTTAAACTATCCAAAAAAATTCCAGCTTTATTTCCTTGCTCCACAGAAGCAGCTTTCCAGGCCTACGGATCAGCGGTTTGTCTAGAGGATGACGAATGAAGCAAAGAACACCGTGTCTACAGTGATACGGTGGCTTGGTGATGCTCTGGGGCTGCTTTGCTCCTCAGGAACTGGAAACCTGCAGCGTGTGGAATTCAAAACATTCAGTCAAGTATCAGGAAATCCTAGGAGAAAACATGTCCTCTGTAAGAAGGCTGAAGCTTGGTGTCATTGGACCTTCCAACAGGACAATGATCCCAAGCAGTCCATCTAGGCTTTGATTCAGAAGAAGCCCTGGACGATTCTGGCGGAATGGACAGAGATTCCTTAGGAACGCTGCCAGAAGCAGGTGACTGGCTCTGCATCATGTATGCAGCAGGTCAGCAGGTTCTCTACTCAACTTTAAAGTCTCTTTTAATGAAGGGGTTAAATAATTCTGAGACGTGGTATGAAGCACGATGATGTCGGGAATCATATCAGTATCAGCAGATGATTGCTTTAAAGAACTATTGGTGTTGGAAAGGTGTTTACAGTTGCCTGATATTTTAATTTGATATTTGTGACATATTTATTGCACTCCAGAAGAGGGTTACTGGGTTACTGCACTACAATTAATATTTTTATTTCTTTTACTGCATTTGTATCTCTGCAGAAATGAATATTATATTTCTCTGTAAAACTAATCCAGGTACATGTAGTCCCAACTACACTCTCTGTATCTAGATGGTGGTCTTCAGTACAGGGAAAAGTCTTTTCACAATGACCACTATACACCATTTCACATGCTTGTTCTTATTCTTTCAGCATCTTTTGCTCTCCTACAGGCCCAGTGTGTGATGTCATAATAGAGTCACGCCCATGTAACGTTCCATATTTAATGGCTGGTCTCTCAGTACTGTAATCAGTACATGTAATGAGACTGGACTTAGGCAGGAGACAAGGACAGAGGGTCAGGACGAGGCTGCAGGCCAAACAGCTGCTTCCAAAGTGGTTAGACAGAGCAGGGAAGCAGAGACCAGCAAGGAGCCTGTCAACAACACGGCTGCTCCACACCTTGCTGAAGGTAGTCAGGGAAGAGGAGAGGTGCTGGAGATCCCAGCCCTGACTAGTGAGCAGCCCCTTGACAGTCCTGAGCTGGTACTCGGCCAGGCATTTAACCTGCTGCAGGATGAAGAATGGTATGTCTTTAGTGAGCTGGAGTAGACCCACCACCCTTCCACTGATCATTCAGAATTAAGATCCAGGTCTAATGGAGCAGTGATGTGTTTTAGAGTAGTGCTCAGACTAGAGTTAGAATAGCTGAAGTTACCTGAGAATATACAACTAAAATGCTTTGGAGTATCCAGATAAAATTAGTGATGGAATCTTCTAAACATCAGAGTCTATAAAGAGTCTGAAGAGAATTCCCAATGATCTCCATCTACTGCTGCTCCTCTGTTGTTAAATGTTCAGTGTATTGACTGAATCAGTCTTTATCATTCCTACTGTAATAACACCACCTTCCAGACGTGTTCACCTCATTCTAATGTCTTGCTTTTGAAACAGGGAGAGGAAGATGGAGGGGCTGAAAGTGGTGCCCGCTCTGGTGGAACTACATGATGTCTGCTTGGCCCTCATCAAGAGTAAGACCCACACTTCATACACACTCTGGACAACAGCCTTTTGTCCAATCTGTAGTCACCATTTCACTCTGAACACACTTAGCACAGCATGTGTCTGCTGTGGACTGTACCTTTAGCACAATTGATGCTTTTGTTACAGAATATGCAGTCAGTTTACATATATCTACATATTTCTATAAAATTCTGGATCTTTCTTGTCTTACACACAGAATCCCACAAGTACAATATAATGTTAAAAAACTTAAATGTATCCTAAAACAAGTTCTTCTGCTACAGCAACAGGTAAACAAGTTACACTAAAACAGCTGATACACATTTCTGAATGTACAGATCATTGAGAAATTGAGAAACTGCTGATGTACACTATGTGGACAGAAATATTACTCATTCATGGTTTATTTGGTAATCAATGGTATTCAAAAAGAGTTTATCAGATATTAAAACAGCACTGCTGAGGTAAATTTGTGTATGTTAGCAACAATATTAAGCATATTTATCTCCTAACATGTACTATATACTAATCTCATCAGTGCGAGTTGACCTGCAGTTGGAACGGATACACACTCCCCACAACGAAGCTACTGGTAAATTTCTCTTTCAGCTGTTAACAGAAGAATATCTATAGTGACCAAAAACACCAGCTGGTCCAACTGGACAAGTGATCTTTAACAGCCCTCATAGCATTTTACTTGAGGCAGGAAGTTGTAAATGTTGAAGCCTGTGTCTACTGATAGTTTTACAATGTTGTTTGTGGTAGAATTCCTGTTTCTGTTTAAGGAACAGTAGCTTCTCTGCTTATGGATGTGAAAGGAGATTCTACAGAAGGTAATGTTAGCTTCTTTTTCTGTAACCCAGCCTAACTGTCACCATACTCCAGATCAAAGCAGGCCTGGAAACAGGTAAAGGGCCATTACACAGAAGTAGCTGAGCTGGTGGACTTGTGTGCTGGATGTGGTGCTCAAGGAGGCTGAATGTAAAGACCGCTGTCTGCAACAGCACAGCCATCAGCCCGGAGCCCTTAAACCACATATCAGAGCAGTTCACAGCCATGTTTAGGTGAAAAGCTTTTCTGCACTGGAGAAGGCATGGATGAGATGGAGTTCACAGAAGCAGACAGCATGAATGACCTTGTGTCTGAGTACCAGCAATACCACAGGAGAGGAGGAGGAGGGAGATTTTGAGGATGAGGAAGAAGAGGTTGTGGTGTAGGTTTAGTATCTGTTGTGGTGAGTGAAGGGGAACTAACCACCAACCACACAGGTTCTCAGATCCTTCAGGTCCACTTCACTGTCCACCATTGTTCTCTTATGACATTGCTTGGCCCTGAGGAGAAACACCCAGACCACACACAGCTGGAGAGGGCTGACCAAGCCATCTGACCTTTCTCACTCTTTCACTGCGCAGATGCTGACATAAAAACTCTGCACAGAGAGCAGCCAGGTGAGTGAATTTTGCTCTGAATACTGCTGGAACTTGAGTGTATATATACTGAGTTGACAGTTTATTAAGTACACCTACCTTCTACACTCACTAGCCACTTTATCAAATATTATTTGAGAGATGGTCCAATTGAACAATGGTGTTGCTGGGGTTCAGCTTCACCAGCAGTACTTCACATTGTTCCCATCTATTCATGTGTAGCCATCCTTTAACCCTTTATCACTGGATAGTTTCTGACCACAAACCTACTCTTGGCTCAATATTTTAGGATGGAGGACTCACTTTTACCCTGGCAGTGACACAGATTTGTGTGAAAACCCCAGCAGCACCACTGAGCCAGATGCAGTTGTCACTGCTGGGGTGAGAATGAACCACCACCTAAATAATGTCCTACTGATGGTAAATTAGGCATGAAAACAACTTATCTAATAAACTAATAATCTCAGTGTAAAATCAGTGTAGGTTTGTGAATGTAATTTTTTAGATTATGAGTTATATTCAATAGTATAAACACCCCCCTGGTTAAATGGTGTGTGTTGCTGGTTTGATGATCTGAGGTAAAGCCAGGTAGCCGACTGCAGAACAGCAGTACTACAGAGCAGTCACTGTGTGGTAGCTCTGTAGCTAGGCTAGGCTACAGCTACAGGTGCTGAACCGTTAGCTAGCCGTTTAATTCTCCACATCAGCTCAGTATGAAAAGCTGCTGCCTCATTAGATCAGTGATTTTACAGCAGGACTCCTTCACATCCACACACTCCTACAAACTGTAAACCCCTTTACTGAAACACAAGCTATCTGCTTTCCATGCATTCCTGTGAGTGAACAGCTAAACTGCTCGCTTGGTTTAGTACATGAAGACCTCCTGCTTAGCATTATAGCTGCCAGACAGAGAGAGAAACAGTCTATCAGAGACGTTCTGCCTTTTCTAAAACCTGAATATTATTAAAAACTGATATATCTGTAGCAGAATGCTACTTTATGATCACCAGCTGGTGGTTAATGTTGATATCTGGATTAAAAATTGTTCATATTTCTATTTAAGAAGTGAGTGTAGCATTTAGCAACATCTCATTTAGCTAATGTTAAAGTATGAAGAAAAATCCTTAAAGTTCTGCTTTCTTCTTAATCTGATCATATTTCAGTAATATTTCTCGGGCTTGTTGTTCATGTATCAGAGACTGCTCTGGAATTCAGTATAATAGTCCGTCTGGATCAGGGAGAAATTCAGCTGTTAGTTTACTGACAGATCTAAAACCACTGGTTTTGACTCACATATGCAATATTTTTGACATTCTGCCTTTTTATTAAATAATTTAGCTATCTGTTAAAGAAGAGAGATGAACACTGAGGATCTGTGGCACAAAATGTTGCTTCTGTTACAAATATTATATTTGTGGTAAATAAATATCAATAAATAAAATAAATACAATTAAAAGTTAATGGAATTAATTAAACGCAACCCTTACATATGATATACATTTATTCCTGGATTTACTTACATACACATTTATTATTTTTACTTTACTGGATACTTTAGAGGACGTGTTTCTATGGGTCTGAAAGACGTTCACTGTGAGAAAATATAGAAATGCTGTCTGCTTCTTCTCTGAGACTCAGAGGATCCTTCAGATATTTTGATTTCAGAGATTTTAAAAATACAAAAACTGAGTGAAAAATGATTCTGTTGTTTTTACTTACTGTTTTAAATTCTCACAAGTTTTGGGTTCGTTTCTGCTTCTGGTCAGCAGGTTTTGTAATGAGGTGCTCACTTACATGTGAGAGCAGGTAAAACGGAAATGAAAAATAAAACCTCTCGGGACTCGAACCCGCGTCGCGAGACTGACGCTCTGCCGCTTCACCAAAGCGGCAGTTATGAAAGCGGCCAACAAATGAAACTTAAAAAGGGATGGGTTTAATAAACAAACAAAGGACACCAGGGGAGAGCTGGCTACCACTTAAACACTAGAGGGAAATACAACTAAGGGCAAAAAGGATCTCCCAAAAGAAACCAGAAAACTGAGAAGTTACAGACACTCCTGCCTTCCTCTGTAACACTAGTGTATGTGTGCAAACACACACACATACACACACGGGCACACACACCAGGGAAGACAGACACTCCTGCCTTCCTCTGGTACACGAATGTATGTGTGCTACGCAGACAGACACACACACTGCACAGACACAGGCAGACAGACTCGGGAGAGACACATGAAGGGGAGTGACACACACTCAGCCTGCCACTCGAGAACTACACAGGCACACAGACACACACACCACCAGAATCAAAAGATCCAGCAGTGGGGCAACTGGATCTGTGTGCCTATATAGCCTACTGCCCAGGTGTAGGGAATTGGGCTCAATCACTAGCTGGGGTGACTTGGGGCCTCCCCCTGGTGGCAGGAGGAGGCCTTGCCCTAGAGCCACCTCTTACAGGTTTAAGTTGGAGTCTGACATGTTGGTTTTCTGAGGCAGGAACAGCAGCACAGCATGAGATTTGTCTACATTAATTTGGTGTGTTTTTATTGTACTTTAAATATAATATTTATTTTAAGAAAGTAATACAATTATTATTTGAATGATTTAAGCGCATATTTTTTTTCCAAACTCCAATTTCTTTCCTATTTTTCTCTGTAAAATCTGTATAACAGAAAAATCCCCTTCTCCTTATCTCCTTATGTTTCTGCTAGTTTAGCAGTCTGCTGTTTGCTGCTGTTTTCACAGTGAATACACACAGCACAGTTCAGTGAGTGCTAGCACTACATTTATTTATCTTTGTGTTGGGGGGGGGGTGTACACAATATTTTTTACACATCTCATGATGAGAGGAGAGAGAATGATGTAGTTTCAACTGAATTCTGCAGAAATGTTAGAAATGATGGACGTCACTGTTGATCATCACTGGAGACAAAAAAGGAGACACAAAAACCCATCATTAAAAATCAGACTTATTAATACTAAACTCTTTGAACATCATAAAGTGTATTTTTCCATTCAAACTGAATTGAAGATGAGAATGAAGTTAAGGCCATGGTTAAAGCATCCTGAGCTTTTCAGCTTCACTGATAACATGTATACTATATATAGCTATAAGAGTTAATGGAGCAGTCTGCATGACTTCATTAGTCTTACAACATTGCTTCAGTTTATTGAGGTTGGTGGGAATTTGTGGGCTCTCTATAAGGTCCCACCACAACATTTTAACTGGGTTGAGTCTGCACTTTGACTGGGCCATTGCAACACTTTCATTCTTTTCTTTTTAAATTTGCTAATGTGCTTGGGACTATTGTCCTTTAACATAACCCAATGCAACAGGACAATGATTGATTTTCACCAAATGTGGAGCTGTGCATTATGACCAAACATCTACACTTTGGTCTTGTTTGTCCAGCTGACATTGTTCCAGAAGTCTTGTGGTTTGTTCAGATGTTTTTTATAATGTCCTGATATGTAAAATCATGGAATTCACAGAGGGTGAACTTCTTTACATGACTTAATATTAATTTGGGGGGCATAAATAAAATGACCAAGACCAGACTCTTGTAGTTCAGTTTTGCCAAGATAAATTCAGTTTTCCATTTTAAGGCTCTATAATGTGTTTTCTGAGTTAGTTTTGTGATCCAAACTGAAGCCGTAGCTCTAAGACTGAATAAAGAGTAAATGCTTCTGACACCTGGACGTGTTTCTGTTACTGAGTGCAGAGAAAACCAGAAGAGAAGGAGGTGTGGTGACAAGACTCTGTACAAAGGGCACAACACACTGCTGCCTTTGCTCACTTGATGAGAACCGTGATCAGACGGTTAGCAGGACTGAGCTCAGCAGCAGATCTGCTCTGTCTTTTATATCAGAGGTGTTTTTTTATCATGTAAAGTTTATTATGATTTTTCTAAATGATGTCATCATGTCTTCCAGAACATCAGTGAATATTACAGCAGCAGTGATCCTCGTCTTACTGACAGGTAAACTTTCACATTCCTCTGCTTTTTTACCCTGTTTTAAGAGGTTTACAGTGTTTATCATTACAGTGTATACTCGTATCATTATAATTACTGTATGCTATATATGTGTTTATTTACAATCTACATTATATAAACTACAATATTTTATTTGACATTTTCTAAACTTTAAAAGTTTCAGTGAAATATTCTAAAAAGATTTCTAAATGAGTTTCAGGAAGAAATGATTAATAACTGGCAACAATGAATGATCTTTAACAGCTTTGTGATCTATGGATTAACAGAGTGTGTTTGTGTGCCTAAACTGTGTGAAGCTTCAGATCAGCTATTTTAAACTGTTTTAATCTTAGGTCAGTTCCTCTGTGGTTATCACACCTCTGCCCAACTGCGTACCTGACTCTATCGCCCATAGCAACAGCATCATTACTTCACACTGTGGTCACTCTGCCAGTTAGACCATGAGAGTTTCCTCTTACATCTGAACTGTGTGTGTGTGTGTGTGTGTGTGTGTTGCAGGAGTTGGGGCTCAGCACAGTGTAACTCTCTCCTCTCAGAGTCTCTGTGCTGTTACTGGATCTACAGTAAAAATCTCCTGCAAATATACAACACCTGATTCCTCCAGTGTCAGAGAGAGAGAGTGGATCCACAGCTCTGGTGGAGAAGAACGAGTCCTGAGCTCCACTGAAGGAGGAGTGTCTGTAAGAACAGAGCAGAATGAGTGTGAGCTGACAGTGAGGGATGTGAGAGTGAGACACTCTGGAGTTTATAACTTCAGATTTAGAACATCAAGCAGTGACTGGATATCAGCCTCATCTGGAGTTCAGCTCACTGTTACAGGTACACACACATCAAAACACTCAAACAGAGTCTCTGCAGATCGGGATTTACAGAATTCTGTTGTGTGTGTGGGTGTGTGTAGATTTGCAGGTGAAGGTGGATACTCGGACTGAGGGACAGAGAGAGGTGAAATTGTCCTGTAGCTCCACCTGCAGCCTCGGGGAAAAGCTTTCCTACTACTGGTTCAGGAATGGAGAATTCAAGACTTACACAGCAGATTCCTCCATTCTGCTTGACTTCACCAGTTTATCTGACGAGGGCAGCTACTACTGTAAGGTGGCTGGAAGTTGGCATCTCTCTCCTGCTGTGTGTAAGTGTCACTCCTTCAAACATCACACTTAACTTTAGTCCAGCCTGTTCAGACTTCTGTAAATGTCAGTAAGTTCATTTCAACCAGCTCTTCTAGAAAACAACATAAAATCAGAAGAGAAAAGAACTCAATCCTACATAAGTGTGCTTTCTTCTTTCTAATTGTTTTTAAAGGGAATGATTTAATACTCAATACTCAAACCAGCCAAAATGAGAGCTGTGTAATTCCAGTCAGACTCTAAACGAGACGGAGATCTTATTACACATTAAGTACCTGGTTACCAAATATCACTCAAATCAAGACCATTTATTACTGAACATATAATCTCATTTTATCTTCTTACATTAATGGTTTTCAGTGTAAATTAAACAGTTATCATTTTGGAGATGATGGTTGTGTTTAGACAGTGAGAATCTACTACTTTACCACACACTGTACCTTCAGGTGTTTTCAGTTTCAGGTATTTTTATTTTTCTAATAAGTTAGTTTGTGTGTTTCAGGTATTTCTGCTGATTCAGATAAGAGGAGCTGCTGGAGTGTCACTTACTACCCCAAAGCTGTCTGTGGTCTGATTGGCTCATCAGCTTACTTAGAATGTTACTACGCCTTCCCTGATAATCAGAAGGTCACTAAATCAGTGTGGTTCATTAAAGAGCATAGTGGTGCTGAACCTGTGGATGTGAGAGAGGATGAGGAGTATCAGGGACGAGTGCAGAACAGACAGAGCTCCCAGAATGACTGTAGTATGAGAATCACTGACCTGAGAGAGAGAGAGACGCTCAGACCTACATATTTAGATTCTACACTGATGGAGGTGAACACACTGGACAACCTGGAGTCAGTCTGTCTGTCACAGGTAGAGCTACACTCTATTAAATAAGTTTAGTTTATTAATTATTAATATTCTGTAAATGAAAAGAACAAGAAACCTTGTTTAAACTCTCCTGCAGATCTGAAGATTACAGTGTCAGACACAGAGAGTAGAGGAAAGAAGCTGACCTGCAGCAGCACCTGCACTCTGCCTAAGTACCACACTTACATCTGGTACAAGAACGGAGAGCCTGTATCTGACCAGTCCAATAATGAACTGTATCTCAATGACGTTACTGTGGATGCAGGCAGCTACTCCTGTGCTGTAAGAGGATATAAGGAATTTCGGTCTCCTGCTGTCTGTAAGAACCTCACTTTAAACACCAAATCACTTTTATATGTATTAATCTCATTGCATTAATCTCTAAGTCCCCCCTTTTTTCTTTTTTTTTTCCTTTTACTTTTTTTTTTACTTTACAGCCTTTTCTGTGTCTTTAACTGTAATTGAGTTTTTGTTTTAATTGAAGGTAAACAATCACTTTAATAATCTTATTTAATTTTAATAACACAATGAATTCTCTGTCAGATGATGATGATGATGATTGCTAAAAAGGTTGCTGCTAATTATTGTAATATCTGAATCTTTATGACTTTTCTAATCAGACTCTCCCAGAAACACCAAAGCAGTGCTGCTTCCCTCTGGAGAGAGAGAGGAGGGAGAGTCAGTGACTCTGAGCTGCAGCAGTGATGCAGACCCTCCTGTTCTCTCCTTTTCCTGGTTTAAGCAGAGAGCAGCTGCAGACACAACGCTGTCAACAGGCCAGAATTACAGCATCACCAACATCAGCTCCCAGCACAGCGGACTCTACTACTGCACCGCTCACAACCAGCTAGGACATCACAGCTCTACACCCGTTCATCTGCATTTAAAAGGTAAGCAGCAGTCTGCAGTGACTGTGTTCAGTCAGTATGTTTAATTACTGGTGAATTAGCTGTTGTTCTCCTGATCAGATTGAATGAACTGATTCTGTTCAAACACTCAGCTGAGTTGTTGGAGCAGCGTGCTGTTTTGGGAGCTGTTTGGGGAGCTGTTGGAGTGGTCCCTGTTCTGCTTCTCTCTCTCACTGCTGTTCTGTGCATTAAGTGAGTGACAGTATTGTTTATATTTATCTCTGAATCTCTGAACCTGCATTAAACATCATATTGACCTCAACTTTAACCTCAAATACAAGCTTTTATGATCTACAGAACTCAAAACTCTAACTGGCCTTGTTTAACCTGTGTGATCAGGAGGAGGAGAGGAGCAGAGAGAGACACACATATTCAGGTACTGAGAGAGGATTTCACTTTCTTTCTCTCTACATCCTCCTATAAAGCTGCTGCTGAATAAAGACTGAAGCTGTGTTCTCCTCATCTCTCTAAAAGACCCCAAATCCTGCAGACCCCACATACACAGCTCTCAACCCCACCACCATCAGCTCAGACTATGATATGCTACAGGTAAGTCTACAGTCTTTATGCCTGTGTGTGTGTGTGTGTGTATGTATGCGTGTGTGTGTGTGTTTTACTCTGCAGAGTGTTTAGTTTTCTTTTTTGTCTCCAGTGTGTTGGAGACTCTCCAAGTGACACATACTCAACATTAAACCCTGCAACCATGATGTCTGATTATGACTCTCTGACAGTAAGTCTGCATACGGAGTGTGTGTGTGTCCATTCTGGATTTGAAGTATCTAACTGTTTGTGTGTGTGTGTGTGTTGTCAGGCTGTTTGTCCTCACTGAGAGATAAGAAATGCTACAGAAATGAAGGATGAACAGCTGTTCTACATCACTGGTCATTGTTCTACATAACTGTATTCTGCAGCTTGTTTCCCAGCTGACTTTTCCTCCATTGTATAAATGACTGTTCCAGAATCAGTCAGTTGAGTGTTCTTTAGTCCTCCTCAGAGCTGCAGATTGATTTAAGGAATGCTTAGTAATGAGCTGTTGTGTAGAGTCAGGTGTTAACAGAGGTGGAGTGATGGACTCTGCAGTGCTGTAGTTCTGAGTAGCAGAGCTGTGTTAAATCAGATTTATATTATTCTTTTTTATCTTTATTCTTAATTTTGTTCGTTCCAACTCCAGGTTGTTCAGTCTGTGTAATTTGAGCTTATATATAACATTTTGATGGGACAAACGGTTTCCATGTAGTAGTTGAACTTTCCTCTCACTGTTTAAAATCACTAGAAAGGGCAAAAAGTGTGTGTGTGTGTGTGTGTGTGTGTGTGTGTGTGTGTGTGAGAGAGTGAAGCAGCTGAGCTCATTAGCTTTTATTAGTATCAGCATTATGTGATGATCTGTCTGCTCACATTTGGAGCATTACCTTCTCAGAAGAAGCCGTGTGAAGGGATTTCTGCTGTCACTGTTATTAATGCTGAACACAGTGTTGTTTCACTCAGGTAGAGTCAGTGATGTCCTTGTTAAGACTTATGAAGTTGTTTTTTCTGTGCAGTTATTTCTGTTTTTGTTTTTGTTTTTTAGGCTGTCTGATCATTTGCTGCCTTAAGTGCTAGTGTTTTAATGTTCTGGAGATAAAGTGCCTCTATAATAAACAATAAAAACTCTGTATATGCTTGAATATGTCAGAAATATGACCTCATTATTCCTGTTTATAATACTTAGTTTAGATGTTATAACATAAACAGCATTACAGAGTATTACAGTCTGATAGTGGGTAAACTTTGTTCACTGAGGTTTAGATAGAAATTGCTGTTTGTAGGTAAAGCCTCTCTGTTCATTCCCCTCAGACCACATTTATCTAAAACCACTTTGAGTAGCTTAACTGGTTTCTGATTTCTTATTCGATGTTGCTGTTTCCTGCAGAGTTAAGTGGTTAAGATGTAAACAGAGTCATTCAGAGTGGTTTGGTGGGAAAAGCTCCGTACTAAAGAAACTTACAGAGTCAGAACTGCTCACAGTGGAGGTGATAGGAACCTGATGTCTGAAGGGTGGTGTGAGTGGTGCATACAGGAGAAACAGAGCCAAGGACTGCGACAACACAGAGACGGGACATTGCTGCTGCTGCACGTGGTTCGAGGACCTGGAGCACGCAGACAATGATCCATCCCCGGCCCTGCCTGAGCCTCCACCAGCCGTGGGACCCGGGACAGAGCACTCTGTGGCAACCATGTCACAGAGCGACACCGCATCCCTTCACCTGCCTCCCCAGTGGTTCCCCAGACAACGGGGTGCACCTCACATTTACATTTATGGCATTTAGCAGACGCTCTTATCCAGAGCGACTTGCATATTTCAGTACTCATATTACAGATGTGGACCAATGTAGTGTTAGGAGTCTTGCCCAAGGACTCTTATTGGTGTAGCGCCCTGGAATTCTCAACCACTGAATTCTGCAGAAATGATAGAAATGATGGACGTCTCTGTTGATCATTACTGGAGCAGCTGTTCTTCATTATTCTGCTGGTTTCATCTGTAGATTTAAAAAAAGGAGACACAAAAAACTCTTAATTAATAATCAAACTCATATTATTCTCATATAATTAAACTCATATATTCTCAGGTAACTTCAGCTGTTCTAACTCTAGTCTGAGCACTACTCTAAAACACATCACTGCTCCATTAGAACTGGATCTTAATTCTGAATGATCAGTGGAAGGGTGGTGGGTCTACTCCAGCTCACTAAAGACATACCATTCCTCATCCTGCAGCAGGTTAAATGCCTGGCCAAGAGCCAGCTCAGGCCTGTCAAGGGGCTGCTCACTAGTCAGGGCTGGGATCTCCAGCACCTCTCCTCTTCCCTGACTCCCTTCAGCAAGGTGTGGAGCAGCGCTATTGTTGACAGGCTCCTTGCTGGTTTCTGCTCCCCTGCTCTGTCTAACCACAGACACATCTGGAGCAGCTGTTTGTCCTGCAGTGTCCACCTGGCACCCTGTCCTCCCCTTCAGGCTAAGTCTAGACTCATCCCTCTGCCTACCTAGGCCTACGCACCTGGGTATCTTGCTACCTCTGATTACTTGAACATGGTTAGAGCATTTGAACCACTGAACATTTTTTAATTTTCATTCATTTGTATTATAAAATCATAAGGATTTATAGGATTTTGCCATGGTTAATTATCTTTCCAATCCTTATTAAATATGCTGTATTTATGTGAGTTTGTGAGGATGCTACATCTGACTCCTTAGATAAATATAAAGACTAAACACTATTTATTTCAGTACTGTAACTTACCTGCTGCGTCGCAAGCCTTGTTCTCTTTTGTATCCACCATTGGTTGGGCAGCAGCAGGTGGAGGGACAGGTGAGTGTAGCATGGGACGTGAAAGGAACTCCTCAACAGTGCATGAGTTCCCAAGGGTGTTGTCATCCTTGGCCTCCACATTCATGCCCCTCAGTCTTGAAAACCTGCTGGATTTGGCAGCAGCAGGTGGAGGGACAGGTGTGTGGATAGGAGATAACATGACGTCCTCTTTGACTCTGATGGGAGAGCTCTCCAGCTCCACAGCCACCCGTGGGGCAAGAACCCTGCACTGAACCCTCTGCCTAATAGGAGGCAAAGTAGTGGGTAAGGAGTCCATGTTGGACTTCTGAACACCCACATTTGGGTCGTTCATCATGAGTCTCATTTTCTCCATATACTCTTGGCGCTTCCTCCCGATGCTCTCTCAAAGGGAGGGGGCAAGAATAATGGGTTTACTGCTATTACTGCTGTCTGTCTGTTTTATAGTTTATTATTCTTAATATATTGATCTTCTGTTTAGCCATAAAGCTTTCCTCCAGTCCCTGGTCATTTACTGCTGTTTTTAAAGATAACCAGGACTCTGTTCCTTAATGCATGTGTAATAACTTATTCAAAAGTAACTACACCATCCATAATGTTTTGCTGTATCAAGATCGTGGGACTAGTCTGTGTGAGCTCATCTGTCTGTAGGTTGTGGGTTTGTTGGCCTGATTGCTCTACAGTAGGAGTTTATATTACTCTGGGTGTGTGTGTGTGTCTGTGTCTGTGTGTGTGTGTGTGGTAGGTAATAAGGCTTGACTGATGTTACACTATATGACCAAAAGGTTTTAGACACTCCTTAAACTACTTTAAGTTGCACCTGTTGCTGACACAGATGTGCAAATGCACACCTGCAGCTTGCCTATTCCCTGTAGAAAAGTACTGCCAATAGTTTAGGACTCTGTTGAGCAGATAAATATGAACCTATTGGCACTGTGTCTAATTCCAGGTGTGGGCTAGAGGGGTATAAAGCCCTCCATTATTGAGCTTCTGGAGCAGTGGAACTGTTTCCTCTGGAATGATTAAACATTATTCAGCTTATTCAGTATTTTAAGATGGGTTGGGGATGAGATGGGGATCATCCAACATCAAATGTTCCAGAATCTAGTAAAAAAGTAGTCTCGGGACAGTAGAGACAGTTACTCCAACAAAAGCAGGATAAACTCTTGAAAACCCTTGATTTCAGAAAATTGATCTCTGTCTACAGAAGCTGTTAAAGCACAAGATACACCACTGATATCTGGTCCAAGCAGAAGATACCCTGTAAAAACTGTCTGCAGTAAAGTGTATGGAGAACTGGAGTGCTCTGTCTCTGAGCTGGGGGTCTAATATGTTCCCTTTCAAAGTTTGGAGATTCTTCCCATTGCTTCAGAACTTAGAAAATGATCTGCTGTATCTTATGAGTAATTATTAAACCACACTATATGAAATATAATCTAAATACACATATACAGTACAGGCCAAAAGTTTGGACACACCTTCTCATCCAATGCGTTTTCTGTATTTTTTAATGACTATTTACATTGTAGATTCTCACTGAAGGCATCAAAACTATGAATGAACACATGTGGAGTTATGTACTTAACAAAAAAGCTGAAATAACTGAAAACATGTTTTATATTCTAGTGTCTTCAAAATAGCCACCCTTTGCTCTGATTACTGCTTTGCACATTCTTGGCATTCTCTCAATGAGCTTCAAGAGGTAGTCACCTGAAATGGTTTTCCAACAGTCTTGAAGGAGTTCTCAGAGGTGTTTAGCACTTGTTGGCCTCTTTGCCTTCACTCTGCGGTCCAGCTCACCCCAAACCATCTCGATTGGGTTCAGGTCCGGTGACTGTGGAGGCCAAGTCATCTACCGCAGCACTCCATCACTCTCCTTCTTGGTCAAATAGCCCTTACACAGCCTGGAGGTGTGTTTGGGGTCATTGTCCTGTTGGAAAATAAATGATGGTCCAACTAAACACAAACCAGATGGGATGGCATGTCGCTGCAGGATGCTGTGGTAGCCATGCTGGTTCAGTGTGCCTTCAATTTTTAATAAATCCTCAACAGTGTCACTAGCAAAACATCCCACACTATCACAGCTCCTCCTCCATGCTTCACAGTGGGAACTAGGCATGTGGAATCCATCCGTTCACCTTTTCTGCGTCTCACAAAGACACAGCGGTTGGAACCAAAGATCTCAAATTTGGACTCATCAGACCAAAGCACAGATTCCCACTGGTCTAATGTCCATTCCTTGTGTTTTTTGGAAACAAGGAGCAGCTCTTCTGCTTGTTGCCTCTCCTTAGCAGTGGTTTCCTAGCAGCTATTTGACCATGAAGGCCTGATTTGCGCAGTCTCCTCTTAACAGTTGTTCTTGAGATGGGTCTGCTGCTAGAACTCTGTGTGGCATTCAACTGGTCTGTGATCTGAGCTGCTGTTAACTTGCGATTTCTGAGGCTGGTGACTCGGATGAACTTGTCCTGAGAAGCAGAGGTGACTCTTGGTCTTCCTTTCCTGGGTCGGTCCTCGTGTGTGCCAGTTTCGCTGTAGCACTTGATGGTTTCTGTGACTCCGCTTGGGGACACATTTACAGTTTTTGCAATTTTCCAGACTGACTGACCTTCATTTCTTAAAGTAATGATGGCCACTCGTTTTTCTTTAGTTAGCTGATTGGTTCTTGCCATAATATGAATTTTAACAGTTGTCCAATAGGGCTGTTGGCTGTGTAGTAACCTGACTTCTGTACAACACAACTGATGGTCCCAAACGCATTGATAAAGCAAGAAATTCCACTAAATAACCCTGATAAGGCACACCTGAAAACCATTTCAGGTGACTATTTTAAAGAAACTAGAATATAAAACATGTTTTCAGTTATTTCACTTTTTTTGTTAAGTACATAACTCCACATGTGTTCATTCATAGTTTTGATGCCTTCAGTGGGAATCTACAATGTAAATAGTCATGAAAATACAGAAAATGCATTGAATGAGAAGGTGTGTCCAAACTTTTGGCCTGTACTGTAGATATATAATCTAAATATAGATCATATAATTATAGATATAGGGGCATTTCTATGTATAATATTTATAACAACAGAATGAGGAGGGGGGGGGGGGGTTGCACACAATCCAAGTGCTGAACAGAGGCTGAATAAACTCAACACTGATGAACGGAAGTGTGTGTAGAGAACTGTGGGTACTGTGGTCTGTGGTCGGCAGCGCTTCTCTGCAGTGCTGTGTGTGTCTGTGAGAAAAGGAACAACTTTAAACAAGAATTCAAAACACACACACACACACACACACACACACATACATACAGATGTCAGGATGATGCAATAGAGTGATTAAATGATTGCTGGTTCTTTAATCTCAAAAGGATGATAAAAGCTCTGCAGATCATCAACAGATCATCTCAGGTCAGTCATAGTAAACAGAGAGGAGTGGTCTAATAGGAGTGTGACTGTATCGACTCCCTGAGTTCAGTGGAGAGGAGGTATTATTGGTGAATGGTGGACAGTCAGGCTGAGTGTGTGTCTGTGCTCTAGCTGTGTGGTTTAGTGTCACAATCCCAACCACCTCCCATCCAGTAAATGTTAATGTAGTATAACATTGCTAAGACAACCAAGATACACACACACACACACACACATACACATATGCATATTGCTGTCAGTTGAGTTGATGGAGCTCAACTCTTTTACTGAACTCTGAGATTTGTCTGTCTGAGTTGTCTGCCATCAGAACATCATCAAACAGCAGCAACTCCATAAACTGAACACTGAAAGAATCTTTATTTATATTTTATATATAAGATAGAGAAACAGCAATTCAATAAAAAAATCATAGCTTTAGTCCCTAAAATATTCTAAAACATGAGGATGAATAAACTGCCACTATAAAAACTGATATACACAATATAAAAGAAATCTATGGAGAGTATAGTAGAATGTGTTTATCTATGGTGAATCTGGTAGAGTGTGTGGGTCTATAGTGAGTCTAGTAGAGTGTGTGGCTCTATGGGGACTCTAGTAGAGTGTGTAGGCTAGGTGATTGGGGAGGTGCTGAGTTCAGGTGAATGGGTTTCAATGGTGAGGATCTCTGTTACATAATCTGCTGTTGGAGATCTTCTCTGCTGGCCTTAATGGAGCTCTCTGTGTGAAGCCTTCACAGCCTAAAAAACACACCAGAGACATTAATGCACACACCTTTACACACACTCACACTCTAGCACTGCAGACTTACTGTCAGAGAGTCATAATCAGACGACATGGTTGCAGGGTTTAAGGTTGTGTATGTGTCACTGGGAGAGTCTCCAACACACTGGAAAATAAAACATCATTAAACACACTTATAGAACTAAATACACTCACCAGGAGAACACACACACACACACACTAGACGTACCTCAAGAGTATCATAGTCTGAGCTGATGGTGGTGGGGTTGAGAGCTGTGTATGTGGGGTCTGCAGGATTTGGGGTCTGTTAGAGAGAGAGATGAGGAAAACACAACTTCAGTCTTTATTCAGTAGCAGCTTTATAGGAGGATGTAGAGAGAAAGAAAGTGAAATCCTCTCTCAGTACCTGAATATGTGTGTCTCTCTCTGCTCCTCTCCTCCTCCTGATCACACAGCACAAACACAGAGCTGCTGTGATGAGTAATAGAAGCAGAAAGACCACCACTGTGATCAGCTTCATCACTGAGCTCTCCTCTGGACCTTCAGCATATTTACAAGTAAACCATAAACCACATCATCAGTTACAGCTAAAAATGATGTAGTTCTGACGGAGCCAGTTCCACTACAGTAACTGAAAATAAGTCTGAACAAAATGATTTAACTAGAAAAGGGCATTTCCTGAAGAAGCCACATGGAGCTGACATGGATTCCACCTCCAGGTAGTTGCTAGGCTGTTGCTACATGGATTCAGGTTGTTTCCTGAATCCATGTTGTAGGTAAGTGGTTGCAAGGCCATTGCTATGGTGTTGCAGGCTGTTACTGTGGCATCCCAGATGTTTAATAAGGTGTTGTTAGGTGGTTGCTATGGTATCCCAGGTGATTATGCTGTTCCTAGATGCTTGTTAGGTGGTGTCTAAGGTGTTGCTAGACAGTTGATAAGGTGTTGTGATGGCATAGCTTGTTGGTTACTAAGACATTGCTAGGTGGCTGCTAGCAAAAGGTTTTCTATGGTACAAGTGAAGCTTGCTAAGGTGTTGCTAGATGGTTGCAAAGGTTTTGCTACAACATAGCTATTAATTGCTAAGGTATTGCTAGGTAGTTGCTAGATTGTTGCCACAGTGGTTGCTAACGTGTCACTATGTTTTATGTTTTAACTGTGTAATGTAAATACATTTGGCAAAAATATCTGTGTCCACAAACTTTTGGTCAAAATGTAGGGTGCCTACAACACTTTTGCTCAACATCAGTTTTGGGCAAAACGTCATCCTATCTCAAAAACTGCAGGACGAGATACACAATGAAAATCCAGCAAAAAGATAAATAGAACATAATTGCTTTGCTATGCACCAGAATAATTCTGACATCAATAATAATAATAATAATAATAATAATAATAATAATAATAATGACATCTTAATAATAATAATCTGTTACCCCCTAAAGCACAGGAATACTGGAGAACATCCTCACTGCTCGCTGAGTTCAGGTACAGCTTGTTGTCTCTGCTGGGTTTGTTAGTTACAGGCTGTCCGTTCTTGTACCAGATGTAAGTGGGGTTGTTGGGCAGAGTGCAGGTGCTGCTACAGGTCAGTGTTACTGTCTGTCCATCTGATGAAGCTGTGCTGGAGCTCACTCTCACCTGCAGATCTGAAGATGCAGAACAACAGAAAGGTTTCAGGTGTTCTGAAATAAACAGCAGAACCAGCAGAAAAGAGCAACACAGTCTGATACCTGTAACATTCAGAATGACTCCAGGGGAACCAGAGAATTTTCCTTTCCTATGAGTTTTAGTGATGATTCGAAACCGATACTGTCCAGAGTCGTTCTTTCTCACAGCTCTGATTCTCAGAGTGCAGTTTCTCTCTTTATCTCCAATAAACTCCACTCTGCCAGCAAACCGCTCTTCCTCACTTAGGTTCTCTGGTGTCACCACAGGCTGAAAGTAATGCCAGAACACCTCAGTAAGGTTGAGATCACTGGGATATGAGTAAGTGCAGGGAAAGTCCACTGATGAACCCTCCAAAACACACACTCTCCTGTCTGTGTAGGTCACACTCCAGCAGTTCTTATCAAACACACCTGTAAAAGTCACAGATTAGCATGTGTTGATGTGATTGGATCATGAAGAGTCAGTTATGAACAGCTCTAATACTCACACACTGAACTGGAGCGGGTTTTATTATAACTGCTAACAGAGCAGGAGTAGCTGCCAGCATAATCAGTGCTGGATGAAACCATAAACCAGTTTACATCTGATGTGTTAATTCTTTGTCCATTCCTGTACCAGGTGTAAATTAGAGGTAGTGAGGTCAAATTGCAGGATGTGCTACAGGTCACTTTCTGTCCAGTCTGCGGTTTAGTGTGAGGGCTCATCTTCAGCTGAAGATCTGAATGTAAATAAAATGATACAAATGTCTAAACAAATATTTCAACATAAAAACAAATAATTACTGAACAGGTCCTGAAGGTTCAGTAATTTACCTGTAACCGTTAGACTGACTGCAGCTGAGCTGAGGTGTGTCTCTCCTTGGTCTGTAATGATCAGGAACTGATACTCTCCTGAGTCTCTCTCTCTCAGGTCTCTTATTGTAAGAGTTGAGCTGGAGCTGGTGGTCTCAGTGTAGTTCACTCGTCCTGCGTAGTCTGAGTCTAAAGCTAAATCCTCTGGATGTTCCTCATTCCTCCATTTAGCTTTCTGCTTGGAGCTGAACCAGAAGACAGCTCTGATGTTGGTGTTTGAGTAAGAGCATCTCAGCTTCACCTCTGACTCCTGCAGAGCACAGATAGTCTGAGGATCGCAGACCACCCTGAGACTCCCACCCACAGAACCTACATCAGAGAAATCAGATGGTGGTTATATGAGGTAAAAAGACAGTAGACGTCCTCTAAATAGTCTTCTATAGTGTGAACCTGTTTATTACCTAGAACCTAAACTAAGTCTGAGCTGTAAATGTTAAGCTGGGTCTTTAGCATTTGCTTGCAGATATTATTGGTTTTACTGTTTACACTTACACTAAGTGTAGATTCTGTTTACACTAACTGTTTACACTAAAGCAGATTCAAGCTAAAGCAGATGTGGAAACAGATGTGCAGAAAGAGTTACAGCAGAGTAATCCTACCTGGAATAAACAGCAGGATGATCAGTGATAGAATTCCACACTTAAAGCCCATGCTTCCTCTCCACCTGAACTCAGCAGAAACAGACAGCAGACTGTTATGAAAAATAATATTTGACTTTTCAGAACAAATAGAAGTGAATGCAAGTGTTTGTGTGTGCTTCTTTTTCCTCACATGTGTGTTTCAGTTATTCAGGTAAGGAGAATTCCAGGATTGGATCATAACTGAATAAAGACTGAAGGAAGGTTCTGCTCTTTATAGAGCTCTACATTCAGGTAAGCAACTTTCTGTACAATGGTGGTGAACACTGTCAACAACTGAAGCCAGTGTCATAAATAAAAGACCGACAAACCAATAAACCACTGGACTGGGTCCACAGCTGAGCTTGGCTGCTAGAGTAGTTCCTCACTAACTTACAATATCAACTATTTAAACTTCATAAGATCCAGATCAGAGAGCTGATGATGGAGATACTAATAAGAGTAGGAAGAAGAGAAGAGCAGTTCTATGAGAGTGATGAGCTTCAATTATGAAAAGCTGAATGTTCTTCTTTACTGAAATGAAGGAGTCTGAAGTAATATGTAGATGTTGTTGGAGCTTCAGAATAACCCAGTTCATACCCTCCATATTTCTGAATAAGGCACAATACAAGGCGGCATATCAGAATGCTTATATAACTTATGTAACATCAGTCTAATTTCAGTCAAATATTAGTTTGAATAAGAAATATAAATATGTATACATAAAAAAGCACACCTCTTCAATGATGCCGATTACCACCTTAAAATATGTGAGTGGTAACAGCAGTGCTAACACCAGTAACACCAGTGTAAATGAACTTATTGGCTGTTCTAGACTAAACACGTATATTTGAAGCTTTCAGTGCATTTCCATCTAGATCACCTTGCACGTAGAGGTTTTACAGTAGCTACGTTTACATCCACACTAATGGTTTGACATAAGTCAGACTAAGACTGACAGTTTATCGGATGCTGAGAGCACATCACACCATTTTCATCCATCATTTAGAATTAATGAAGAAACGACTACAGCAGATTCCTCAGCTCCAGTTTAGTGTAATGAACACCTTTCAGTAAGACAGTGGGATTTGGTGATCAGACTGGCTTCATCTGCAGGTGAAAGATGGTGTAGTGTCTGAGCCTCGTCTGATCTCTTGTGTAGTGTGTGCTGCACTGGATATTAACAGGCCACAGCTACAGGCCACTCAACAATACTACTGAACTGTGGCTGAAACTGATTCACTGATTCTTCTGGCCTTTGGTTTGTGTAATATTCACTTCTGTCTTTATTGGTCTTCTGAGGGCCACAACATGTCTGTACTGTCCTGAGACCATTAAACACATGTTTAGCAGTGATGCTAAAACCGTTTTCTAGCACAGTTTACTTTTTATAGAATCCAGCTTCCTGATCTTCTAATAATGATCAGAAACACACACACACACACACACACACACACACACACACACACACACACACACACATGTACACACACTCACACACGCACAGAGAGAGAGCAGATCTTATGAAGAACAGCTTACTTACATTCTGCTGTCAAAACATCTCTCACTTTCCTCCCTCACTGGAACAGAGCTGTAAAGAGTGTGTGTGTTTTCTGATGTGGGTAAATATCTATCACAAACCAAAAGTTTCCTTCCCTATTTCGAGAGCTCAGACACAAAGCTTGCCTCTAGATGATGGTTTTTGTATGTGTGTGTGTGTGTGTGTGTGTGTGTGTGTGTGTGTGTGGTTAAAATGATATGAACACTTGACTGATCTCCAGTGTTCGGGGGGGTGGGGGTGGGGGTGTAACTGGTAATTGGTAATAAGCCCCTCTGTAATTCATTTGGATACTACACACGTCTACTACACACTCTATCGCCCATTGCAACAGCTTCATTACTTCACACTGTGGTCACTCTGCCATTTAGACCATGAGAGTTTCCTCTTACATCTGAACTGTGTGCGTGTGCGTGCGTGTGTGTGTGTGTGTGTTGCAGGAGTTGGGGCTCAGCACAGTGTAACTCTCTCCTCTCAGAGTCTCTGTGCTGTTACTGGATCTACAGTAAAAATCTCCTGCAAATACACAATGCCTGATTCCTCCAGTGTCAAAGAGAGAGAGTGGATCCACAGCTCTGATGGAGAAGAACGAGTCCTGAGCAAAGATCCAGAATTCTCAGCGCGAGTTTCTGTAAGTACATGGTGGAATGGATGTGAGCTGACAGTGAGGGATGTGAGAGTGAGCGACTCTGGAGTTTATAACTTCAGATTTAGAACATCAAGCAGTGACTGGATATTAGCCTCATCTGGAGTTCAGCTCACTGTTACAGGTATACACACATCAAAACACTCAAACAGAGTCTCTGCAGATCGGGATTTACAGAATTCTGTTGTGCGTGTGTGTGTGGGTGGGTGTAGATTTGCAGGTGAAGGTGGATACTCAGACTCAGACAGAGGGACAGAGAGAGGTGAAATTGTCCTGTAGCTCCACCTGCAGCCTCGGGGAAAAGCTTTCCTACTACTGCACTCTGCCTAAGTACCACACTTACATCTGGTACAAGAACAGACAGCCTGTATCTGACCAGTCCAGTAATGAACTGTATCTGTATGACAGTACTGTGGATGCAGGTAGCTACATCTGCGTTGTAGGAGGATATAAGGAGTTTCTGTCTCCTGCTGTTTGCAAAAACCTTACTTTAAACACCAAATCACTTTTATTTGTATTAATTAAAGTCCCCATTTTTTACTTTAAGACAGCCTTTTCTGGGCCTTTAACTATAATTGAGTTTTTGTGTTAATTGAAGGTAAACAATCACTTCAATAATCTTATTTAATTTTAATAAAACAATGAATTCTCTGTCAGATGATGATTATTACTGCTAAAAATGCTGCTGCTAATTATTGTAATATCTGAATCTTTATGACTTTTCTAATCAGACTCTCCCAGAAACACCAGAGCAGTGCTGGATTCCTCTGGAGAGAGAGAGGAGGGAGAGTCAGTGACTCTGAGCTGCAGCAGTGATGCAGACCCTCCTGTTCTCTCCTACTCCTGGTTTAAGCAGAGAGCAGCTGCAGACACACCGCTGACAACAGGCCAGAATTACAGCATCACCAACATCAGCTCCCAGCACAGCGGACTCTACTACTACACCGCTCACAACCAGCTAGGACATCACAGCTCTACACCCGTTTATCTGGATGTGAAAGGTAAGCAGCAGTCTGCAGTGAGTGTGTTCAGTCAGGATGTGTAATTACTGGTGAATTAGCTGTTGTTCTCCTGATCAGAATGAATGAACTGATTCTGTTCAAACACTCAGCTGAGTTGTTGGAGCAGCGTGCTGTTTGGGGAGCTGTTTGGGGAGCTGTTTGGGGAGCTGTTGGAGTGGTCCCTGTTCTGCTTCTCTCTCTCACTGCTGTTCTGTGCATTAAGTGAGTGACAGTGTTGTTTATATTTATCTCTGAATCTCTGAACCTGCATTAAACATCATATTAACCTTAATTTTAACCTCAAATACAAGCTTTTATGATCTACAGAACTCAAAACTCTAACTGGCCTTTTTGTTTAATCTGTGTGATCAGGAGGAGGAGAGGAGCAGAGAGAGACACACATATTCAGGTACTGAGAGAGGATTTCACTTTCTTTCTCTCTACATCCTCCTATAAAGCTGCTGCTGAATAAAGACTGAAGCTGTGTTCTCCTCATCTCTCTAAAAGACCCCAAATCCTGCAGACCCCACATACACAGCTCTCAACCCCACCACCATCAGCTCAGACTATGATACTCTACAGGTACATCTACAGTGTTTGTGTGTGTGTGTGTGTGTGTGTGTGTGTGTGTGTGTGTGTGTGTGTGTGTTTTACTCTGCAGAGTTTTCTTTTTTGTCTCCAGTGTGTTGGAGACTCTCCCAGTGACACATACTCAACCTTAAACCCTGCAACCATGATGTCTGATTATGAATCTCTGACAGTAAGTCTGCAGTTTATTTATTTGCTTGCAAATGTGTGTGTGTGTGTGTGTGTGTTTCTGTAGTTGGAATATATAACAGGGTGTGTGTGTTTCCAGGCTGTTCGTCCTCATTGAGAGATGAGAAATGCTCCAGAACTGAAGGATAACCGGATGTGCTACATCACTGTATTCTCCACCATCAGCAGCACCAGCAGCACTTAAAGACACACAGGAGAGGAGTTTGGTGATCATAGCAGATTCTGCTTTGAAACATGTTTGTATCTTATTGACATTTAATGTTTATGATTCAGTTTATTGTGGATTGATTGTTTAGAACATTGCATTAAAATCTGCCCTTTTAAAGCAGGTCTGAAAAACTGAGGTTCTGCTCAGATGAGTGTTCTTTAGTCCTCCTCAGAGCTGCAGATTGATTTAATGAAGGCTTAGTAATAAGCTGCTGCCTTGAACCTAGTTCTGAGCTTTAGTATTATTCTGAGGACATACTGGTATCTATAAACACTGACATGCTGAAACAGTAGTGGAGTGTGGAAATCCCTGTTTTGTCATTATTTCACCTATATTAGCCTTTTAGCTCCAGTGCTAAACTTCTATTGATGAGAGAGAGACTGATGTAGTTTAATTAGAGTTTATTAGATGTTGCTGTTTCCTGCAGAATTAAATGATTAAGATGTAAACAGAGTCATTCAGAGTGGTTTGGTGTGAAATGCTCTGTTCTAGAGAAATTTACAGAGTCAGAACTGTTCACAGTGGAGGTGATAGGAACCTGATGTCTGAAGGGTGGTGTGAGTGGTGCCTACAGGAGAAACAGAGCCAAGGATTGCGACAACACAGAGAAGGGATATTGCTGCTGCTACACGTGGTCCGAGGACCTGGAGCACACAGACAATGATCCATCCCCAGCCCTGCCTGAGTCTCCACCAGCCGTGGGACCCGGGACAGAGCATGCTGGGTCTCCGTGGCAACCATGTCACAGAGTGACACCGCCTCCCTTCACCGGACTCCCCAGTGGTTGCCCTGACACCAGGGTGCACTCTAAGAGGGGGACTGTGGTGAGAGGAAGGTGGGGTTGCTGGGTCGCCTGACCGTTCATGCTGGGTTCTCTACCTCTGATCACAGACAGCTGCTGCTTGTTCAGGAAGGAGCACCCGCAGCATAAAAGCTCAGCTCTCGTCGGCACGGGAGAGAGGACACTCGCTGATGGAGCTTTTAGAGGCATTCCACTCTTCAGACGTCTGGTTCCCATCACCTCCACTGTGAACAGTTCTGACTCTGTAAGTTTCTCTAGAACGGAGCATTTCACACCAAACCACTCTGAACGACTTTACTTACATCTCAACCACTGAATTCTGCAGAAATGTTAGAAATGATGGACGTCTCTGTTGATCATCACTGGAGCATCAGTTCTTCATTATTCTGCTGGTTTCACCTGAATATTTAAAAAAGGAGACACAAAAACCTCATTAATAATCAAACTCATTAATAATAAAGTCTTTGATCATCATAAAGTGTATTTTTCATTTGTTTAAAGATCACTTTCTTCTTCTTACCTGCTCTTGGTGATGATGTCCATGATGGATCTTTTGTCCCTTGAAGACACAAATCTGTCCACCATCTTCACACAGTCCTCATGGCTCCCCAGAAATCTCAGGGTGTTTCGAGCATGGAGTCTGTGGAGGAAGAATGATAAAAGGTCATTTTCAGTGCTGGCTGGTGAAGAAAACATGCTGATGGGTTCAGTTCTGACCCAATAGGTGTAAAAACAAGCAACTGCTTACCTCACTTCCTGTGCGGAGTCCAGGGCCAGTTTGCTGATGGCGGTCAGGAACCTGCTGGTGAATTCCTTCTTGCTGGTCAGCACACGAGAAGCCCCCAACTTGTGAGAGAGCTTCTCCAGATGCAGTGCAGTGCACCTTCTCACTGCTGCATTTCTGTGGCTGGAAAGAGGAGAGTGAACACAGTAAGATACACATCCAGCGTTTACACGCAGGTGAACTCTAGACTCACCTTCTAGCAAGATCTTCTCCAAAATGTAGGAAGAGACTCAGCCGTACATCAGTGCTGCCAGTTTGTACTGTGGCTTTAGAATGACCACTGATATTGATCACATGACCACTACATTTAGTTTACAGTTCAAATCTATTAATGAATATGGAATGTGATGTTTACCTGAATCCACCAGCCAGTAGAGCGTGCAGGACCCGGCCAGGCGAGCAGGTCTGCACCATTGTGCTGAGGGCCACCTCTACATCCTCTTTGATGAAGTGGCTGGACTCCCCAGCCTTGTGCAGAAGGACACAGCCAGTGCCCTCCACCTCCTTGTCCATCTTCCGCTGCAGGTGGGCGTATAGGTGGGACAGGGTGGTCATGGCGGCGCGAGACACCATGGAGCGCAGGTTCTTCACCTGAGACAGTGGAGACAAAAGAAGCACAGTGAGCCTCTGTCTCTAACTCAACCACTGACACTTGCTTTAGCATTAATTAGAATAATGTCATTACAGAAGCTGTTGTCCAGAGTGTGTATGAAGTGTGGGTCTTACCTCCTTGATGAGGGCCAAGCAGACATCATGTAGCTCAGGCAGAAGAACCTCGGCATGGTGTTCCGCCAGAGTGCGCAGCACTTTCAGCCCCTCCATCTTCCTCTCCCTGTTTCAAAAGCAAGACATTAGAATGAGGTGAACACGTCTGGAAGGTGGTGTTATTACAGTAGGAATGATAAAGACTGATTCAGTCAATACACTGAACAATTAACAACAGAGGAGCAGCAGTAGATGGAGATCATTGGGAATTCTCTTCAGACACTTTATAGACTCTGATGTTTAGAAGATTCCATCACTAATTTTATCTGGATACTCCAAAGCATTTTAGTTGTATATTCTCAGGTAACTTCAGCTATTCTAACTCTAGTCTGAGCACTAATCTAAAACACATCACTGCTCCATTAGAACTGGATCTTAATTCTGAATGATCAGTGGAAGGGTGGTGGGTCTACTCCAGCTCACTAAAGACATACCATTCCTCATCCTGCAGCAGGTTAAATGCCTGGCTGAGTGCCAGCTCAGGCCTGTCAATGGGCTGCTCACTAGTTAGGGCTGGGATCTCCAGCACCTCTCCTCTTCCCTGACTACCTTTAGCAAGGTGTGGAGCAGCCCTGTTGTTGACAGGCTCCTTGCTGGTTTCTGCTTCCCTACTCTGTATAACTACGGACACATCTGGAGCAGCTGTTTGTCCTGCAGTGTCCACCTGGCATTCGGTCCTCCTCTCCTGCCTAAGTCCAGCCTCATTCCTACCTAGGCCTACCCACCTGGGGATCTTGCTACCTGTGATTAAATAAACCTGGTTAGAGCACCTAAACTATTTTAATTCATTTTCATCATAAAATTATAAGAACAGGATTTTGCTGAGGTTAATTATCTTTCCATTCCTTATTAAATATGACTTACATATGTTTCTAAATAGTAATATAGAGAAATTGTGTTTCTGAGCTATATGGAGTTTGTGGAGATGATGCATAAGACTCCTGAGATGTAAATACTCTAGGTTAAAGACTCTAGGTTTTTCAGTACTGGAACTCACCTGGTGCATCATAGGCCTTGGACCCTTTCTTATCCACCTTAGGTTGGGCAGCAGCAGGTGGAGGAACAGGTGTGTGGACCAAGGGCCGTGAAAGGAACTCCTCCAGAGTAATAGAGTTCCAATGGGTCTTCTTGTCATCCTTGGTCTCCATGTTCAGCCCCCTCAGTCTTGGGAATCTGCTGGTTTTGGCAGCAGCAGGTGGAGGGACAGGTGTGTGGACCAGGGGGCGTGAAAGGAACTCCTGAAGTGAAAAAGAGTTCCCATAGGCCCTGTTCCCATCCTGAGCCCTAATGTTCAAGCCCCTCAGTGTCGAAAACCTGCTGGACTTGGCAGCAGCAGGTGGAGGGACAGGGGTGTGGAGAACAGGAAATTTCAGGTCCTCAGTCTGTTCTTTCACCACCTGTGGGGCTTGAATTTGGACCCTCTGCCTTATAGGAGGCAAACTGCAGGTTGGTGAAGGGTCCATGCGGGACTCCTGAACGTCCACATTTGGGTCGTTCATCATGAGTCTCATTTTCTCCATATACTCCTGCCGCTTCCTCCTAATGCTCTCTCGAAGGGAGGGGGCAAGAAGAATGGGTCCATCTTCAGGACTGTTTGGCTTCATCTCTGGAAGTAATTCCTGTAGATCCTGATGAGAAGTCTTCTGAGATGTGCTCTCCTCCACAGTCACACATCTACTGATTACAGTACTGAGAGACCAGCCATTAAATATGGAACGTTACGTGGGAGTTACTCTATTATGACGTCACACACGGGGGCGTGGTTCTCTGCTGCCTCCACACTATTAGGAGTGAAATATTAGGAGTGTATCATCCAGGGTTGGCTGGAAACACAATGCATGTAACAGTTTTCTGTAATCAGGATAGAAAAAAGTCCAGTTCCAGAGGAAAAAGGCAGTAATCAGATTCCAGCTCCATTCTAAAAACAGTGGGATTACTAACAGAACTACAGTAAACACTCATCACTCTGCTGATTCTCTTGTCTTTCTTCATATCTAGGAGCTAAATTTGGGGCTTAAATGCAGATTTTGCTGAGATTTGATTTCTTTAATGAGAGTTTAGCACTTTCCACAGCGCGCTGTCTCCCTTCAAGCCCCGCCTTATTTTCTTAACCCTCCAATCACTGCTTAGCAACCGTTGTTCTGCAGGACTCCTTCAGCGCTGTTCAGCTCGAGCTCCTGTTTCCGCGGATAGAGTTTGAAGGTGAAGCTCCAGTTCTAGTCATAAGATGTGTCTGGGGGACACAGAGAGCCTGACAGACTGAAGGAGGCTGTTTTCTCCCCGTTTCCAAAAACAACAGCTCATTTGAAAAAGTCAGCTCTGGACTCGTCTGTGGTAAACCTCCCCATGAGCTGAACACACACACCTTAACCAGAGACAGCTGTGTTCACTCAGAGGTGAGTCGTTTGATCTGCTGTTTAGTTGCTAATTTGAGCTGCTTTGACTGAATAAGAAGCTGTGTATGAAAGCACTTGTGGAAAAAGTCGTAGAACCCAGGCGTAGTTTTAGCGGACATGCTAAAAGTTCCTCTTGCTGAAGCGTTCAAATCTTTCTTTACTTGAAATGGATGAGCTGCTTTTACCACGTTGGCTTTGCAGTAACTTTCTGCAGTAGATGAAGTAAATGAGCTCCTCCAGCTGAAGCCCAGTAGAGCAGCAGGGACATCTGATGTCTTCACTCATTGCTGCCCCCCAGTGATCAGATCAGGTCATTACATCTATATATATATAAATACTTGAAGGAAGCACAACTGGCCTGCTCTTGTAATCATGGGCTTTATAGTGTATGTGATGAGCTATGTGTGTATCTTCAGAAGCTGTTAAACCACAATACACACAACTGATCTTTGGTCCAGTCTGCAGTAAAGTGTTCTGTCTCTGAGCTGGGGGTCTAATATGTTCCCTTTAAAAGTTTGAAGAATGTTTACGTTTCTCCAGAACAGAAAATATTTATATTATTATTATTTAAATTATTATACTATATTATATATCATCTATAGAGTAGATATAGGGGGATTCCTATGTGTAATATTTATAATAACAGTAGGGGGATGTGTTGGGACAAGGTGGTAACACTGTTGAGTGTGGGGATGGTGTGGAGATGGTGAAAGAGCAGCAGAGCTCCAGTGGAGATCAGTAAATGTGAGAAGCTGCTACAGAAGATCAGCACAATCCAAGTGCTGCACAGAAGCTGAATAAACTCAACACTGATGAACTGAAATGTGTGCAGAGAACTGTGGGTACTTTACATGTGTTGCCTTCAGCTCTTCTCTGCAGTGCTGTGTGTGTGTGAGACAAAAAAGACAGAACCTCAAACAAGAATACAAAACACACACACACACACACACACACACACACACACACACACAAACACAGATGTCAGGATGATGCAATAGAGTGGTTAAACGACTGCTGTTTTTTTCATTTCAGATACTAACATCTTCTCAGGTCAGCCTTAGTAAACAGAGAGGAGCGGTGACTGTGGTGATGAGCTACTATTGGTAGATGGTGGGCAGTCAGGCTGAGTGTGTGTCTGTGATCTAGTGTTTATAGCTGTGGTGTGTGGTTTAGTGTGTCACAATCCCAACCAGCTCCCAAAACCAGCAAATGTTTTATGCAGTAAAACACCTCCAAGATGCCTCATTATCTTCCTCTTGCTGTCAGAGGATGGTGAGGTTATAATGGTTTCTTTAGAGGAGTTAATGGAGCTCAGCTCTTTTACTGAACTCTGAGTTGTTGGGTAACTGAACACTTAAAGAATCTTACAGCTGCTTAATATTTTTATTTATATTTTATATATAAGATAAAGAGAAACAGCAATTTAATACAAATCACAGCTTTAGTCCTTAAAATATTTTAAAACATGAGGATGAATAAACTGCCACTATAAAAACACACTGATATAAACAACATAAAAGAAAATAAACAGACATTAAATTAAACCTGAAAACTGTCTCTGTATGTTTTCATAATCTGCTGCTGGAGATTTTCTCTGCAGGACACTCAGCTGCAGCTCACTGCCTGAAGCCTTCACACCCTGAAAAACACACACCAGAGAAATATTAAAACACACACCTTCACACACACACTCACACTCTAGCAATGCAGACTTACTGTCAGAGAGTCATAATCAGACGTCATCGTTGCAGGGTTTAAGGTTGTGTATGTGTCTCTGGGAGAGTCTCCAACACACTGGAAAATAAAACATCACTAAACACACTTATAGAACTAAATACACTCACCAGGAGAACACACACACACACACATGAGACGCACCTGTAGAGTATTATAGTCTGAGCTGATGGTGGTGGGGTTGAGAGCTGTGTATATGGGGTCTGCAGGATTTGGGGTCTTCTAGAGAGAGAGAGGAGAACACAGCTTTAGTCTTTATTCAGCAGCAGCTTTATTGGAGGATGTAGAGAGAAAGAAAGTGAAATCCTCTCTCAGTACCTGAATATGTGTGTCTCTCTCTGCTCCTCTCCTCCTCCTCCTGATCACACAGCACAAACACAGAGCTGCTGTGATGAGTAATAGAAGCAGAAAGACCACCACTCCCACTGTGATCAGCTTCATCACTGAGCTCTCCTCTGGACCTTCAGCATATTTACAAGTAAACCATGAACCACATCATCAGTCACAGTTACAGCTAAATCTGACAGACACAGTTACACTACAGTTACTAAACAAAATGATTTAACTAGAAAAGGGCATTTCCTGAAGAAACTACAGAATGGTTGGGCAGCTGACATGGATTCCACCTCCAGGTAGTTGCTAGGCTGTTGCTACATGGATTCAGGTCGTTTCCATGTTGTAGGTAAGTGGTTGCAAGGCCATTGCTATGGTGTTGCAGGCTGTTACTGTGGCATCCCGGATGTTTAATATGGTGTTGATAGGTGGTTGCCATGGTATCCCAAGTGATTATGCTGTTCCTAGATGCTTGTTAGGTGGTGTCTAAGGTGTTGCTAGTTGGTTGTTAAGGCGTTGTGATGGTATAGCTTGTTGGTTATTAAGATGTAGGTGGTTGCTAAGGTATAGTTGTTGGTTGCTAATGCATTGCTAGGTGGCTGCTAAAGGTTTGCTATGGTACAGGTGATGCTTGCTAAGGTGTTGCTAGGTGGTTGCGAAGGTTTTGCTACAGCATAGCTATTGGTTGCTAAGGTGTTGCTAGGTAGTTGCTAGGTTGCCACAGTGGTTGCTAATGTGTCACTATGTTTTATGCGAATACTTTCAGCACAATGTTATGTTCAAAAACATTTGGCCAAACTGTGTAATGTAAATACATTTGACTAAAATGTCTGTGTCCACAAACTTTTGGCTAAAATGTAGGGTGCCTTCAACACTTTTGCTCAACATAAATTTTGGGCCTCATCCTATTTAAAAAACTGCAGGACGAGATACACAATGAAAATCCAGCAAAAAGATAAATAGAACATAGTTGCTTTGCTATGCACAATAATAATTTGGACATCACTAATAATAATAATAATAATAATAATAATAATAATGCCATCTTAATAATAATAATTATAATAATAATATTAATCTGTTACCACCTAAAGCACAGGAATACTGGAGAGCATCCTCACTGCTCGCTGAGTTCAGGTACAGCTTGTTGTCTCTGCTGGGTTTGTTAGTTACAGGCTGTCCGTTCTTGTATCAGATGTAAGTGGGGTTGTTGGGCAGAGTGCAGGTGCTGCTACAGGTCAGTGTTACTGTCTGTCCATCTGATGAAGCTGTGCTGGAGCTCACTCTCACCTGCAGATCTGAAGATGCAAAACAACAGAAAGGTTTCAGGTGTTCTAAAATAAACAGCAGAACCAGCAGAAAAGAGCAACACAGTCTGATACCTGTAACATTCAGAATGACTCCAGGAGAACCAGAGAATTTCTCTATTTTATTTCCCTCCATCATTTTAGTGATTATTCTAAAGTAATATTCTCTAGAGTCGTTCTTTCTCACTTCTCTCATTCTCAGAGTGCAGTTTCTCTCTTTATCTCCAATAAACTCCACTCTGCCAGCAAACCGCTCTTCCTCACTTATGTTCTTTACACCCTCTTCAGGCCGAAGATAATGCCAGAACACCTCAGTAAGGATGTGATCACTGGGATATGAGTAAGTGCAGGGAAAGTCCACTGATGAACCCTCCAAAACACACACTCTCCTGTCTGTGTAGGTCACACTCCAGCAGTTCCTATCAAACACACCTGTAAAAGTCACAGATTAGCATGTGTTGATGTGATTGGATCATGAAGAGTTATGAACAGCTCTAATACTCACACACTGAACTGGAGTGGATTATATTATGGCCGCTAACAGAGCAGGAGTAGCTGCCAGCATCAGCAATGCTGGTTAAAACCAAAGACTCCTTATTTCCACCATTCCTGAACACATACTGGCCATTCTTGAACCAGTTGTAAGAATGAGGTCCAGAGGTCAAACTGCAGGATGTATTACAGGTCAATGTCTGTCCAGTCTTCCCTATATGAGTGTTGACCTGCAGGACTGAATGGAAATCTTTTGTAAACACAAACAGCTCTGTTCTAATGACTGAACAGATCAGCTCTGCTCTGTTTACCTGTAACCGTTAGACTGACTGCAGCTGAGCTGAGGTGTGTCTCTCCTTGGTCTGTAATGATCAGGAGCTGATACTCTCCTGAGTCTCTCTCTCTCAGGTCTCTTATTGTAAGAGTTGAGCTGGAGCTGGTGGTCTCAGTGTAGTTCACTCTTCCTGCGTAGTCTGAGTCTAAAGCTAAATCCTCTGGATGTTCCTCATTCCTCCATTTAGCTTTCTGCTTGGAGCTGAACCAGAAGACAGCTCTGATGTTGGTGTTTGAGTAAGAGCATCTCAGCTTCACCTCTGACTCCTGCAGAGCACAGATAGTCTGAGGATCGCAGACCACCCTGAGACTCCCACCCACAGAACCTACATCAGAGAAATCAGATGGTGGTTATATGGGGTAAAAAGACCGTAGACGTCATCTAAAGAGTCTTCTATAGTGTGCACCTGTTTATTACCTAGAACCTAAATGAAAATCTGAGCTGCAAACGTTAAGATGGGTCTTTTTTTTTCCTGGTTCACTTTCCAGCAGATTCAGACCAGCTAAAAACAGATGTGGAAACAGATGTGCAGAAACAGATGTGTTACAGTCTGTATAGTCTACAATCTGTATAGTGGACCTGAGTGGTGGAGCTAACTAAGTGGACAGACAGTGGAGGGACATATTAGGTGTTTCCAATAAAGTGGACAGTGAGTGCAGATGACACCCAGCAGTTGTTACAACAGAGTAATCCTACCTGGAATAAACAGCAGGATGATCAGTGACAGAATTCCACATTTAAAGCCCATGGTTCCTCTCCACCTGACCTCAGCAGAAACAGACAGCAGACTACTATATTAATATTTGACTTTTCAGAACACAAAGAAGTGAATGCCAGCGTTTGAGTGTGCTTCCTCTCTCAGAACAGAACTCACCTATGTGACATCAGTCTTAAAGACGTAGTGAAAATATTGAACAGGCTGCCCTTCATGTCTTCTGAAGTGGATTCAGAATTTTCTAAATATTAGTTTGAATAAGAAATATAAATATGAATATATAAAAAAGTACACCTCTACAATGATGCTGATTAGCACCTCAAAATATGTGTAACAGTAGTGCTAACACCAGTAACACCAGTAACACCAGTGTAAAAGATGAAAGATGGTGTAGTGTCTGAGCCTCGTCTGATCTCTTGTGTAGTGTGTGCTGCACTGGATATTAACAGGCCACAGCTACAGGCCACTCAACAATACTACTGAACTGTGGCTGAAACTGATTCACTGATTCTTCTGACCTTTGGTTTGTGTAATATTCACTTCTGTCTTTATTGCTCTTCTGAGGGCCACAACATGTCTGTACTGTCCTGAGACCATTAAACACATGTTTAGCAGTTATGCTAAAACCGTTTTCTAGCACAGTTTACTTTTTATAGAATCCAGCTTCCTGATCTTCTAATAATGATCAGAAACACACACACACACACACACACACACACAGAGCAGATCTCATGAAGAACAGCTTACTTACATTCTGCTGTCAAAACGTCTCTCACTTTCCTCCCTCACTGGAACAGAGCTGTGAAGAGTGTGTGAGGAGAAAGTGTGTGTGTGTGTGTGTGTGTGTGTGTGTGTGTGTGTTTGTGTGTGTTTTCTGACGTGGGTGAATTTCCTTCCTTTTTCAGAGAGCTCAAACACAAAGCTTGCCTCCAGGTGATGGTTTCAGTGTGTGTGTGTTTGTGTGGTTGATATGATATGAACACATGACTGATCTCCAGTGTAAGTAGGACACAACATGGAAACCCCTGTATGGAGAACTGTGTTCAATTTAGAAGTGGTCTGCAGCGCTTGTCTGTAATTTTGCAATGGCAAAAAGAAACCAGTGAATAAAACAAACCACACTCAGGACACACACACAAACTTACAGGAGTGTCAGGATGATGTAATAGTGTGGTCATGTTCATCCTGCGGAAATAAGAAGACGCAGTGTTTACTGTTATACACATAATTTAACGTTGTAATGTTATAAAGCATAATTTCCAGGGTGAAGTTTTTGCTTGGGGGGGTTGTAATTGGTAATAAGCCCCTCTATAATTCATTTGGTTACTACACACGTACATTTTAACTGGGTTGAGGTCTGGACTTTGACTGGGCCATTGCAACACTTTCATTGTTTTCTTTTTAAATTTGCTAATGTGCTTTGGATTATTGTCCTTTAACATAACCCAATGCAACAGGACAATGATTGGTTTTCACCAAATGTGGCGCTGTGCATTGTGACTATCTACACTTTGGCCTTGTTTGTCCAGCTGACATTGTTCCAGAAGTCTTGTGGTTTGTTCAGATGTTTTTTTATAATGTCCTGATATTACATTTATGGCATTTAGCAGACGCTCTTATCCAGAGCGACTTACAAGGTTACTTGTATTACAGAGGAGGGCCAGTGTAGTGTTAGGAGTCTTGCCCAAAGACTCTTATTGGTGTAGCGCAGCATAGCCGCCCAGACTGGGAATTAAACCCCAGTCTCCCACATGGTGTGGTAACTCACTGGCAGGTAGTGGTGTTATCTGTCGCGCCACACCAACCATGTAAAATCATGGAATTCACAGAGGGTGAACTTCTTCACATGATTTGATATTATTTTGCGGGGCATAAATAAAAGACCAAGACCGGACTCTCGTTCAGTTTTGCCAAGATAAATTCAGTTTTCCATTTTAAGGCCCTATGTGTGTGTAGATTTGCAGGTGAAGGTGGATACTCGGACTGAGGGACAGAGAGAGGTGAAATTGTCCTGTAGCTCCACCTGCAGCCTCGGGGAAAAGCTTTCCTACTACTGGTTCAGGAATGGAGAATTCAAGACTTACACAGCAGATTCCTCCATTCTGCTCGACTTCACCAGTTTATCTGACGAGGGCAGCTACTTCTGTAAGGTGGCTGGAAGTTGGCATCTCTCTCCTGCTGTGTGTAAGTGTCACTCCTTCAAACATCACACTTAACTTTAGTCCAGCCTGTTCAGACTTCTGTAAATGTCAGTAAGTTAATTTCAACCAGCTCTTCTAGAAAACAACATAAAATCAGAAGAGGAAAGAACTCAATCCTACATAAGTGTGCTTTCTTCTTTCTAATTGTTTTTAAAGGGAATGATTTAATACTCAATACTCAAACCAGCCAAAATGAGAGCTGTGTAATTCCAGTCAGACTCTAAACGAGACGGAGATCTTATTACACATTAAGTACCTGGTTACCAAATATCACTCAAATCAAGACCATTTATTACTGAACATATAATCTTATTTTATCTTCTTACATTAATGGTTTTCAGTGTAAATTAAATAATTCTACCTTCTCCTGTACAGTTTGAACAGGTTGTGTTTAGACAGTGAGAATCTACCGCTGTACCACAGACTGTAACTGTAAGTGTTTTCAGTGTTTTCAGTTTCAGGTGTTTTTATTTTTCTAATAAGTTAGTTTGTGTGTTTCAGGTGTTTCTGCTGATTCAGATAAGAGGAGCTGCTGGAGTGTCACTTACTACCCCAAAGCTGTCTGCGCTCTGATTGGCTCATCAACTCATCAGCATCATGTTACTATGCCTTCCCTGATAATCAGAAGGTCACTAAATCAGTGTGGTTCATTAAAGAGCAGACTGGTGCTGAACCTGTGGATGTGAGAGAGGATGAGGAGTATCAGGGACGAGTGCAGAACAGACAGAGCTCCCAGAATGACTGTAGCATGATAATCACTGACCTGAGAGAAAAAGAGACGCTCAGACCTACATATTTAGATTCTACACTGATGGAGGTGAACACACTGGACAACCTGGAGTCACTCTGTCTGTCACAGGTAGAGCTGCACTCTATTAAATAAGTTTAGTTTATTAAAAGAATATTCTGTGAATGAAAAGAACAACAAACCTTGTTTAAACTCTCCTGCAGATCTGAAGATTACAGTGTCAGAGACAGGGAGTGGAGGAAAGAAGCTGACCTGTAGCAGCACCTGCACTCTGCCTAAGTACCACACTTGCATCTGGTACAAGAATGGAGAGCCTGTATCTGACCAGTCCAGTAATGAACTGGATCTGTATGACAGTACTGTGGATGCAGGCAGTTACATCTGCGTTATAGGAGGATATAAGGAGTTTCGGTCTCCTGCTGTCTGTAAGAACCTCACTTTAAACACCAAATTACTTTTATTTGTATTAATCTCATTAAGTCCCCTTTGTTTACTTTAAGACAGCCTTTTCTGGGTCTTTCACTGTAATTGAGTTTTTGTTTTAATTGAAGGTAAACAATCACTTCAATAATCTTATTTAATTTTAATAAAACAATGAATTCTCTGTCAGATGATGATTATTATTGCTAAAAATGTTGCTGCTAATTATTGTAATATCTGAATCTTTATGACTCTCCCAGAAACACCAAAGCAGTGCTGGATTCCTCTGGAGAGAGAGAGGAGGGAGAGTCAGTGACTCTGAGCTGCAGCAGTGATGCAGACCCTCCTGTTCTCTCCTACTCCTGGTTTAAGCAGAGAGCAGCTGCAGACACACCGCTGATAACAGGCCAGAATTACAGCATCACCAACATCAGCTCCCAGCACAGCGGACTCTACTACTGCACCGCTCACAACCAGCTAGAACATCACAGCTCTACACCCTTTCATCTGGATGTGAAAGGTACAGCAGTCTGCAGTGACTGTGTTCAGTCAGTATGTGTAATTACTGGTGAATTAGCTGTTGTTCTCCTGATCAGATTGAATGAACTGATTCTGTTCAAACACTCAGCTGAGTTGTTGGAGCAGCGTGCTGTTTGGGAAGATGTTTGGGGAGCTGTTGGAGTGGTCCCTGTTCTGCTTCTCTCTCTCACTGCTGTTCTGTGCATTAAGTGAGTGACAGTATTGTTTATTATTTATCTCTGAATCTCTAAATCTGCATTAAACACCATATTAACCTCAACTTTAACCTCAAATACAAGCTTTTATGATCTACAGAACTCAAAACTCTAACTGGCCTTTTCTGTTTAATCTGTGTGATCAGGAGGAGGAGAGGAGCAGAGAGAGACACACATATTCAGGTACTGAGAGAGGATTTCACTTTCTTTCTCTCTACATCCTCCTATAAAGCTGCTGCTGAATAAAGACTGAAGTTGTGTTCTCCTCATCTCTCTCTAAAAGACCCCAAATCCTGCAGACCCCACATACACAGCTCTCAACCCCACCACCATCAGCTCAGACTATGATACACTACAGGTAAGTCTACAGTCTTTATGCCTGTGTGTGTGTGTGTGTGTGTGTGTGTGTGTGTGTGTGTGTGTTTTACTCTGCAGAGTGTTTAGTTTTCTTTTTTGTCTCCAGTGTGTTGGAGACTCTCCGTGTGACACATACTCAACCTTAAACCCTGCAACCATGACGTCTGATTATGACTCTCTGACAGTAAGTCTGCATACGGAGTGTGTGTGTGTCCATTCTGGATTTGGAGTATCTAACTGTGTGTGTGTGTGTGTGTGTTGTCAGGCTGTTCGTCCTCACTGAGAGATGAGAAATGCTCCAGAAATGAAGGATAAACAGCTGTTCTACATCACTGGTCATTGTTCTACATCACTGTATTCTCCAGCCTTTTTTCCTGCATTGTATAAATGACTGTTCCAGAATCATTCAGTTGAGTGTTCTTTAGTCCTCCTCAGAGCTGCAGATTGATTTAAGGAAGGCTTAGTAATGAGCTGTTGTGTAGAATCAGGTGTTAACAGAGGTGGAGTGATGGTCTCTGTGGTGCTGTAGTTCTGAGTAGCAGAGCGGTTTTGTTATCAGATTTATATTATTCGTTTTTTATCTTTATTTTTATTTTGTTCATTCCAACTCCAGGTTGTTCAGTCTGATTGTGTAATTTGAGCTTATATATAACTTTTTGATTGGACATACGGTCACATGAAAGGTTTTGGGCAAAAAGTGTGTGTGTGTGTGTGTGTGTGTGAGTGAAGCAGCCCAACAGCTGAGCTCATTAGCTTTTATTAGTATAAAATTTTGTGATGATCTGTCTGCTCACATTTGGAGCATTACCTTCTCAGAAGAAGCCGTGTGAAGGGATTTCTGCTGTCACTGTTATTAATGCTGAACACAGTGTTGTTTCACTCAGGTAGAGTCAGTGATGTCCTTGTTAAGACTTATGAAGTTGTTTTTTTCTGTGCAGTTATTTCTGTATGAAAATTCTGCCTGTATTTCTTTATTAAACATGTCTTTTTTTTAGACTGTCTGATTATTTGCTGCCTTAAGTGCTAGTGTTTTAATGTTCTGGAGATAAAGTGCCTCTATAATAAACAATAAAAACTCTGTATATGCTTGAATATGTCAGAAATATGACCTCATTATTCCTATTTATAATAGTTAGTTTAGATGTTATAACATAAACAGCATTACAGTGTATTACAGTCTGATAACTCTGATAGTGGGTAAACTTTGTTCACTGAGGTTTAGATAGAAATTGCTGTTTGTAGGTAAAGCCTCTCTGTTCATTCCCCTCAGACCACATTTATCTAAAACCACTTTGAGTAGCTTAACTGGTTTCTGATTTCTTATTAGATGTTGCTGTTTCCTGCATAATTAAAAGGTTAAGATGTAAACAGAGTCATTCGGAGTGGTTTAGTGTGAAATGCTCCGAGTCAGAACTGCTCACAGTGGAGGAGATAAGAACCAGACGTCTATGCTGTGCTGTGCTCCTGGAAGTTCTGCTGGCTGATGGATCATTTTGTAAAACGGCTTTAAAGAGCTGACACTGTCTGGTAAGTAAGTTTACTGTGTTCTAAACAGCAAACAGCATTTTTTTCAACCCGACATCATTTCAGAGTTAAAACAGTGTTAGCTCCTTAGCTAACGATGCTGCTAGCAGCTCCACCCTAAACTGAGGCTTTCATAATGGGAGCGTTAGCATGGTGGCTAAGTGGGTAGGAGCCCATAGTGTTAACTAGTTCTCTGACTGCATGATGGGTTTGTTTAACATGGCTTAACTCAGGACTCTGAAACATGAGCCAGCATCAACTTTGTTGAGTCCTGAGTGAATTTGCCATGTTTACAGAAGCTGGAGTGATGTTAGACAGTTAGGGAGAGCTCAGTAACTCGCTGTATTTTGAGAAGTGCAGGGTGGATTATATGAAGGGCAGTTGGCTCCTAACGGGACAAGGTGTCTGCTTTGATCCAAACTGTGAGATGTTTCAGGTGTCTGTGGCTGATAAAGTCCTGCTCCTAACTGATATACAGTAGAAATTCTCCACTAAATGACCAAAACATTATTTCTGCTACTTTTTACCTGTGCTGCTCAAATACATACTACCATAAAGAAGAAAAAGCCTGACATCATGGTGTTTGACCAGTCTGACATAGAAGTGAACTGTTTGTAATTTGTCTAATCTGAATGTTGTTTGGTTTTGGTTCCCTTCGGGAGAGCATCAGGAGGAAGCGGCAGGAGTACATGGGGGGGAAAATGAGCCTCATGATTAATGGCCTAAATGTCAGACATTAGTTCAGGATGCCATTTTCAGACGGATCTGTTGCTTGATCCATGATCATGATCAGCCATAAAACCAAACTGGCATCAGTGTGGGTGACCCTTCACCACCCTGTAGTTCCTCCAATAAGGTAGGGAGTCCTATGCCAAGTTCATGCCCCAAAGATAGGGTTAGTGAGGAAAGCTCTCCCTTCAAGGTTGAAGAAGACCCCTGTCTCCCCACCTGCTGCTGCCAAATCCAGCAGCTTTTCATCACTGATAGGTCTGAACAATAAGGTTCATGATGGAAACAGGGCCTATGGGAACTCCTTTCACGCCCTTTTGCTCCACACACCTGCCCCTCCAAGATCCCCAGGTGGGTAGGCCTAGGTAGGCAGAGGATGTGTCCAGTTAAAGCTGACGTGTAGCCTGAAAAACAGAGCTGCCCAAACTGAGACTGGGCTTAGCCAGGAGAGGAGGATGGAGAGCCAGGTGGAGCTGCTGCTCCTCTGTTGTTAAATGTTCAGTGTATTGACCGAATCAGTCTTTATCATTCCTACTGTAATAACACCACCTTCCAGACGTGTTCACCTCATTCTAATGTCTTGCTTTTGAAACAGGGAGAGGAAGATGGAGGGGCTGAAAGTGGTGCGCACTCTGGCGGAACACCATGCCGAGGTTCTTCTGCCTGAGCTACATGACGTCTGCCTCTTCAAGGAGGTAAGACCCACACTTCATACACACTCTGGATAACAGCCTTTTGTCCAGTCTGTTGTCACCATTTCAAAACTCTGAATACACTTAGCACAGCATGTGTCTGCTGTGGACTGAACCTTTAACGCAACCGATGCTGTTTTTTACAGAATATGCAGTCAGTTTACATGTTTCTACTATGCTTACATTGTCTGTACACGCAAGCTGACCCAATACTAAAATTCTGGATCTTTCTTGTCTCGTTTACAAATGCTGACACACAGAATCCCACAAGTAAAACCTAATGTTAAAAAACTTAAATGTATCCTAAAACAAGTTCTTCTGCTACAGCAACAGGTAAAAAAGTTACACTAAAACTGCTGATACACATTTCTGAATGTACAGATCATTGAGAAATTGAGAAATAGCTGATGTACACTATGTGGACAGAAATATTACTCATCAATAGTATTCAAAAAGAGTTTATGAGAGATTAAAACAGCACTACTGTGGTAAATTTGTGTATGTTAGCAACAATATTAAGCATATTTATCTTCTAACATGTACTATATACTAATCTTAACAGTGCAGGTTGACCTGCAGTTGGAACAGATACACACTCCCTACAATGAAGCTACTGGTAAATTTCTCTTTCAGCTGTTAACAGAAGAATATCTATAGTGACCAAAAACACCAGCTGGTCCAACTGGACAGGTGATCTTTAACAGCTCTCACAGCATTTTACTTGAGGCAGGAAGTTGTAGATGTTGAAGCCTGTGTCTACTGATAGTTTTACAGTGTTGTTTGTGGTAGAATTCCTGTTTCTGTTTAAGGAACAGTAGCTTCTCTGCTTATGAATGTGAAATTATCTTGGAAGGTCAAGCAGCACAAGAAGAGTAGTGCAGCCCCTATCCTGTGAAGTAAGTAGATCATCATCTGAGAATTTCCCTACTGTGGGACTAATAAAGGATTATCTTATCTAATTTGTGACTCTTAGTAATGCCATTTTAAGTGCTGTTTTTGGTCTAAATCCAGACCTTGTGAATGCTAAATAACTTTGATCTTGAATATATTAGATTGGAGAGACTGTAAACATCATCTCTCTCTCTGTTTCAGTCCTAAGCATGACCTCTGACCCCAAACAGACAGAGATCAGAATGACGTTCACTACTCCAGTGTTCAGTTCAAATCTTCTCACACACAGTCTTTACACAGTCCTCGTGGCTCCCCAGAAATCTCAGGGTGTTTCGAGCATGGAGTCTGTGTAGGAAGAATGATAAAAGGTCATTTTCAGTGCTGGCTGGTGAAGAAAACATGCTGATGGGTTCAGTTCTGACCCAATAGGTGTAAAAACAAGCAACTGCTTACCTCACTTCCTGTGCGGAGTCCAGGGCCAGTTTGCCGACGGCGGTCAGGAACCTGCTGGTGAATTCCTTCTTGCTGGTCAGCACATGAGAAGCCCCCAACTTGTGAGAGAGCTTCTCCAGATGCAGTGCAGTGCATCTTCTCACTGCTGCGTTGGAGAATATTGGAGAATAATGGAGCGGTTGCAATATTGGCCTTATTTAGATTAACAGAGACACCCAAATATTAATGAGCTCTGTTACCTCCCTCACTGCTCATTTTCCTTCTCCTCAGTGAGGAGAGCAGCTGGTCAGACTGAGTCTCATTGCAGCATATCAAATATGTATCGGATTTCGATCCCACATATAAAGCCACTTTTACCTGAGGCATGTCTTCATTAGTCAGTCTGAATATGAAAGGCCAGGCCTGTTTTGAATAATGTACCAGTTGAACAGTTTCTATGTGGAGATACTGACCTTCAAATCCACAGAAAACAGTGGAAATTCACTGTGAGGTAAAGAAGACCAAAAGTGTCTCATGTTATACTAGAGAATGACCTCATACTGAATGAGTCCTGATAAGCCTGAAATGAGGCCTGAAGGTAAGAGGAACAGGCCTTATGACTGGAGGGTCGCCAGTTCAATCCCCTGAACCGACAGGACCTGACTGAAGTGCCCTTGAGCAAGGCATTCAACCCTCAACTGCTCCCCGTGTGCTGCAGCTAGGGCCGCCCGCCGCTCCGGGCACTCTTCCCTAGTGTGTGTGTTCGCTGCACAGATGGGTTGAAAGTGGAGTACAAATTTCAATGTGTGCAGCACATCTAAACTCTACTAGTAGATTTCTCACCACTGTAACCCTCATGTTCCTCTTTCAGCAAAGCAGTATGGGTGATGTAGTTTGTGTGCGAGATGTAGAACTATACAGAAGTTAAAGAAGTGTATGTAGTGTATATGTCTATCTGCATGAAGCCTACAGAACTGTCATGTGGCAGCCAGTATAAGTAAGTATATAAGGAGTAAGTGCTTCCTTGCTGACTGTTAATTTTAACTGAATGCAAAGAAAAAGGGAAGGAAACCCACACACACATACATGCACACACATGCACACACACACACACGTCCTGTTGCCACACTCTGCACTGCACACTAGCTTTGATGGCTGTAAGAGACCCTTACACAAGGATGTAAGTAGTTTTTAATTATGTCTGAATCATCTCTGTTTTATATATTAATGTAGTGTAATTATGTAAATAGGTCAGGATCTCGTCCTGCTGTCAATCACAAAATCGCATTTGTCCTTTCCAGTGTCTTGAATCAAGCATCTACCTACTGGAGGCTTATGGTCCACACAAATGCCTATAGCCATCCTGTGTTAGCAAATTGGCTGTATGTAAAACAGTACGAGATGCTGTATGAAGTTGATTTACTCTGCATTAGTCAAATGTGGCTCAAGTTACAGACTTAGTGGGTTAACAGCACTATAGGAAAATAAATAAATTGCACTATAGGTAAATTTATTATTCAGCTTAGTATAGAATAATTCTACAGAACAGCACCACACTGAAGCCCAACACACTGTAGAGAACTAACACCCTATATGGGTTCTGTAGAGCTGGGCGTTTGTAATTCTACTGTAAAGGAGTTCAAATGAACTGGTTCAGAAAAAGAAAACAAGCTTCCTGTCACTACAACAGAGACCCCCAAACCTATACTCTACTATATTAAACTACAGACAACACTATAGAAATAATGTCATGTAAAGTATGCATGTGAGGACACACAGTGTCATTGATGTGATGCATCAAAAGCATTTAGCAGCGCCCCCTTGTGGAAAAAGTCCTTTTAATCCAGACTGAGGGAGTGAGAATGTGAGTGCGTTACAATGAGATTCATGAGGTTCTTCTCATCTAATAAATCAAACCTGTAGTTCAAAATGTTAGACTGGTTTAAATACTGCAGCCTAACGAGCTAAACCGCTAATCAGCATATATATATATATTCATGAATAATATTCATCACACTTAAATGTTGTTGCATTTTAAACAGACTGAAAGTGGAAGTGTGTGTGAGCTAAACGGAAAAACTATGATGTCAGAATATGAGATATCTGCTCACCAGTGTAGGATGAATAAGCATGAGCAGAGCAGTGATCAGCTCAGTTACTTCTCATAGGTAGAACCATGACTGCTGGCTCTTTTCTTTTAGTCAGGGTTCATTTCTGATCATTTTCAGCTCCAATTTGACTTTTAACATGTTCTTTTCTGGGCTTTTAAGAGCTGTGTTTGAGGGGTGATGCTGCCATGTCTGCTACAGCAGCAGTGATCCTCATCTTACTGACAGGTAAACTTTTACATCTTATTACGATACTGATAGAATTCCAGCTCTGAGTTCAGTTCTAGAGGATTCAGCTTTCCTCCACAATCACACCTAGTTCAGCTCAGCAGTTAACTGCTGGGTTTAGGAGACATTGCTTTTAAACACACACAACAAGGACAGTAGTGAGGGATTAATAGCAGCACTTCTGTTTAATGATCTATCAAAGAGTCACTGACTGTAGAAAGAAGCTGTTGATAGAACTGGAGAGGTGTCAGTGGTCTTGTTCACTCAGGTACACAAACTGCAGATCTCACACAGAGAGCAGATATGTTCATTCTAGCAAAACTGTGTGAAGCTCTATGTTAAACGGTTTAATCTGAGGTTCCTCACTTTCTCTGTGGTTTTTACACAACCGGTCAGCTCTACACGTCATGGTGTTGCCCATAGTAACAGCAGCAGTACCTAACACTGTGGTTAATCAGTCAGTTAGACCGTGAGAGATATCATTTCATGTTGTGTGTGTGTGTGTGTGTGTGTGTGTGTGTGTGTGTGTGTGTTGCAGGAGTTGATGCTCAGCACAGTGTAACTCTCTCCTCTCAGAGTCTCTGTGCTGTTATTGCATCTACAGTAAAAATCTCCTGCAAATATACAACACCTGATTCCTCCAGTGTCAGAGAGAGAGAGTGGATCCACAGCTCTGATGGAGAAGAACGAGTCCTGAGCTCCACTGAAGGAGGAGTGTCTGTAAGAACAGAGCAGAATGAGAGTGAGCTGACAGTGAAGGATGTGAGAGTGAGACACTCTGGAGTTTATAACTTCAGATTTAGAACATCAAGCAGTGACTGGATATCAGCCTCATCTGGAGTTCAGCTCACTGTTACAGGTACCAGTACATACACTCACAGTCTCTGTGGAATGCGATTGACAGAATTTTAGTATATGGTGTGTCTGTGTGTGTCGGTGTGTGTGTGTAGATTTGCAGGTGAAGGTGGATACTCGGACTGAGGGACAGAGAGAGGTGAAATTGACCTGTAGCTCCACCTGCAGCCTCAATAAGAGTCTTTCCTACTTCTGGTTCAGGAATGGAGAATTCAAGACATACACAGCAGATTCCTCCATTGTGCTCCACACCAGTCCATCTGATGAGGGGAGCTACCACTGTAGGGTGTCAGGAAGCTGGCATCGCTCCTCTCCAGTGTGTAAGTCTGTCTCACACCTAACTTTATCCCAGGTTAGAGAGTTCATTTCAAGCAGAGTTTCTCTTCTAGAAAATGACATGAAAACAGTCATAATTCTGCTCTCTTCTCTCCGATAGATTTTAAAGAGGGAACGATTTTATATTCAATACTCAAACCTGCTTGAATAAGAGCTGCTTAATTTCAGTCAGACTTGAAACGAGACAGAGCAGCAGGTTACTGATGACCTTCCCACACAGTTAGGAAATACCAAATAATCACTCTAATCAAAACCATGTATCATATAATCTCATTTTATCTTCTTGCATTAATGGTTTTCAGTGTAAATTAAATAATTCTACCTCCTCCTGTACAGTTATCATTTTGGAGATGATGGTTGTGTTAAGACAGTGAGGATCTACTGCTGTACCACAGACTGTAACTGCAGGTGTTTTCAGTGTTTTCAGGTGCAGGTATTTTTTTTTTTCTAATAAGTTAGTTTGTGTGTTTCAGGTATTTCTGCTGATTCAGATCAGAAGAGCTGCTGGAGTGTCACTTACTACCCCAAAGCTATCTGCGCTCTGATTGGCTCATCAGCATCGATAAACTGTTACTACACCTACCCTGATAATCAGAAGGTCACTAAATCAGTGTGGTTCAATAAAGAGCAGAGTGGTGCTGAACCTGTGGATGTGAGAGAGAATGAGGAGTATCAGGGACGAGTGCAGAGCAGACAGAGCTCCCAGAATCACTGTAGTATGATAATCAATGACCTGAGAGAGAGAGACGCTCAGACCTATAGATTCAGATTCTACACTGATGGAGGTAAACACACTGGACAACCTGGAGTCACTCTGACTGTCACAGGTAGAGCTGCACTCTATTAAATAAATGTAGTTATTTAATTATTAATATTCTGTAAATTATAAGAACAACAAACCTTGTTTAAACTCTTGCAGATCTGAAGGTTACAGTGTCAGACACAGAGAGTGGAGGAAAGAACCTGACCTGCAGCAGCACCTGCACTCTGCCTAAGTACCACACTTACATCTGGTACAAGACGACAGGCAGTGCTGTCACAGTGGTTGGGAACAGCAGCAGTTTAACTTTAACAGCAGGAGAAGTTGGACGTTTCTACTGTAAAGCAGAGAATGCACTTGGATCATACAACTCTTCAGAATGGTCGTTTCCATCATCAGGTGGGTGATTCACTTAATTCATCACTTTCTATTCATTGTTTCCTTTCTATTTTTCAGGCTAGGTTTCAGTCTGCTTGATGAGATGAGCAGCATCTCTTCTTGCTTCCTCCTTCCTCTTTGTATTAATTATTTAATACAAATAATTAAACAGTCTCTATGGTTTGCTCAGTATGGTGAAAGAAGGAAAACGCACTCAGTGAACAGTAGTTCTGTAGACTTCAACACCTTGTAGTTGAGAGACGTCTACAGAGAATGAACAGATTGGTTAGAGCAGGCAGAAAGGCTACATTTTCTTCTCCGAATGCACAACACCACATCCTACCTCGAGGCGGATGAGCTACAACAGCAGAAGACCACATCACATCAGGATCCACTTCTGTCAGCCAAGGACAGAAAGCTGAGGCGCAGTGGCTCAGCATAGACTTACCAACACAAATGTAGCCTGGTCTGATGAATCTGGATTTCTGCTGAGGCTCACAGATGGTAGGATCTGAATTTGGCTCAAACTGCATGAATCCATGGACCCAACCTGCTTTGTGTCAGCAGTCCAGGCTGGTGGAGGCGGTGGTGTATTCGTGTGGGAGATGTTTTCTTGGCGCTCTTTTGGCTTGTTAATACCAATCAATCATTGCTTGAAGGCCACAGCTTATTTGAGTATTGTTGCTGACTATGTGCCTCCATTCATGGCCACCATTTCCCATCTTCTACTCATTGACTACTTCCAGCTTGATGATGCACCATGTCACAAAGCAGAGGTCTCTTACATTTATGTAATCTGCTCATGTCTCTGCACTGATACAGATTACTCAACAGTGATATACGCAGCATCTGGGGTCGCTGTGGTTCTTCTACTGGTTCTGCTTATGGTCTTTCTGTTGAGGTGAGAATCAGAAACCATGTTTCTTGTAGAGTGTCATATAAAGACTACATGGGTTTAATTAACACTGGAGATGTTAATCCAAAGATGGTGATATTCTTTTTTTGTAAACTCCAACAGAAGACGAGCTACAGCTTCCAGCAGTAAGAGTGAGGAAAACAGAGGAACTGTGAGTCAAAAGATCAATTGCGTGTTCTCTCTTTTTAGACATGTCCACAGATAGACCTTGGAAAGTACTGGGCCCTTTCCCTTTTACCCTCAGACTTCACTGTTGCTCTCTTTGTGAGTAAGTCTGTGAGGCACGACTGACTATTGGATCAGTTTGAGCTCCACAAGCACCATCACTTTTAGATGCCTCCTTGTGAAGATTTCACCTTAACTTCACTCACTGATTGCTAGCACCTGAATAGTGTAGTGGATCAAAGCATTTCCCAGTATGCTGGAAATCAGGGTTCAGTTCCAGAACCAGGCAGAAAACGCTGTTTTGAGACTCTTCACACTATTTTTGCTTTCCCCTGAAACATGATTACACCGTCTCTCACAATACGACTGTGAGGTTTTGATAAGACAAAGATGTTTGGAGGCATAAAGGTGAGACATTAAATCCAGAGAGCACGGTACCACCTGTTAAGCATGGTGGTGGTAGCATTATGCTCTGCCAGTGAAACTGATACATTGCATAATCTCAAACCATCAACCAGATCTGAGGTGGTTGTTGAACGGATAAAGCAGCCTAACATTACATTTTTGAAAGGGCCTTCCCAAAGTCCTGACCTCAACACTCTCAAAACTGTGTGGATTGGGACTAAACGTCGGGTGTAATCAAACTCTACCAATTCTGCCTAGAAGAATGGTCAAACGTCTAGCCAGAATTCTCCCAGAAGCTTGTTAATGGGTACCAAAAGCATCTGGTTAAGGGGACATCTATCTAAATATTAGGCGTGCTGTATGCATAATTAAGACCCTCTCTCTCTGTCTTTCTCAGCAAGCTTCTGCTCCTGTGTATGAGACCGTCTCAGACCTGGCCTTGACCTCTGCCCCAACAATGACAGCAGCCTCAGATGATCAGGATGAGGTTCAGTACTCCATTGTTCATTTTAATTGGCCTCACACCCAGGAAGGGCCTCTCTACTCCCCTGTCCAACAGCCAAGCACTCTTAAACGAGAAGAGGAAGTTGAGTACAGCACAGTGAAGCTGGTTAAAACATGAGCTTGTTGGTAGGCAGAAACAATGCGTTTATGAGATCCTGCTGGTGTGGTGATTTTAAGTAAAGAGCACAAAACAAGTTTCTGTGCTAATTGCGCCCCCTATGCAGACAGGAGCTCGTCTTACTACGTTGTGGCCATGACTTAGGATCTCATTCCCATGCCTTACAAAGTACACAGCAACCACTTGAAATATTGTGGGAACAAAATAATTAAATTGTGGCCACAACTTAGTAAGGTATGGAACCAAGATAATTAAAAAGTGACCATGAATTAATAAACCTTGGAAACAATATCCTAAGTTGTGGCCACAGCTTGATAAGACATGGGAACGAGATCCTAAGTCGACTTGGGATCTTCTCCCATGCCTTTATAAGTTGTGTTAGTGATTTAATTATCTTGTTTAAATGACTTTGGATCTCATTCCCAAATCGTGGCCACAACTTAGGAACTTGGTCCCACGCCTTACTCATTTTTGACCACGACTTAATGATCTGGTTCTTGTGCCTTATTAAGTCAAAGCCACAAAATTCAGGATCTTGTTCCCACGCCTTACTAAGTCATGGCCAGAACTTATTTATGCGATATGTCATCAGCGGGGCTCCATGAAGCTCCTGTGTTGTGTTCTTTTTATCAGTCTTAAAACTTTATCTAAATGCTTTTGATGATCTTAGGGTTGTCCCCTTCATAAGAATACTGCTCTATAGTCTGGTGTTATTGATTTAGAGGATTTCATTACTTGGATCATATACACTATATAGACAACAGTATCGGGACACCTGCTTATTTCTCCATCATCCATCATTCCAGAAATCACATTTCCACTGCTCCACAGCTCAATGCTGGGCTTTACACCCCTCTAGCCCAAGCCTGGCATTAGGCAGCATGGTGCCAATAGGTTCATGTTTATCTGTAACTATATAGTTTGTATATAAATGAAAATGAAAATATTTTATAACATCTTCCATTCTGTATTTCATCAGCAACTACAAGAACTTTCATTATTTTGTCTTGATTTATGCATCGGCTAGTGATTGGCTTTATTTTAATTAAGTTTATGAAATCTTTTTATTGTAGTGTCAATAATAAACATTTTCTGCAACAATTACCTTGTAAATGTTAATTCCACCATCCTGCCCCCTCCCTCAATCCCTGTATCCTAGTCAGTTTTCCACGAATACTGATAACCTGGACATTCCCATACCATGTGTATTAAAAACCAGTGCCAGTGGCTCCATGGGAGCTTAATTTGCAACATGGATCTGGAGCAAGTCCCATTTAATCTCTAATTCCTCTGTGTGTGCTCTGTGATAAAATGTCAAGTGTATATACTGATGACTCAGGGTTTTTGACGCACCCAGAACATTGTCCCATATTGCACGTCCCAGACGAATTCCTGCCCCAATTCTGATAGACCCCTATCCCATGCTTTCATTCCTGCTGTGGGCCTATAGTGCTCAAAGTTGTCTTTGAGCAGTCTGTATCCAGCGTAAGATGGGATGGTCCTTTAAATCTTTACAAGCGTTAGCTTACAAACATAAAACTACAACAGTGCCAACAAGGAAGATTCCCCTAATACCTGTTTGCTGTATTAAAGAAACTCATTAAAACTTTAATCTAAATGAACACTCAAAAATCAGTGTACAAAAAACAGATCTGAAAAAATGGTCAGGAAACATGAACATATACCTAGCATATTCTTTATGAAAGTTAGCATAATTACATGGGTGGTTTACAAAAAGTGGAATATACTAGATTCAGTAATGAAACCATGAGATTTTATTTGAGATTTTATACCATGAGTCTTACAGTATCTGTTTATCTTTAGACTTTCTCCTCCTGAGGAACCAACAATGAGAACAGGGGCCAAATTAGATATCATGTTTTAATGCCATAATTACATTACTTACAGGTAAGTCAGTTCACACTTCACATACCACATCCACAGAGCTGCCGTGATGAGTAGCTTCTATGGAGAACCATCTTTATTAGTATCTTTACTAACGAGAACCCGCCTTGTGTATGAGAATCATTCACAAAGAAGTAGACAGAAAAGAATCATTTTGTAATTCTCAAACTGACTGTAGTTCCCTGTAGGGACCACTATGTGACAGCAGAACTTCATGGCAAAGCTGGCAAAAAGACCAGGTATTTGGTCAGACACGGCCCTGGTCTAGTTGATGAAATTAAAGATAGGGGCCACAATGACACTTACTATCCACTAGGGGTTAGATTGATTTTTCTTTTTTCTGAGTGATGTGCTGAGCTGTAGCAGCATTGCTATGGTCTAGCATGCGAGCTGCATAAGGCATGTTGGGTTCCAAATGTGCATGATGAGCTATGAGCGGGTTTGTACGTGTTGTCACTGGGACAATAGTTGGGCTTCTTAAATAAGCCCCATCATTGCAATCCCTATTACGTCCCATCTAGACCCCATGTGCCAGTTTCCACCTAGATGGGGCACATGGCAAAAACCTTCTGGTTCCCAGTTGGACTACCCAAACAGGCCCCACATGGGCATGTTATTTGGGAGATGCTCATTAGCAAATAGATCATAATAATAATGTTACCTCCTAAAGCACAGGAATACTGGAGAGCATCCTCACTGCTCGCTGAGTTCAGGTACAGCTTGTTGTCTCTGCTGGGTTTGTTAGTTACAGGCTGTCCGTTCTTGTACCAGATGCAAGTGGGGTTGTTTGGCAGAGTGCAGGTGCTACTACAGGTCAGTGTTACTGTCTGTCCATCTGATGAAGCTGTGTTGGAACTCACTCTCCCCTGGTGTGTGTGTGTGTGTGTGTGTGTGTGTGTGTGTGTGTGTGTGTGTGTGTGTGTGTGTGTGTTCTACTGTGTACCAGTCTTCAGATACAGACATCTCTACCTGTTCACTCTCACAGCTCTGTTCCTATATAGTCACTACATAAGTCAAAAAACTGTGGCTTCTACACTCAAGTAGTGTCTAAATGTTAAACAGAGTCACACAACCTATAGCTGAATATAAAGGCCTTTCTATTAGACCTATAACACACTACTTGGGTGTAGAAGCCATAACTTCATGACTACATAGTGCACTACATAGGGAGCAGAGAGTCATTTGAGATATGGCTCAAGTAACCGGTTCTCTTTATTATTGATCATGTGATTAGCAATAAAAGCTCATAGTAAATAGAAATGATTTCTGTTTCTCCAAAATGATCTGATCTAATTTCCTTCTTTGCTGCTGGAAACTGAAGAGAATTATATACGTACTTTTGGGCTTCAAGGGAAAACTGTTTTTTGACTGAACTGTTCTTTCAAGACTGTTCTATTCTATTGATGAGAGAGAGACTGATGTAGTTTAATTAGACTTTATTAGATGTTGCTGTTTCCTGCAGAATTAAATGGTTAAGATGTAAACAGAGTCATTCAGAGTGGTTTGGTGTGAAATGCTCTGTTCTAGAGAAACTTACAGAGTCAGAACTGTTCACAGTGGAGGTGATAGAAACCAGACGTCTGAAGGGTGGTATGAGTGGTGCCTACAGGAGAAACAGAGCCAAGGACTGCGACAACACAGAGAAGGGATATTGCTGCTGCTGCACGTGTTCCAAGGACCTGGAGCACGCAGACAATGATCCATCCCCGGCCCTGCCTGAGCCTCCAACAGTGTGGGACTCGGGACAGAGCACGCTGGGTCTCAGTGGCAACCATGTCACTCAGTGACACCACCTCCCTTCACCGGACTCCCCAGTGGGTGCAGGACTCTAAGAGGGGGACTGTGGTGAGAGGAAGGTGGGGTTGCTGGGTCGCCTGACCGTTCATGCTGGGTTCTCTACCTCTGATCACAGACAGCTGCTGCTTGTTCAGGAAGGAGCACCCGCAGCATAAAAGCTCAGCTCTCGTCGGCACGGGAGAGAGGACACTCACTGATGGAGCTTTTAGAGGCATTCCACTCTTCAGACGTCTGGTTCCCATCACCTCCACTGTGAACAGTTCTGACTCTGTAAGTTTCTCTAGAACGGAGCATTTCACACCAAACCGCTCTGAATGACTTTACTTACATCTCAACCACTGAATTCTGCAGAAATGATAGAAATGATGGACGTCTCTGTTGATCATCACTGGAGCTGCTGTTCTTCATTCTTCTGCTGGTTTCATCTGTATATTTAAAAAAGGAGACACAAAAACCCTCATTAATAATCAAACTAATTAATAATAAAGTCTTTGATCATCATAAAGTGTATTTTTTATTTGTTTAAAGATCACTTTCTTCTTCTTACCTGCTGTTGGTGATTATGTCCATGATTGATCTTTTGTCTCTTGATGACACAAATTTGTCCACCATCTTCACACAGTCCTCGTGGCTCCCCAGAAATCTCAGGGTGTTTCGAGCATGGAGTCTGTGGAGGAAGAATGATAAAAGGTCATTTTCAGTGCTGGCTGGTGAAGAAAACATGCTGATGGGTTCAGTTCTGACCCAATAGGTGTAAAAACAAGCAACTGCTTACCTCACTTCCTGTGCGGAGTCCAGGGCCAGTTTGCTGACGGCCGTCAGCAACCTGCTGGTGAATTCCTTCTTGCTGGTCAGCACACGAGAAGCCCCCAACTTGTAAGAGAGCTTCTCCAGATGCAGTGCAGTGCATCTTCTCACTGCTGCGTTTCTGTGGCTGGAGAGAGGAGAGTGAACACAGTAAGATACACATCCAGCGTTTACACACAGGTGAACTCTAGACTCACCTTCTAGCAAGATCTTCTCCAAAATGTAGGAAGAGACTCAGCCGTACATCAGTGCTGCCAGTTTGTACTGTGTCTTTAGAATGACCACTGATATTGATCACATGACCACTACATTTAGTTTACAGTTCAAATCTATTAATGAATATGGAATGTGATGTTTACCTGAATCCACCAGCCAGTAGAGCGTGCAGGACCCGGCCAGGCGAGCAGGTCTGCACCATCGTGCTGAGGGCCACCTCTACGTCCTCTCGGATGAAGTGGCTGACCTCCCCAGCCTTGTGCAGAAGGACACAGGCAGTGCCCTCCACCTCCTTGTCCATCTTCCGCTGCAGATGGGCGTACAGGTGGGACAGGGTGGTCATGGCGGCACGAGACACCATGGAGCGCAGGTTCTTCACCTGAGACAGTGAAAACAAAAGAAGCACAGTGAGCCTCTGTCTCTAACTCAACCACTGACACTTGCTTTAGCATTAATTAGAATAATGTCATTACAGAAGCTGTTGTCCAGAGTGTATATGAAGTGTGGGTCTTACCTCCTTGATGAGGGCCAAGCAGACATCATGTAGCTCAGGCAGAAGAACCTCGGCATGGTGTTCCGCCAGAGCGCGCAGCACTTTCAGCCCCTCCATCTTCCTCTCCCTGTGTCAAAAGCAAGACATTAGAATGAGGTGAACACGTCTGGAAGGTGGTGTTATTACAGTAGGAATGATAAAGACTGATTCAGTCAATACACTGAACATTTAACAACAGAGGAGCAGCAGCAGATGGAGATCATTGGAAATTCTCTTCAGACACTTTATAGACTCTGATGTTTAGAAGATTCCATCACTAATTTTATCTGGATACTCCAAAGCATTTTAGTTGTGTATTCTCAGGTAACTTCAGCTATTCTAACTCTAGTCTGAGCACTACTCTAAAACACATTACTGCTCCATTAGAACTGGATCTTAATTCTGAATGATCAGTGGAAGGTGGGTCTACTCCAGCTCACTAAAGACATACCATTCCTCATCCTGCAGCAGGCTAAATGCCTGGCCGAGTGCCAGCTCAGGCCGGTCATGGGGCTGCTCACTAGTCAGGGCTGGGATCTCCAGCACCTCTCCTCTTCCCTGACTACCTTCAGCAAGGTGTGGAGCAGCACTGTTGTTCACAGGCTCCTTGCTGGTTTCTGCTCCCCTGCTCTGTCTAACCACTTTGGAAGCAGCTGTTTGTCCTGCAGCCTCGTCCTGACCCTCTGTCCTTGTCTCCTGCCTAAGTCCAGTCTCACTCCTACCTAGGCCTACCCACCTGGGAATCTTGCTACCTGTGATTATGTGAACATGGTTAGAACATCTTATCTACTTTCATTTATTTGTATTTATTTTTTATCATTTAAGAACAGGGTTTTGCCATGGTTACATGTTTCTAATTTCTAATATAAAGAACTAGTGTTTCTAAGCTATATAGAGTTTGTAATGAAGTTACATAAGACTCCTAAGATGTCTGTTCTCTAGGTTATAGATTAAAGACTATTTAAGGGACTGGAACTCACCTGGTGCGTCATAGGCCTTGTTCTTTTTTGGAGCCACCATCAGTTTGGTAGCAGCAGGTGGAGAGACTGGTGTGAGAACCAAGGGGCGTGAAAAGAACTCCTCCAGAGTAATGGAGTTCCCACTGGTCTTGTTCTTATCCTTGGTCTCCATGTTCAGCTGCCTCAGCCTGGGAAATCTGCTGGTTTTGGCAGCAGCAGGTGGAGGGACAGGTGTGTGGACCAGGGGGCGTGAAAGGAACTCCTGAAGTGAGAAAGAGTTCCCATAGGCCCTGTTCCCATCCTGAGCCCTAATGTTCAAACCCCTCAGTGTCGAAAACCTGCTGGACTTGGCAGCAGCAGGTGGAGGGACAGGGGTTTGCAGAACAGGAAATTTCAGGTCCTCAGTCTGTTCTTTCACCACCTGTGGGGCTTGAACTCGGACCCTCTGCCTTATCGGAGGCAAACTGCAGGGAGGTGAAGGGTCCATGCGGGACTCCTGAACGCCCACATTTGGGTCGTCCATCATGAGTCTCATTTTCTCCATGTATTCCCGCCGCTTCCTCCTGATGCTCTCTCGAAGGGAGGGGGCAAGAATAATGGGTCCATCTTCCTCTTCCATCTTCTGTAGATCCTGATGAGACGTCTTCTGAGATGTGCTCTCCTCCACAGTCACACATCTACTGATTACAGTACTGAGAGACCAGCCATTAAATATGGAACGTTACGTGGGCGTGACTCTATTATGACGTCACACACGGGGGCGTGGTCATCTGATAAAGCTGCTGCCTCCACACTATTAGGAGTGAAATATTAGGAGTGTATCATCCAGGGTTGGCTGGAAACACAATGCATGTAACAGTTTTCTGTAATCAGGATAGAAAAAAGTCCAGTTCCAGAGGAAAAAGGCAGTAATCAGATTCCAGCTCCATTCTAAAAACAGTGGGATTACTAACAGAACTACAGTAAACACTCATCACTCTGCTGATTCTCTTGTCTTTCTTCATATCTAGGAGCTAAATTTGGGGCTTAAATGCAGATTTTGCTGAGATTTGATTTCTTTAATGAGAGTTTAGCACTTTCCACAGCGCGCTGTCTCCCTTCAAGCCCCGCCTTATTTTCTTAACCCTCCAATCACTGCTTAGCAACCGTTGTTCTGCAGGACTCCTTCAGCGCTGTTCAGCTCGAGCTCCTGTTTCCGCGGATAGAGTTTGAAGGTGAAGCTCCAGTTCTAGTCATAAGATGTGTCTGGGGGACACAGAGAGCCTGACAGACTGAAGGAGGCTGTTTTCTCCCCGTTTCCAAAAACAACAGCTCATTTGAAAAAGTCAGCTCTGGACTCGTCTGTGGTAAACCTCCCCATGAGCTGAACACACACACCTTAACCAGAGACAGCTGTGTTCACTCAGAGGTGAGTCGTTTGATCTGCTGTTTAGTTGCTAATTTGAGCTGCTTTGACTGAATAAGAAGCTGTGTATGAAAGCACTTGTGGAAAAAGTCGTAGAACCCAGGCGTAGTTTTAGCGGACATGCTAAAAGTTCCTCTTGCTGAAGCGTTCAAATCTTTCTTTACTTGAAATGGATGAGCTGCTTTTACCACGTTGGCTTTGCAGTAACTTTCTGCAGTAGATGAAGTAAATGAGCTCCTCCAGCTGAAGCCCAGTAGAGCAGCAGGGACATCTGATGTCTTCACACATTGCTGCCCCCCAGTGATCAGATCAGGTCATTACATCTGTGATTGGAAGATGTGTTGGTTGATTCCCTGCTTTGGTTTTATTATTGTTCAGATTGTAAAGCATTAATCCATTATTGTAGGCTGTGTTCAATCATCTCTTCATGTTTTAAAGCTCCATCCTCTCCCTGCTGTCACTGCAGTGTTGTAGAAGAGCAGATGCTGCACAGTGGAGGAACCAGGAAGAAATAAGCATTAAAAACTAAACCAAAAGCTGCTTCACAATTTTATTTCTGATGGTGTTTTTGTAAAACACTGTTCAGAGTAATAAATCACACAAGGTGAAGCAGAAATGGATAAAAATATCAGTAAATCTAACCAATAACAGTAAATGATAAAAACAGTGCAGAAGAATAAAAATATGAAGCTTTTAAATCAGTTTCTCAATGAATGTAATGAGCTGAACATAAAACATATGCATGTAAAATAAACTGAACTGAAGATGAGAATGAAGTGTTTCTGACATGGAAATCTTTAAAATTGCCTTCTTTCATCTATGTAATTTTGACAGACTGCATATTGTATGTTAAATGATGCTGATAAGCCGGTGCATGTATTTATAACCTCTAGACTGGATTCCTGTAATGCCCTTCTGGTTGAACGTTCATGCAAATGATTAAAAAAGCTTCATCTACTTCAGAAAGCAGCTGCTAGAGGGCTCACCAGAGCTAGAAACTTTCTCTCTCATCCCTGCACTGGTTACCAGTTAGATTCCACATTGATTTTACAGCGGGGCAAAAAAGTATTTAGTCATCCACTGATTGTCCAAGTTCTCCTACTTGATGAGAGAGGTCTGTAATTTTCATCATAGGTACACTTCAACTATGAGAGAAAAAATGAGGAACAAAATCCAGGAAATCACATTGTAGGATTTTTAAAATAATTTATTTGTAAATTAATATTGGAAAATAAGTATTTGGTCACCCACAAACAAGTAAGATTTTTGGCTCTCACAGACCTGTAACTTCTTCTTTAAGAAGCTCTTCTGTCCTCCACTCGTTACCTGTATCAATGGCACCTGTTGGCCTCAAACAGTCAGACTCCAAACTTAACCATGGCCAAGACCAAAGAGCTGTTGAAGGACACTAGGAAAAAAATTGTAGATCTGCACCAGGCTGGGAAGAGTGAATCTACAATAGGCAAGCAGGTTGGTGTGAATAAATCAACTGTGGGAGCAATTGTAAGAAAATGGAAGACATACAAGACCATTGATAATCTCCCTCGATCTGGGGCCCCACGCAAGATCTCAAAATGATCATGAGAACAGTGAAGAAAAATCCCAGAACTACACAGAGGGACCTGATGAATGACCTGCAGAGAGCTGAGACCAAAGTAACAAAGGCTACCAGCAGTAACACACTACGCTTAGAGGGACTCATATCCTGCAGTGCCAGGCGTGTCCAGGCCCGTCTGAAGTTTGTCAGAGAGCATATGGATGATCCAGAAGAGGATTGGTAAAATATCATGTGTTCAGATGAAACGAAAATAGAACTTTTGAGAGCACTGAAGATGGAACGTGGCTGGGTCTTCCAGCATGACAGTGATCCCAAACACACTGCTCAGGCAACGAAGAAGGTCCCAGAGTGACCTAGCCAGTCTCCAGACCTCAACCCCATAGAAGATTTGTGGAGGGAGTTGAAAGTCTGTGTTGCCCAGCACCACCCCTGCTCCAGAGGAAATCTGCATGGAGGAATGGGCCAAAATATCAGCTACAGTGTGTGACTTACAGTAAATGTTTGACCTCTGTCATTGCCAACAAAGGTTATGCTACACTTGCACAATCAGTGGCTGAATAAATACTTGTTTGCCTCACTGTTAGTCTCTCAATGGTTTATCACACAGTGTCTTAGGGAACTTCTTAAACTCTTTGCTGATGTAGCCTGTTCCCATACTAACACTGTTCTGCACTGCTCTGATTACAGGTTTTGATCCTTACTGTTGTCTCATATCTACATATTTACAGACCCTTCACCAGTATGTTCATACTCCCAAACCCTTTCTTCTCTCTCCTCTCTCCTATGTACTGAGCTGCCCCCTGCTGTCTGCTCCCAGCATTAGTTGTGAAAAGTGCTGTATGAATACATTAGAATTGAACTGAATTAAATGAAATATTGCAGACAGTGGTCTTAACATTCAGAAAGGCAGTCACAGCTTTCAGCCTCCTTGAGCTTCACATTCAGCACAGAGGCCACCAGCCGCGCTCTGATCTGGAGTATGGAGCTGAAAGATCTGCATCCTCCCCTCAACCCCCGCGGAGTCGCCTATGGTCAGTGCAGTCCGTGCAGCAGGTCTGAGTGTTTTGGCACGAATCTATAAATATAATAAATATATATAATCGATCTATATCGATATTTAAATAATATAAACATGAATTATTATCCGTTGTGCTCGTGCTATAAGATCATTTCTATATAATTAGATCATCTACAAACAGTTAATCAGGTGTTACTTGTTATAGGATACAGCGCTTATAAACCTTATAAGGAATAAAATGATGTCACAGTCGGCGCCGCCCGTCAGCCCAGTGGTGAAGGTGCAGGACCTGGAAGTAATGGAGCCACGAGTCGTGGGCTCGACTCCCGGCTCTGCCCCCTCCTGACACTGGTAAGCGTATATACTAGGCAAAGGTTCACGAGTTTGGACGCAAACACCCTGCCTTAGAGAATCTAGTGTCGCTTACCTGTGCCAGTAGGGGGCGCAGTCCAGAGCCTCCCTCCTGCGCCTTTACTAAGGGGTGGGCGGTGCCGCTTTTTGATGAAACCTTTTACTATTATTTTTATTATTAAAAATAAAAAACTACATATTAAAAAAACAACACTAATATTTATTATTAATTATAAAATAATATTAATTCATTACTCTTCTATCATTGGTTGTAAGATTGTAAGGCTGTAAGATTAACATGATAACTCAATATAATCAACAAAACTAACATTTCAGATCTGTACTGTTATTTAGTCGGAGCTTATTTAAAATAGTGAAACTGGGTGTTGATATTTCAGAGCTGATCTTGTTAAAGGCAGAGAGAGTAGATGTAACCCTGTGGAGAGTGAAGCTGCTCTAATGGTGGAGTTAAAGAGAGTGTAAAGCTCTGCAGACATGCAGTGAATATTCTGCTCTACAGAGGAGAAATACGCGCCTCTATGCTGTGCTGTGCTCCTGGAAGTTCTGCTGGCTGATGGATCATTTTGTAAAACGGCTTTAAAGAGCTGACACTGTCTGGTAAGTAAGTTTACTGTGTTCTAAACAGCAAACAGCATTTTTTTCAACCCGACATCATTTCAGAGTTAAAACAATGTTAGCTCCTTAGCTAACGATGCTGCTAGCAGCTCCACCCTAAACTGAGGCTTTCATAATGGGAGCGTTAGCATGGTGGCTAAGTGGGTAGGAGCCCATAGTGTTAACTAGTTCTCTGACTGCATGATGGGTTTGTTTAACATGGCTTAACTCAGGACTCTGAAACATGAGCCAGCATCAACTTTGTTGAGTCCTGAGTGAATTTGCCATGTTTACAGAAGCTGGAGTGATGTTAGACAGTTAGGGAGAGCTCAGTAACTCGCTGTATTTTGAGAAGTGCAGGGTGGATTATATGAAGGGCAGTTGGCTCCTAACGGGACAAGGTGTCTGCTTTGCTCATAATAACTGGATGCTCTCTTTAAAGAAGGTGTGTACACAGATCAGCCATATCATTAATACCACTTGTCTAATATGAGTTGTTACCCCTTGTGCTGCATTAACAGATTTGAGCATTAGAGACATGAACTCTACAAGACCTCTGAAGGGTTTCTGTGTTATCTGGCACCAAAACATAATCAGCAGATCTTTTACATCCTGTAAGTTGTGAGATGGGGCCTCAATAGACGCCCCATGAATGAGCCTCAGGTGCCAATGACCCTGTTGCTGAAGAGTCACCTGGAACCTTCTGGGTCACTGGGTGTAATAAAGAAGGCTGAGAGCACTGCCTGTGTTCTCCTGCACAAGATTCAGGAATTCAGCCACTTCATCAGAGAGGACGTGAAGGTGGCATGGTGCAGAACTGCTCTCCTGGCCGGGTCCTGCGCGCTCTACTGTCTGGTGGATTCAGGTAAACATCAAATTCCATATTCATTAATAGATTTAAACTGTAAACTAAATGAAGTGGTCATGTGATCAATATCAGTGGTCATTCTAAAGGCACAGTACAGGCTGGCAAGAACTTGGAGAGTGTAGAAGGAGTTCTTCAGTCTGAACACTAATCCCACAGTTCCCTAGCTAACACACTGTAATCCGGTTAGCTGTATAATATTATGCCCTTTATTTACAAGGGATGTACTGTAATGTTAATCATAGGGCTGCTGTATTACACCTAGTGATCAGTGGCAGCTCAGAAGGAATGAGTGGTGTAGCAGATGTAGGTGATCAGTTTGAAGCTTTTGGTGAGTCTGAATCAGAGAGATTAATAACAGAGACTAAAGTCAGAAATGACATTTGGGCTCCATCCAGCTCTTATCACTGCCAACCAGAATCACTGCTATCATGAAGACTAGGTGGATGTGCAGCACCACAGCCAGGCTCCTCATCGTCACATCCTAGTCCTAGTTCCTGTTCTGTACCAGACACCTTCTGCAGTGTGTAACACAGGATTAGCTTTGTCTTTGTCCTCAAGCTTCATTCCCTTCAGAATGTTTATAAAGAATTTTTATATCATATTTATATTAATAAATATTATATATATTAATATTTCAGTTCTAACTGTCTGCAGTGTAGTCACTGAGGTCAAGTAAACAAAATCTGACTGAGTGCAGTTTGATCATGGTGCTGCTGAACTATGCTCAGACTTACCAAGCAAAACATCCCACAAGACCACATTTCTTAGAAAATATATTTATTAATGTTTATCCATGTTTAATAAAGAAAATACAGCATAGAATTCACAACAGAGAACGGCAGAATAAAAAGTGATAAATAATATTTAAATATTTGTCTTTTTAGAATTAATTGGCTTTTGTACACTAAATAAATAAATAAACATGTTTAAGTGACTTTCCCATCCAACATGCTTTTCTCAGTCCGTTTCACCACATTGTTGGATGTGCCAAAAAGTCTGTCCCAGTGACTGAAGAAAGGAGCAAAGTTGCTGCTGGGCTTCTGGTGGTGAAGGTCATGAGCTAGTGCTCCTCCAAGCAGTCCAAAAGGAACAAGGTGGCTTGGGGTCCAGGGCAGGTCGTAGCCAATGTGATCCTCAACAGACAACCAGATGCTGAAGATGGTGAGGGTCCACGTAGTCAGGGGATGGCACCGTAGAAGGAGAGGGTTCAGGTTACTCCAGAAACCCATTGTCATCAGCTCCACAGCACTAAGATGTTCGGTGGACCAGGAGAAGGGCGAGATGTAGTCATGGTGGATGGCGTGGACCCACTTATACAGGTGTCTGTTCCTGTGATGAGCCATATGCCAGAAGAAGTACTGGGTATCAAAAATGATCAAGGCACCAAGACTCCCGGAGAAAAGCTCCCAGACTGTTGGAGCAAGCGCAGGCAGCTGAGGAGCTGGCATCACAGCACTGTTGATCAGAACCACTGGGACCACAAAGACCAGGTGGTTGTACAGCGCCATGCATAAGCTCCTCATCATCATGCTGGCGGTCGGTCGCCTCTCCTTTTGGATCTTGTAGCTGTAAAAGGCAGGAGCGTGCTCTCCCAGGAGGTCCAGAATTGCAAAGGGACAACTGAAGATGAAGTAGCTAGAGAAGGCGAGCATGACGGGGAAGAAAGGTGATGAGACCAGGGAGTAATGATGGAACAGCAGGTAGTCCCACAGTGGCTGGAGAAGCTGGTCTGAAGCCCTGGAAGTAGGAAGCTGCAAAGCAACTTTACTGATGTTCCACATCTTGTTCTCTGCTTTGCTGTAGGGAGAACATACTGGTGTGGAAGCCTTCAGCCTTATTTATACTTCTGAGCCAGACAGTCTAACCTGCTCTACAGCCGCGTTACACCAGTTTTTCCTTCACAACTTTTTTCTAAATGTTGGTTTTGTGTGAGTCCAAATTGTGCAGGATTATCTTCATTTCCCAACCTTGAGACTGAACCGAGGGAGATTTACCCCTCCCGAATAACCTCATTTTCACTCCTTTAGAATTTCAGCTGGATTCTGGCTTTTTGGGCTTTCTGTCTGGGTGCTTTCAGTCACACTTTGTGAAAACAGCTCTTTGCTGGTTTCATGTCTGACTGAGGTTCATTTCCAGTCCATGTCAGACTGTCTAGCCAAGCCTCTCAAACATTGGCTAATAGCTGCTGTATCCCTGCCAAAGCTTCTTAACTCCAAAATCTCCCGAGTAGTGCTGTGCACTGGCCAGCCTTTTCAACTGGACATATCAGATTTCAGAGGCAGACCATTAAATCTAATCTCTCCATTTCTCATAAAATGATAAAGTCTACTGTAATCCTAAACGCTGTTTCTACCCAAATAAATGAAGTCTGGTGTAGTAAAACTGGAAACATCCCACATATTATTCCACTGTTTTGAGTTTGGTGAGCGTTTTGTGATCATTTTACAGATCTTTGTTGAATCAACTTATAATAATTGAGTTTATTTGGTTGACATTAGTAAATGGACAGTGATTGGTCCATGTGAGCTTAAAAACACACAGACAGAAATAAACTTCACTGATGTTGGATTGAATCATTTCTCCCATATTGATTTTCCCAGCAAGTCCAGTCACTGAGTCAGCTGTGCTGGGTCAGTGATATACAGTGGGGTTGTGGGTGGAATACAACCTATTTGAGAAACTCTCTCTTTCCTATTGGCTCCTGGTGCCACCTGTTTCCATACTGGGTGTGTCTTTCCCCCTTTACTCACCATCAATGTGCAGTAATTTCCCCCAGGCTACATTCCCCTATGTGGTCACTTGTAATCTGTATAGTGTTCTTAGAGTCTAGTCTTAGTGGTGAAGGCTGTAAGAGCTTGATGGTGCCTGAATGATGAAGTGATCACTAATGTCAAATCTGACAGAGATTTAAAATCTGGACTTTGTTCTTGATGGGTGAAACATTACATGGTCAATCAGTTACATTAACTGTTCTCTTAAAGTACAGCAAGAACAAAATTAATTACAATAAATTAATTTAATGTAAATATATTTGAGTATATTTTGGTGTAATGTAGTATTAACTTCAACATAAACTGAAAAGGTTTATGTGTATGTAAAATGTATTTAGGTGTTTGTATATAGGTTTTAATACATGTACAGTAGTATGTTTAAAGACCAGGTTGACTTTAAATAGTTCCATTTTAGCTTAGCTAAGTAAACTTCATCAAGTAAACTTCACCCTTCTAGCCCTCTTTAAGTGTACTGATCATTAGTGTGTTAAAGTGTCATTAGTGAACACTTTAGTTCACTGTAGCTTAATAAAGCTTAACACACCTAAGTTTACATTTTTCACTAAGGACTAAATTGTGCAGGTCAGTTTTGTCTAATCATTCCAGTAGCAGCTGAACGGTTGATCATATGGCTCCAAAAGAAGTTTTATTAAGTGCCTCCTTCACAACAAACTTTAACTGTTTTATGTCCAAATTCATCTTCCACTTAATTGTGATGGTCAGTTTTTGTCTAATGCCTTTAATCTAAACGGTGAACAGAGGCTGCATTTACCACCAGCTGCCAGCAGAGGGCGACGCAGCACAGACTGCAAAACTGGTTCTGAATAAAGAAACTTTAATAGCGTCTAAACGGTTCATCATATGACTCTGAGACACGTTGCATTTTATGAGGTGCCTCCTTCACAACAAACTACAGCGCTTATATGGCTATTTTACAGTCCACTACATTGTGGTGGTCCGTTTTTTTTTTTTTTTTGTCTAATAATTTCAATATTTGAACAGGGTAAGGGATTCAGGCTATGCAGAAAGCTGCCAGCAGAGGGCGACGGCGTTTCTGCAAAAAAAAAGGCAAATAAATGGTTTATCATTTCTCTCCAAAGTAAGTAATATTTTATCAAGTGTCTCATTCACAGTAAACTACAATTGTTATATGACCTAATTTAACATTATATTTTATTTGTGGTGATCAGTTTTTGTCTAATAATTTCAATATTTGAACAGGGTAAGGGGTTCAGGCTATGCAGACAGCTGCCAGCAGAGGGCGATGGCGGCACACAGTTCTACTGGTTCTGTATAAAGAGGTTTTCTCTGCAAACAAAACAGAAGAGAAAATAAAGAACTTCAGCAGCAGCTGGGTTGTATTGTATTAAGTGCATTCTTCACAAGAATCTATAAATATTATATGTCCATAACTTTCACTTAATTGTGGTGGGCAACTTTTGTCTTATAACTTCCATCGCATCAGAACGGTGAACAGAGGCTGCATTTACCGCCAGCTGCCAGCAGAGGGCGACACAGACTACAAAACTGGTTCAGTATAAAGAGGCTGAATAAAGAAACTTTAACAGCGTCTAAACGGTTCATCATATGTCTCCGAAAGAAGCTGTATCCGATGCCTCCTTTACAACAACCTACAACTCTAGTATGGCCATTTTCACATTCCTCTAAGTTGTGGTTCTCGGTTTTTGTCTAATAACTACAAAATAAACAGAATGTGAACAGTTTAGGGGTCAGCCTGTACCGCCAGCTGCCAGCAGAGGGCGATGGCGGCACACAGCGCTGCTGGTTCTGTATAAAGAGGTTTTCTCTGCAAACAAAAAGGAAAAATCTTAAATATTTTAACTGTTGATCATGTGTCTCTAAGGTGCCTCTTTTACAACAAAATACAACTCTTATATGCTCATCTGTACATTGTACTAAATTGTGGTGTAAAGGGTCAGCCTGTGCCGCCAGCTGCCAGCAGAGGGCGACAGACACAGACTGGCGGTACAGAGCTTCTCACTGCGAACAGAACAGAGAAGAAAAGAGAAGAGAATAAAAACAGCTCCAAACTAAAGGAGAAGAGAAGCAGAGCTGAAGAGAGGAGAGAAAACTCCCATCTTTATTTAAGATTCATAAAAGCTGAACAATAAAGCAGCTTCCTCTCTCATGAGAGGAGGGTTCAGTAAAAAACAGCGGGGCTGCGGGGCTTGTTTCTGTACCCCAACCTCTGAGTAACACTCACATCTTTCCCATTGGTTCCTCACACTACCTATTTGCATATAGGGCGGAGCCTCCCTTCTCGCTCCGTCAGTGAGCTGTTCTTCCCCCTGGGTCCTAGCGCCAAAAATTAGAGTCCAGTGTGTTCAGCTTTATTAAGATACAGTGAACTAAAGTGTTCTTGTAGATTCACTAATGATCAGTACACTTAAAGAGAGCTAGAATTAAACTATTTTGATGGTAGTTTTTAGATTAGGTTTTACAACTGAGTTTATTAGAAACATTCTAAAATATACATGAAATATATTAACATTAATATTCCAGTTTCCAGTCCTGGATTTCTTTTGTATGTAATTGTATGAGCCTCTCATTAAAAGTTAATTAGAGGAATGTCAGTCGAAGCCGATCTGTAGATGAGTTACTTTCAGTTCAACACCCAGTTTCACTATTTTAAATAAGCTCCGACTAAATAACAGTACAGATCTGAAATGTTAGTTTTGTTGATTATATTGAGTTATCATGTTAATCTTACAGCCTTACAATCTTACAACCAATGATAGAGTAATCATTGAGTAATGACTGTAAATAATAATAATAATAATTATTACTATATAATTAATAATAAATATGATTGTGCTGTTCTTTTAATATGTAGTTTTTTTATTTTTAATTGATAAAAATAATAGTAAAAAGTTTCATCAAAAAGCGGCACCGCCCACCCCTTAGCAAAGGCGCAGGAGGGAGGCTCTGGACTGCGCCCCCTACTGGCACAGGTAAGCGACACTAGATTCTCTAAGGCAGGGTTCTTGCGTCCAAACTCGTAAACCTTTGCCTAGTATAGACGCTTACCAGTGTCAGGAGGGGGCAGAGCCGGGAGTCGAGCCCACGACTCGTGGCTCCATTACTTCCAGGTCCTGCACCTTCACCACTGGGCTGACGGGCGGCGCCGACTGTGACATCATTTTATTCCTTATAAGGTTTATAAGCGCTGTATCCTATAACAAGTAACACCTGATTAACTGTTTGTAGATGATCTAATTATATAGAAATAATCTTATAGCACGAGCACAACGGATAATAATTCATGTTTATATTATTTAAATATCGATATAGATCGATTATATGTATTGATTATATTTATAGATTCGTGCTAAAACACTCAGACCTGCTGCACGGACTGCACTGACCATAGGCGACTCCGCGGGGGTTGAGGGGAGGATGCAGATCCTTTAGCGCTGCTTCTCACTCTGTGCACTTCACATATTAGCAGTTGCACTCTTACACTCCTATAGGTCACCATGGCCCAGTCCCAAATCACACCCTACACTCTGCAGTTCTCCTCAAAGTTACTCTTTTTGGTATCAACAGCGAGCAGCGCAATAAGTCAGGAGCCCTTCAGAGCGCGTGTTTTTAAACATGGTATTTGGGACACAGCCCATTTCTCCTCCTTCATGCCCTCGTCGCGCTGTCAGTCGACAGTAACGTGAACACCATGGACATCACGAGATATTTGAAAAAGAGAGAAACAGCCAGTCCCCAGGATCAGCCGGAGAACACAGTGCTGTTTCAGCTTCATGTAGGTTTAGAAGGACAGCAGTATTTACAGTAATAGAGCTGTAGATGCTCACTGTAACGGTATGAAGGTCACTTTAACGTTAGACTGATGTCAGCTAGCAAGCTAATGTTACTGGTACAGATCATGGTGATCCGCTGTTCACTAGCTAGCAAATGTGGAGATCAGTAGGATACTCTGTCTGTATGAAGCTGATGATCTTCGGACGGCTGAAATGTGGTCAAAGTCAAAGTATGAAAGCAAACTGGAATCAGTGACTAATAACTGGAGCCGTGTGTTGAGCTGTAAGAGGAGGTGAAGGTTTTATAGATGTTAGATATTGTGGAAGAATTCTACAATAAACTCTACAGAAATCCTGCAGTTTCTTATCGTATTACTCCATTTCTTTTAGTCAGGAATTCACTGAAATATGAGATAATAAAACACAAACTGCAGGATTTGTGTTTATTGCTGTGCTGTAAAATTCTTCTGCAGCTCTCTATAATAAGTTCACTGTCCAGAACTGAATTCTGAGGAGGTGGGTGGTGATCATCCTGACCTCACTAGCACTATTTTCTCTGAATGTAAATCCTCTCAGCAGTGCTCCAGAATCTAGTAGAAAGCCTTCCCCAGACAGCAGAGACATTTACTTCTGCAAAAGCTGGGTGAAGTCTTTTTAAGGATAAAGGAGAGTGAATGAACACTCAGTAGTAAAACCACAGATGACCCTGAGAATGCAGAGAATGACCCATCACCCAAGTAATACCTGCTCTGTGGTGATCTTGTGGGGTCCTGTGGGGTCCTGAACATTGAGGAACAGGGTGAAATGAGGATAAGAAAGTGTGCAGAGAAACAGATGGACTACAGTCTGTAATTATAGAACTACACAGTGCTCCTATATGGTGAGTGGAGCTGATCTAATGGGCAATGAGTGTAGAAACAAGGAGGAGGTGTTAGTTATGGACAGTCGGTGTGTATATATGTATGTAATGACTTAGGAAAACTAGGTTCTCTTAAACTCGCACTCGCAGAGAGACTGTAAACATCATCTCTCTCTCTGTTTCAGTCTTAGCCATGACCTCAGACCCCAAACAGACAGAGATCCCAGGAGATCAGGATGACGTTCACTACTCCAGTGTTCAGTTCAAACCTTCTCACACACAGGAAGAGTCTCCAGCCTCCACCTCCAGACCTTTTCTAGAGCCCACAGATGAGCAGGATGTTCAGCACACACTCTTCTGCCCCCCAGTGAGTAAACCCTGCCATTACATCAACACTCATTCTGGACTGCTGTAGTACGTTATGTTTATCTAGAACGTCTCCATGTTCTACAGGGTTCTGTTGCTGTAGGCTGAGTGAGAGACACCATCCAACAGCTGTGTGCACAAAAACCACGTCTCGTGTTGATTCAGTAACGGACAGAGCATTTTATTATTAAATGAGGAGCAATTCTTTAAGCTGTTATACGGAACTGGTGGCAATCCTAACACTGCTACTTTACATCAAGTCAAAGTGTCAAAGTGTCAGTCAAAGAAATAAACTCTCAGCAGTGAATGTGTAGAGTCAACAATACTGCTAATAATGAAACTCAGACAAAGCCGTGAATGCTCCTGCTCTCTGTTCATATGGCAGCATCAGTGTGTTCTTTTATCAGGTGACAGAAACAACCCGGCTGTGTAGGAGCTGAGACAGAGGAGAGGCAGGTGGAGAGGCTGTCTGATGTTAGGCTGATGATGAACTGGTTCATCAGTGTGTTTGAAATGAGAGCTTGGAATAGACACATGGTGTCTCACTGTTCATATGGCAGCATCAGTGTGTTCCTTTATCAGGTGACAGGTAGCAGTTTGTTATTAGCTACATTTAACATATTAAACAATTTCTTAATGAACATATTCCTGAATTCAGTCAAGACTAAAAGTCTAAATCTCAATCCCTGAATAGTTTAGTTTTTTGATGATGAATGTTTACTTGTTTAGATGTTCCTTTAGGAAGCAGAGAAAAGCCATCTGAAGCAGCCAGTTCTGTTTCCTCAGAAGAGAAGGTTTCTGCTGTTACTGCTATTGTAGTGGAGTCTGGAAGTCTGATTTTTATCTGGACGTTTGTCCGTGTTTGGTCATTACTTCACCTACATTAGCCTCATAGCTCCAGTGCTAAACCTCTATTGATGAGAGAGAGACTGATGTAGTTTAATTAGAGTTTATTAGATGTTGCTGTTTCCTGCAGAATTAAGTGGTTAAGATGTAAACAGAGTCATTCAGAGTGGTTTGGTGTGAAATGCTCCGTTCTAGAGAAACTTACAGAGTCAGAACTGTTCACAGTGGAGGTGATGGGAACCCGACGTCTGAGTGGTGCCTACAGGAGAAACACTGAGACAAGGACTGCGACAACACAGAGAAGGGATATTGCTGCTGCTGCACATGGCCCGAGGACCTGGAGCACGCAGACAATGATCCATCCCTGGGTCTCCGTGGCAACCATGTCACAAAGTGACACCACTTCCCTTCACCGGACTCCCCAGTGGTTGCCCAAACACCGGGGTGCACCTCACGTTTAACCCTAGTGGCTGGACTCTAAGAGGGACTTTGGGGCTTTAGAGACTTTGGGGAGAGGAAGGTGGGGTTGCTGGGTCGCCTGACCGTTCATGCTGGGTTCTCTACCTCTGATCACAGACAGCTGCTGCTTGTTCAGGAAGGAGCACCCGCAGCATAAAAGCTCAGCTCTCTTCGACACGGGAGAGAGGACACTCGCTGATGGAGCTTTTAGAGGCATTCCACTCTTCAGACGTCTGGTTCCCATCACCTCCACTGTGAACAGTTCTGACTCTGTAAGTTTCTCTAGAACGGAGCATTTCACACCAAACCACTCTGAATGACTTTACTTACATCTCAACCACTGAATTCTGCAGAAATGATAGAAATGATGGACGTCTCTGTTGATCATCACTGGAGCATCTGTTCTTCATTATTCTGCTGGTTTCATCTGTATATTTAAAAAAGGAGACACAAAAACCCTCATTAATAATCAAACTCATTAATAATAAAGTCTTTGATCATCATAAAATGTATTTGTTTATTTGTTTAAAAATCACTTTCTTCTTCTTACCTGCTCTTGGTGATGATGTCCATGATTGATCTTTTGTCCCTTGATGACACGAATTTGTCCACCATCTTCACACAGTCCTCGTGGCTCCCCAGAAATCTCAGGGTGTTTCGAGCATGGAGTCTGTGGAGGAAGAATGATAAAAGGTCATTTTCAGTGCTGGCTGGTGAAGAAAACATGCTGATGTGTTCAGTTCTGACCCAATAGGTGTAAAAACAAGCAACTGCTTACCTCACTTCCTGTGCGGAGTCCAGGGCCAGTTTGCTGACGGCGGTCAGGAACCTGCTGGTGAATTCCTTCTTGCTGGTCAGCACACGAGAAGCCCCCAACTTGTGAGAGAGCTTCTCCAGATGCAGTGCAGTGCATCTTCTCACTGCTGCGTTTCTGTGGCTGGAGAGAGGAGAGTGAACACAGTAAGATACACATCCAGCGTTTACACACAGGTGAACTCTAGACTCACCTTCTAGCAAGATCTTCTCCAAAATGTAGGAAGAGACTCAGCCGTACATCAGTGCTAGTTGCCAGTTTGTACTGTGTCTTTAGAATGACCACTGATATTGATCACATGACCACTACATTTAGTTTACAGTTCAAATCTATTAATGAATATGGAATGTGATGTTTACCTGAATCCACCAGCCAGTAGAGCGTGCAGGACCCGGCCAGGCGAGCAGTTCTGCACCAATGTGCTGAGGGCCACCTCTACGTCCTCTTTGATGAAGTGGCTGGATTCCCCAGCCTTGTGCAGGAGGACACAGGCAGTGCTGTCCAACTCGTTGTCCATCTTCCGCTGCAGGTGGGCGTACAGCTGGGACAGGGTGGTCATGGCGGCACGAGACACCATGGAGCGCAGGTTCTTCACCTGAGACAGTGGAGACAAAAGAAGCACAGTGAGCCTCTGTCTCTAACTTAACCACTGACACTTGCTTTAGCATTAATTAGAATAATGTCATTACAGAAGCTGTTGTCCAGAGTGTGTATGAAGTGTGGGTCTTACCTCCTTGATGAGGGCCAAGCAGACATCATGTAGCTCAGGCAGAAGAACCTCGGCATGGTGTTCCGCCAGAGCGCGCAGCACTTTCAGCCCCTCCATCTTCCTCTCCCTGTTTCAAAAGCAAGACATTAGAATGAGGTGAACACGACTGGAAGGTGGTGTTATTACAGTAGGAATGATAAAGACTGATTCAGTCAATACACTGAACATTTAACAGCAGAAGAGCAGCAGTAGATGGAGATCATTGGAAATTCTCTTCAGACACTTTATAGACTCTGATGTTTAGAAGATTCCATCACTAATTTTATCTGGATACTCCAAAGCATTTTAGTTGTATATTCTCAGGTAACTTCAGCTATTCTAACTCTAGTCTGAGCACTACTCTAAAACACATCACTGCTCCATTAGAACTGGATCAGTGGAAGGGTGGTGGGTCTACTCCAGCTCACTGAAGACATACCATTCCTCATCCTGCAGCAGGCTAAATGCCTGGCCGAGTGCCAGCTCAGGCCTGTCAAGGGGCTGCTCGCTAGTCAGGGCTGGGATCTCCAGCACCTCTCCTCTTCCCTGACTACCTTCAGCAAGGTGTGGAGCAGCCCTGTTGTTGACAGGCTCCTTGCTGGTCTCTGCTCCCCTGCTCTGTCTAACCACGGACACATCTGGAGCAGCTGTTTGTCCTGCAGTGTCCATCTGGCATCCTGTCCTCCTCTCCTGCCTAAGTCCAGCCTCATTCCTACCTAGGCCTACCCACCTGGGGATCTTGCTACCTGTGATTAAATAAACCTGGTTAGAGCACCTAAACTATTTTAATTCATTTTCATCATAAAATCATAAGAACAGGATTTTGCTATGGTTAATTATCTTTCCATTCCTTATTAAATATGACTTGTATGTGTTTCTAATTTGTAATATAGAGAAATTGTGTTTCTGAGCTATATGGAGTTTATGGAGATGATGCATAAGACTCCTGAGATGTAAATACTGTAGGTTAAAGACTCTAGGTTTTTCAGTACTGGAACTCACCTGGTGCATCATAGGCCTTGGACCCTTTCTTATCCACCTTAGGTTGGGCAGCAGCAGGTGGAGGAACAGGTGTGTGGACCAAGGGCCGTGAAAGGAACTCCTCCAGAGTAATGGAGCTCCCATTGGTCTTGTTCTTATCCTTGGTCTCCATGTTCAGCCCCCTCAGTCTTGGGAATCTGCTGGTTTTGGCAGCAGCAGGTGGAGGGACAGGTGTGTGGACCAGGGGGCGTGAAAGGAACTCCTGAAGTGAAAAAGAGTTCCCATAGGCCCTGTTCCTGGACTTGGCAGCAGCAGGTGGAGGGACAGGGGTGTGGAGAACAGGAAATTTCAGGTCCTCTTCCACCCTGAAGGGAGACCTTCCCTGTTCTATCACCACCTGTGGGGTCTGAACTCTGACCCTCTGCCTTATCGGAGGCAAACTGCAGGGTGGTGAAGGGTCCATGCGGGACTCCTGAACGTCCACATTTGGGTCGTCCATCATGAGTCTCATTTTCTCCATGTACTCCTGCCGCTTCCTCCTGATGCTCTCTCGAAGGGAGGGGGCAAGAATAATGGGTCCATCTTCAGGACTGTTCGGTTTCATCTCGAAGTAATTCCTGTAGATCCTGATGAGAAGTCTTCTGAGATGTGCTCTCCTCCACAGTCACACATCTACTGATTACAGTACTGAGAGACCAGCCATTAAATATGGAACGTTACGTGGGCGTGTCTCTATTATGACGTCACAGATCGGGACGTGGTTCTCTGCTGCCTCCACACTATTAGGAGTGAAATATTAGGAGTGTATCATCCAGGGTTGGCTGGAAACACAATGCATGTAACAGTTTTCTGTAATCAGGATAGAAAAAAGTCCAGTTCCAGAGGAAAAAGGCAGTAATCAGATTCCAGCTCCATTCTAAAAACAGTGGGATTACTAACAGAACTACAGTAAACACTCATCACTCTGCTGATTCTCTTGTCTTTCTTCATATCTAGGAGCTAAATTTGGGGCTTAAATGCAGATTTTGCTGAGATTTGATTTCTTTAATGAGAGTTTAGCACTTTCCACAGCGCGCTGTCTCCCTTCAAGCCCCGCCTTATTTTCTTAACCCTCCAATCACTGCTTAGCAACCGTTGTTCTGCAGGACTCCTTCAGCGCTGTTCAGCTCGAGCTCCTGTTTCCGCGGATAGAGTTTGAAGGTGAAGCTCCAGTTCTAGTCATAAGATGTGTCTGGGGGACACAGAGAGCCTGACAGACTGAAGGAGGCTGTTTTCTCCCCGTTTCCAAAAACAACAGCTCATTTGAAAAAGTCAGCTCTGGACTCGTCTGTGGTAAACCTCCCCATGAGCTGAACACACACACCTTAACCAGAGACAGCTGTGTTCACTCAGAGGTGAGTCGTTTGATCTGCTGTTTAGTTGCTAATTTGAGCTGCTTTGACTGAATAAGAAGCTGTGTATGAAAGCACTTGTGGAAAAAGTCGTAGAACCCAGGCGTAGTTTTAGCGGACATGCTAAAAGTTCCTCTTGCTGAAGCGTTCAAATCTTTCTTTACTTGAAATGGATGAGCTGCTTTTACCACGTTGGCTTTGCAGTAACTTTCTGCAGTAGATGAAGTAAATGAGCTCCTCCAGCTGAAGCCCAGTAGAGCAGCAGGGACATCTGATGTCTTCACACATTGCTGCCCCCCAGTGATCAGATCAGGTCATTGCATCTGTGATTGGAAGATGTGTTGGTTGATTCTCTGCTTTGGTTTTATTATTGTTCAGATTGTAAAGCATTAATCCATTATTGTAGGCTGTGTTCAATCATCTCTTCATGTTTTAAAGCTCCATCCTCTCCCTGCTGTCACTGCAGTGTTGTAGAAGAGCAGATGCTGCACAGTGGAGGAACCAGGAAGAAATAAGCATTAAAAACTAAACCAAAAGCTGCTTCACAATTTTATTTCTGATGGTCTTTTTGTAAAATACTGTTCAGAGTAATAAATCACACAAGATGAAGCAGAATCACACATATATTAGTAAATCTAACCAATAACAGTAAATGAAATGCCATAAAAACAGTGCAGAATAATAAAAATATGACGCTTTTAAATCAGTTTCTCATTGAATGAAATTAATGAAATGTGCTGAACATAAATCATATGAATGTAATATAAACTGAATTAAAGATGAGAATGAAGTGTTTCTAACATGTAAATCTGCTTTAGAGCCTCTAAAGTCTGTTAATACTGGACTCTGAATTCCTCTTTTGGGCAGTACCTGTAGAGGACAGGAGGGGGAGCCACTGTTACAGTTATTTGGTCAGTCTGACAGCAGTCTCTGCTCTCCTCCAGTGTGTGAGAATGAGGTTAAACTGCAGCTATATTTGTAGACAATCACTTAAACCGACCATTTCAGCCCTGACCATGACCTCTGAACCCAAAAGGAGAGAAGTGTCAGATGATCAGAAGGACAGGGCTCTCCCAGGCCTCTTCATTGCCCTCTACATTTAGCCTGAAGACTTCATTAGTCAGTTTGAATATGAAAGGTCAGGCATTCAATATTCAATAATGTACCAATAACAGTTTCTGTGTGGAGATGCTGACCTTGAAGCCCTGAGGCCTGAAAAGCCTTAAACTGGGCGTCTTGTGGGGAGTCAATCTACATAAACAAAGATTTGACTCTAGAAATAACTTCATTATGAATAAATTACTCTTAATTTTGGATACAGCTCATGTAAGAAGTTCCCTCTCCAATCACAAGGCTGATGTGGCTTGTTCTGCTCACACCTTTAACTAAACGTTCTCCACCGTTTCACCTCTAAAGCTAAAGCTAACCCAACCACTCAGAACTCCCAGAATTCAGTTCAGAGTCTCTGTTCAGGTTTATCAGCACAGACTGATTTTGGCCTTCTAAAAATCTTCAGTAAAATAAAGGGATTATTGACGGTCAGTCACCTGGTAAAAACTGAGGAGTGTTTATGAACATTGATTAAAAGTCTGGAAGAGCCGAGACTGAACGTCAGTCACGTGACTGATTCTAGAAGAATACACAGCTTTTCAGCTTCAGCTAAATGGTCACTGCAGACACTCTGTGTGTTCGACTGATGTGTTGAACACGGGACTGAGAGTAAAGAAGGGTAAATGTTCTCACTCTAATGACTGATGGTGAGAAAAGCTGCTCTCTCACCTGCTTGACTCTTTGACTTCCTGTTTCAGGACCAGTTACCAAAGATACCAACATTAGTGAGTCAGTGTACAGCTGCATGCAGAACTTTGAGCACCCCTGGTCAGATTACATGATTTTATTGATTTTGAACTGAAAATAAGTTCAGATTCTGTACAGAGACACTTCTGCACTTTTTAATACACACTTACTGATTATATACTGAACTGATCTCACACCTGACTGACCAGAGCTCCTAAACACAGAGACAGAGAACTGAAGTCCAGATGTACTGTCTGATGCTGGACACAGGAGAGGTCAAGCCTGAAATCAGGACATTTCTAACTCCTACTTTAAATGCAATAAGAGAAAAGCTGATTGCACTTGAAGGTGTTTGTATTCTTGAGTGAACAACAGGAAGTGGCTAAAGGAGGAGGTGTGATGACCGCATGCACAAACAGGTCTTCAGGGTCTCGGCCTGCTTTGCTCACTAGTAAGATCAGAAGGTACGAGGACAGGGTGAGTAACAGCACACTAATCTGAGATGAACTCAGTTACAGCTGGGAGCTAAAAGAGTGAGTCTGCTTGATCATTTATTTTAGTCAGAGTTTGTTCTTTTCTTCTTTATTAGTGAAATTTTCTCTAATCTACTCTCTGAATCTATCGGCTACTGATCAGACCCTCGAGTATCAGCGGTCATGTCTTACCAGATGTCAGGAGGTTTTACAGCAGCAGTGATCCTCGTCTTATTAGCAGGTAAACTTTTACATTTTACTGTGTTTATGTGCTTGTGTTTCACTACAGTAACTGTGTTTAGATGAACACACCAGTCTGGTTAAAGGTGCAATAGAATGCATTAGAAAGCAGGAGTATTTGAAGTGGTTCTTTGGTGTGTAAATAGTAAATATGTGACTTTGGTTGGGGACAGATGTGGTTTTACAAATCTTTTTACAATCCGCACTCTGACAAGAGGATTGTAGTTCAGCGTCTGTACATTTCAGACAACCCTCTCGTGCCTCTAGATTAAGAAGTAATGGTTTGTAGCACTGTGGCATTTTGGGGATGTTTGATATTTGAGTGTTCATTGGTGGAATGCATTTTAAATTGTGATTTATTTAAATATTTTAATTAACATAACATAAATATTTAACTAAGTAAGTTGTGAGTCCTGGAGAACAGCATGGTTCAGAGGATAGAATCCTAATTACTGTTGCCAAATGTGTACGTCATCAAATCTGCCCAAACTACAGTTAGAAATGCACCTCGGTCAGACTGCCACAATCTGAGCTGTTGATGTTGGCTGGAGTTGGCTGCTCACCTCTCTGGATGTGTGTGTGCTCACTGCCCCTAGTTCACTAGTATGTATGTATGTGTGTGTGTTCACTACCACAGATGGGTAAAATGCGGAGGACACATTTCGCTGTACATAGTTCACCTTTACCTTTACCTTTTTTACTTTTTACTTGTTGCAGGAGTTGGGGCTCAGCACAGTGTAACTCTCCTCTCTCAGAGTCTCTGTGCTGTTACTGGATCTACAGTAGAAATCTCCTGCAAATATACAACACCTGATTCCTCCAGTGTCAGAGAGAGAGAGTGGATCCACAGCTCTGATGGAGAAGAACGAGTCCTGAGCTCCACTGAAGGAGGAGTGTCTGTAAGAACAGAGCAGAATGAGTGTGAGCTGACAGTGAGGGATGTGAGAGTGAGACACTCTGGAGTTTATAACTTCAGATTTAGAACATCAAGCAGTGACTGGATATCAGCCTCATCTGGAGTTCAGCTCACTGTTACAGGTACACACCCATACACTCACTCAGAGTCTCTGTGTTTTAACATTACATGTGATTTTAACATTACATGTGAACATTACAAATGTTTCGATATAATTTGTGTGTGTGTGTGAGCTACAGGCACATGTTCCGCTAGAGCTACTGCTTCTGTAACAGTGTTTGAATTACAGGGAATTAAAGAAGACATTATTTATAACAGTACACAGTCTAATGCAAATGTTTGGACACAAGTTTGGCTAATTAACACAATTTGTCTTTATTTATTTTATTGAAAAGTAGTAAACACAGCCTCTGTAGGCTGGATAACTGGGTAGTTCCTAAACAGAGCTATTACAGACAACAGTGGTGCCCAAAAAGAGAGTGAATACAAAACACTACACTGTAACAACTGCACCTGTATCATAACTGCACTAACAACTACATGAACATAAAGAACTACTGGATCTAAAAATGTTCTCTTTATTTAAATAGTGTAATTACACTCAGTACTGTATGAACACACAGTATTAATCTACTGTACCTAACAACAGTAACATCAGTGAACTGTTCTCCTGCTGCATAAGCTGTCCTCAGATTTCCCAGATCAGTTAGTAAAGTTTGAAGTAAACCATAACATTTCTGACTGTAGTTTATCCTTTACTGTATTAATAAACAAATCTTTATAATGGAATCTAAACTAATGGAGTCACTTCACAGCAGACAGACAGACAAAAGACAAACCTACACAGAGTGTAGTGCTCATAACTGGTATCATTTATTGTGTGTGTGTGTGTGTTCCAGGTGTGCTGGGTGAACAGTGCTGGGGTGTGACCTACACTGCTGAACGTGTGTGTGCCCTGAAAGGATTATCAGTTGATCTCTCCTGCTCTTATAAATACCCTGGAGGACACACAGTGACTAAATCAGTGTGGTTCATTAAAGAGCAGACTGTTGCTGAACCTGTGGATGTGAGAGAGGATGAGGAGTATCAGGGCCGAGTGCAGAACAGACAGAGCTCCCAGAATGACTGTAGCATGATAATCACTGACCTGAGAGAGAGAGACGCTCAGACCTACAGATTCAGATTCTACACTGATGATCCTGGAGGCAAATATACTGGCAGACCTGGAGTCAGTCTGTCTGTCACAGGTAGAGCTGCACTCTATTAAATAAGTTTAGTTTATTAATTATTAATATTCTGTAAATGAATAGAACACCAGACCTTGTTCAAACTCTCCTGCAGATCTGAAGATTACAGTGTCAAACACAGAGAGTAGAGGAAAGCAGCTGACCTGTAGCAGCACCTGCACTCTGCCTGACCACCCCACTTACATCTGGTACAAGAACGGACAGCCTTTATCTAACAGGTACAGCAGATGGCTATATGTGCATGACAATACTGTGGATGCAGGCAGCTACTCCTGCGCTGTAAGAGGATATGAGAAGCTCCGCTCTCCTGCTGTCTGTAAGAACCTCACTGTAAACTTCTCCCTCCTTCTGTCTGATTACAGTAAACTCATATTCAGTGATATCCAGTAGATATGAGACGCTGATGTTTCAGCATTTCTGTTAGAATTCAGTTTGTACTGGAGGTGGTTTGGTGTTTGGGGTTTTTCTGATTGTAAAACTGATTGATTTTTAATTTCTTTTTGTTTCTTTCAGGTGTTTTTAACCAGAGCAGCTGCTGGAGTGTTTCTTATTCCACACAGACTATCTGCACTCTGATTGGCTTATCAGTGGACATCCACGGATACTACACCTTCCCTCGTCAGCAGCCTGACCCCCAGCCTGCCTGGTACATCAGACTCCACACAAAGGACAGAGCTGAGTCCTGCAGATGGCCGAGTGGAGTTTTTCAGTGAGAGAGCGAATATGATCACACTGAGACTGAACCATCTCACACACAGCGACGCAGCAGAATATCTCCTCCGATTTAAAGCCCCCTACTGGAAACACACACACAGCTCTGCTGGTGTCTCTCTCTCTGTCACAGGTAGGAGCCGTGTGTTATGTTTGTCTCTCAGTGTTAATCTGTGTCTGAGCTGTAAAGACACTGATGGGAGTCTGTCACAGGCCTGCAGGTGAAAGTGAAAACTGCTGCAGAGGAACAGACAGTAACACTGATCTGCAGCAGCACCTGCACTCTGCCCAATAACCCCACTTACATCTGGTACAAGAACAGACAGAGTGAGTCTCACTGCAGATCTGCCTCCTGCTCTGTAGCTGTGGTCAGTGGAGCGGTCAACTACAGCTGTGCTGTTGAAGGCCATGAGAGCCTCCTCTCTCCTCCAGTGTGTGAGTGGACATTTCTACACTCACTAATAATCTAATCTTCTATCATTCTACTAATAAGTGAAACATGATTGTTTACCAACTTTCCAACCAGACTCTCCCAGAAACATCAGAGCAGTGCTGCTTCCCTCTGGAGAGACAGAGGAGGGAGAGTCAGTGACTCTGAGCTGCAGCAGTGATGCAGACCCTCCTGTTCTCTCCTACTCCTGGTTTAAGCAGAGAGCAGCTGCAGACACACCGCTGACAACAGGCCAGAATTACAGCATCACCAACATCAGCTCCCAGCACAGCGGACTCTAGGACATCACAGCTCTACACCCGTTCATCTGGATGTGAAACGTAAGCAGCTGTAGAATGATGATCAGTTTGGATTACACCCTCTCTTTGATTTAGGGATTTTGTAACATGGCTGATATACTGTATAGTTGTAGTGGGATGTTTTACACACATTTATCATGGACATGAATATCATGACAAACATCTTTATTAGAAAATATGTTTTTTTATTTGTCCACCTGCTTTATTTTTTTATCAACACAGGGTCATTGGCTTATGAATTATTTGGTGTTAAATGTCTTTTAATTTGCCTAAACCAATACCTCTTAACTTCCTGTTGGTGATCATGATTGTCTACAGCTGGTAGCTTCTGTCTCCAGGGTTTGGTTGAAAGCAGTCATTGATTTGGCCAACACACAGTACATGGGTGTGTAAGTCCAAGGAGCTCAGTGCAGATCTGAGAAAGATCTTATGTAGACTTACACAAGTGCAGATTCAGAGATCATCAGTTTAAACAATTATAGGTAAGAACAGCTTATTGGAAGTGTGTCGTCACTAGGGTCTGTAAGAAGACCCAAACTGTCACCATCAGCTAAGACGAAAACGGTTCAGATGGTCAGAAACAACATAAGAACCATCAAGGCACAGGCCTGCCATTAACTGGAAGTTGCTGGAACAGCAGGTTTTACATTGGACTTAAAGGTTGCAGTCCACAAAAGAAGGCCCTGCTCCTAAATCAACACCTTTAAAGCTCTTTGCAGCTGAACCACACAGACAAAAGAAAAGCCTTCTGGAGTTGATTGTCCACAGTGACCAGAAGCTTGTTTGGAAGAGTAAAGCTGAGCCGTTAAACACCAGAGCATCATTCTCAGACATTTTTTCTGCAAGTCTAGCACTGGTATATTGCAAAAAGTGAATGGAATAATGACAAAGGCAGACTACCCCAGAACTCTTCAGCAAGACGGTTGAAACTTGACGCTGAGCCCAAACACATTAGTGTAATTGATAAAGCAGACTCTGACCTTAACCTTGGGTACAGTTCTGAGGAGAGAAGTCAAATATCCACACAGAATTCTGCTAGAAGCTTGTTGATGGCTACCCAAAGTGTCTGGTCATGGTGCAACTTGCTAAGGGACATCTGACCTAATATTAGATAAAACATGCTGAGTGTATGTAAACTACACAGCTGTGGATCATAACTGTATATGTTAGCACTTCTGTCAAATATTTAAATGTGAGAATTACTGAAGGAGAGGAAACTACTGACCCATTACTGACTGTATAATAAAGTCCACCCGAATCTCACTGTGTGACTTATTGCTCTTTTCATAAAATCTAAATACACAATAAAGGCATAAAAAACAGTATGGGTGAAATATTTAGGTGGATAGATAGAGGGCCTTAATTACATTGATAAAATGCACATAACAGCTGTGAACACATTTATATTGAAGCGTTGGTCTTTGGGTTTAGAAGTCATAAACTAGCAGTTTCAGGGTCAGAGTGGAAAATTTGTATTAAATTATTTTCTTTTTCGATTTTTTTTTTTCTTCTCTGTAATTTATGATGTGGTTCATGGTTTATTTCTGAAGGTCCAGAGGTGAGCTCAGTGCTAAATCTGGTCACAGTGGGAGTGATGGTGGTCTTGGTGGCTCTGATACTCATCACAGCAGCTGTGTGGTTGTGGTATGTGAACTATTAATCAGATAAATGTGTGAACATGAATTTCATTAAATGAAAGCTTTAACTTCTGTCAACACTGCTGACTGTCTCTCAGGAGGAGAAAGTCTGAAGAGCACAGGAGCACTGAGGAGAGTGAACAGGTGAATATATTAGAGAGGAGAGACTAAACATCATCAAATGTAGCCTATTTCCAAACCTCTCTCTCTCTCTCTCTCTCTCTCTCTCTCTCTCTCTCTCTCTCTCAGTGTGACTCTCCTCCTGTGTATGGTAACATTTCAGTCCTAGCCATGACCTCTGACCTCACACAGAGAGAGGACTCAGGTGAACAGGACGACGTTCACTACTCCAGTGTTCAGTTCAGACCTTCTCACACACACAAGGAATCTCCAGCCTCTACTTCCAGACCTTTTCTAGATCCCACAGAAGAGCAGGATGTTCAGTATGCTGCTGTGAACTTCAGCACACACACTGCTGCCCCCCAGTGAGTAAACCCTGTCATTACAGCTTTACTCATTCTGCACTGCTTTAGTACCTAATGTTTATCTAGAACGTCTCTTCATCTCTTCTTCTACAGGGTTCTGGTTGCTGAAGCAGTCAATGACCAGACTTACAATCAGATCCACAAACATACATCACACAATAAAACACCGGTCTAAAGTTTAGATCAGAGGGGTTTTCTCAGGGGTTTTCTGAAGACAGCAGAACTGAAAGTAACTTGTCTACAGATCGGCTTCGTCTGACATTCCTCTAATGAACTTTTAACGAAAGGCTCATACAATTAGGATGACGATGATTGCAGCATTGTCCTCCTCGTCCTACAGAGCAGCAATCCAAGTGCTCCATCAACACAAGTGTACAGATTAACATCTACAAGAAAAACCACAAGAACCCAAATAAAGAACACAGTTCTCTACTTAATCTTCTTCTACTCCATTACTTTCAGCTCCCATCTCTCTCTTTTTGTATTTTAGCTCATCTTATTGTCTGCTGTGAAGCTCTGGCCTGGTCAGAAGTGTCTTTAGTGGTCACCCACTTCTCTCACTGTTTAAAATTACATGACCGGTTTTAAGGAGTTGTCGGATGATGAACTTGCACAGCTTCTATTATTGAGGACAGGACCAGAAGTACCCCTCCATAAACTCTTAAACCAGCTGTATCAAGCTGTCATTACAGGCTAAAACAAGAAGACGCAGCAGAGCTTAGCCAGCAGCATATGGCCTCCTGTTTATAATATTGATAGTTTTGATGTTATAATATTGACAAACAGCCTTACAGAGTATTACAGTCTGATAACTCTGACAGTAGGTGAACTTTGTTCACTGAGGTTTAGATAGAAATTGCTGTTTGTAGCTAAAGCCTCTCTGTTCGTTCCCCTCAGACCAGCTTGAGTTGCTCAACTGGCTTCTGATACTGGTTTCTGATACTGGTTTCTGATACTGGCTTCTGATACTGGTTTCTGAGGACATGCTGGTATCTAACCAACTACAGTGCTCTCTGTTAATCCAAAATGCTAATAAACCTCAAACATGAATGTTTAAGAAAGTAAAAGTGAGGTTTTGGGCAACTATTATTGTGCAGAAGTTTTATGCAGCTAAATAAAAACCCATTTTTCCATCTCACTTATTTATTCAGATCTGTTCAACTCAAAACTTTCCAATAAACATTTCTGACACATAAAAATCAGTGACAATATAGCCACCCAGAGAGAGTAGATGTAACCCTGTGGAGAGTGAAGCTGCTCTAATGGTGGAGTTAAAGAGAGTGTAAAGCTCTGCAGACATGCAGTGAATATTCTGCTCTACAGAGGAGAAATACGCGCCTCTATGCTGTGCTGTGCTCCTGGAAGTTCTGCTGGCTGATGGATCATTTTGTAAAACGGCTTTAAAGAGCTGACACTGTCTGGTAAGTAAGTTTACTGTGTTCTAAACAGCAAACAGCATTTTTTTCAACCCGACATCATTTCAGAGTTAAAACAATGTTAGCTCCTTAGCTAACGATGCTGCTAGCAGCTCCACCCTAAACTGAGGCTTTCATAATGGGAGCGTTAGCATGGTGGCTAAGTGGGTAGGAGCCCATAGTGTTAACTAGTTCTCTGACTGCATGATGGGTTTGTTTAACATGGCTTAACTCAGGACTCTGAAACATGAGCCAGCATCAACTTTGTTGAGTCCTGAGTGAATTTGCCATGTTTACAGAAGCTGGAGTGATGTTAGACAGTTAGGGAGAGCTCAGTAACTCGCTGTATTTTGAGAAGTGCAGGGTGGATTATATGAAGGGCAGTTGGCTCCTAACGGGACAAGGTGTCTGCTTTGCTCATAATAACTGGAGGCTCTCTTTAAAGAAGGTGTGTACACAGATCAGCCATATCATTAATACCACTTGTCTAATATGAGTTGGTCCCCCTTGTGCTGCATTAACAGATTTGAGCATTAGAGACATGAACTCTACAAGACCTCTGAAGGGTTTCTGTGTTCTCTGGCACCAAAACATAATCAGCAGATCTTTTACATCCTGTAAGTTGTGAGATGGGGCCTCAATAGACGCCCATCAATGAACCTCAGGTGCCAATGACCCTGTTGCTGAAGAGTCACCTGGAACCTTCTGGGTCACTGGGTGCAATGAAGAAGGCTGAGAGCACTGCCTGTGTTCTCCTGCACAAGATTCAGGAATTCAGCCACTTCATCAGAGAGGACGTGAAGGTGGCATGGTGCAGAACTGCTCTCCTGGCCTGGTCCTGCGCGCTCTACTGTCTGGTGGATTCAGGTAAACCTCAAATTCCATATTCATTAATAGATTTAAACTGTAAACTAAATGAAGTGGTCATGTGATCAATATCAGTGGTCATTCTAAAGACACAGTACAAACTGGCAAGAACTTGGAGAGTGTAGAAGGAGTTCTTCAGTCTGAACACTGTGCTTTCACTAATCCCACAGTTCCCTAGCTAACACACTGTAATCCAGTTAGCTGCATAATATTATGTCCTTTATTTACAAGGGATGTAAACTACTGTAATGTTAATCATAGGGCTGCTGTATCACACCTAGTGATCAGTGCCAGCTCAGAAGGAATGAGTGGTACAGAGATGAAGGTGATCAGTCTGAAGCTTTTGGTCAGTCTGAATCAGTGAGATTAATAACAGAGACTAAAGTCGGACATTTGGGCTCCATCCAGTTGCCAACCTGAATCACTGCTATCATGAAGACTAGGTGGATGTGCAGCACCACAGCCAGGCTCCTCATCATCACATCCTAGTCCTCGTTCCTGTTCTGCACCAGACACCTACTGCAGTGTGTAGCACAGGATTAGCTTTGTCTTTGTCCTCACAAGCTTCATTCCATTTTCTTAAGGACCTTCAGAATCTTTATAAAGAATATTTATATCATATTTATATTAATAAACACATATACATACACTGCTCAAAAAATAAAGGGAACACTCAAATAACATCCTAGATTTGAATGAATGAAATATTCTCATTGAATACTTTGTTCTGTGCAAAGTTAAATGTGCTGACAACAAAATCACACAAAAATAATCAATGGAAATCAAATTTATTTACCAGTGAAGGCCTGGATTTGGAGTCACACACAAAATTAAAGTGGAAAAACACACTACAGGCTGATCCAACTTTGATGTAATGTCCTGAGCCAAAATGAGGCTCAGTATTGTGTGTGGCCTCCACATGCCTACAACGCCTGGGCATGCTCCTGATGAGGTGGCAGATGGTCTCCTGAGGGATCTCCTCCCAGACCTGGACTAAAGCATTCGCCAACTCCTGGGCAGTATGTGGTGCAATGTGACGTTGGTGGATGGAGCGAGACATGATGTCCCAGATGTGCTCAATCGGATTCAGGTCTGGGGAATGGGCGGGCCAGTCCATAGCTTCAATGCCTTCATCTTGCAGGAACTGCTGACACACTCTAGCCACATGAGGTCTAGCATTGTCCTGCGTTAGGGGGAACCCAGGGCCAACCGCACCAGCATATGGGCTCACAAGTGCAGTTTGATCATGGTGCTGCTGAACTATGCTCAGACTTACCAAGCAAAACATCCCACAAGACCACATTTCTTAGAAAATATATTTATTAATGTTTATCCATGTTTAATAAAGAAAATACAGCATAGAATTCATAACAGAGAACGGCAGAAAAATAATAAATAATATTTTAATATTGGTCTTTTTAGAATTAATAGGCTTTTGTACACTAAATAAATAAATAAATAAATAAACATGTTTAAGCGACTTTCCCATCCAACATGCTTTTCTCAGTCCATTTCACCACATTGTTGGATGTGCCGAAAAGTCTGTCCCAGTGACTGAAGAAAGGAGCAGAGTTGCTGCTGGGCTCCTGGTGGTCAAGGTCATGAGCTAGTGCTCCTCCAAGCAGTCCAAAAGAAACAAGGTGGCTTGGGGTCCAGGGCAGGTCGTAGCCGATGTGATGCTCAACCGACAACCAGATGCTGAAGATGGTGAGGGTCCACGTAGGGATAGCTGCTGTATCCCTGCCAAAGCTTCTTAACTCCAAAATCACCCGAGTAGTGCTGTGCACTGGCCAGCCTTTTCAACTGGACATATCAGATTTCAGAGGCAGACAATTAAATCTAATCTCTCCATTTCTCATAAAATGATGAAGACTACTGTAATCCTAAACGCTGTTTCTACCCAAATAAATGAAGCCTGGTGCAGTAAAACTGTTCAACTGTTTTGAGTTTGGTGAGCGTTTGTGATCATTTTACAGATCTTTGTTGAATCAGCTTATAATAATTGAGTTTATTCTGTTGATGTTGGTAAATGGACAGTGATTGTTCCATGTGATCTTAAAAACACACAAATAGAAATAAACTGCACTGATGTTGGATTGAATCATTTCTCCCATATTGATGTTTCCCAACAAGTCCAGTAACTGAGTCAGTTGTGCTGGGTCAGTAATATACAGTGGGGTTGTGTGTGGAATACAACCTATTTGAGTAAAACTCTCACTTTCCTATTGGCTCCTGGTGCCACCTGTTTCCATACTGGGCGTGTCTTTCCCCCTTTACTCACCATCAATGTGCAGTAATTTCCCCCAGGCTACATTCCCCTATGTGGTCACTTGTTGTCTGTATAGTGTTCTTAGGGTCTAATCTTAGTGCTGAAGGCTGTAAGAGCTTGATGGTGCCTGAATAATGAAGTGATCACTAATGCAGAATTGTACCATCTGTATTTGTGAAGATGGTCATTGTTAATATGTTAATTAGGTCAAATTTGACAGAGACTTTGTTCTTGGTAGGTGTAACATTACATGGTCAATCAGTTACATTAACTGATCTTTTAAAGTCTATTAAGAACAAAATCCAGGATTGGAAACAAATACATATACAAATACATTTTTATTTGGATTTAAGTTTATGTAAAATATGGGTTTAATACATATACAGTAATATTTTAATTTAAAGTTAGTGTTTTCTATATTTATGTAATTAAAAAAGAAAAAGTAGAAAGATGGTTCATCCTTTCTTGCCCTCTTTAAGTGTACTGATCTTTAGTGAGTCTACAAGAACACTTTAGTCCACTGTAGCTTAATAAAGCTGAACACACCTGAGTTTACTTTTTTCACTAGGGACTAAATTGTGCTGGTCAGTTTTTGTCTAATCATTTCAGTTGAAAGCCAAATGTTATTTTATCTAAATGTTATTAACTGCCTCCTTCCCAACAAACTATAAATGTTTTATGTCCAAATTCATCTTCCACTTAATTGTGGTGGTCAGTTTTTGTCTAATGCCTTTAATCTAAACGGTGAACAGAGGCTGCATGTACCACCAACTGCCAGCAGAGGGCGACGCAGCACAGACTGCAAAACTGGTTCTGAATAAAGAAACTTTAATAGCGTCTAAACGGTTCATCATATGACTCTGAGACACGTTGCATTTTATGAGGTGCCTCCTTCACAACAAACTACAGCGCTTATATGACTATTTTACAGTCCACTACATTGTGGTGGTCAGTTTTTTGTCTAAAAATTTCATAGGATTTGAGCAGGGTAAGGGATTCAGACTATGCAGACAGCTGCCAGCAGAGGGCGACTGCAGCGCTCAGTTTTACTGGTTCTGTATGAATCAGAATCAGAGATACTTTATTGTTCCTGAAGGGAAATTACAGTTGTTACAGCTGCAACCGTTTGTGTATAAAATAAACACACTATAAAATAAACACTCTACAAAATAAATCAAACAAATTTCGAACAAAGAGAGAAAAGAGAGGTTTTCTCTGCAAACAAAACAGAACAGAAATAAGAAACTTCAGCAGCAGCTGAACGGTTGATAATATGTCTCCAAAACAAGTTTTTATATTCTACTAAATTGTGGTTGTCAGTTTTTGGCTAATAATTTCAGGAGCTTTTCAGCAGTGTAAAGGGTCAGTCTGTGCCGCCAGCTGCCACCAGAGGGCGACGGCCGCACAGACTGCAGCACTAGAGGTTGTCTCTGCAAAAATAAAAAACGGTTGTTTAAAAATCTCCAGAACAAGTAATATTTTATTAAGTGCCTCTTTTGCTTAACTTTCACTCAATTGTGGTGTTAAATTTTTTGTCTAATAATTTCAATAGGATTTAAACAGAGTGAGGGGTTCAGGCTATGCAGAAAGCTGCCAGCAGAGGGCGACGGCGGCACACAGTTCTACTGGTTCTGTATAAAGAGGTTTTCTTTGTAAACAATATAAATAAGGAACTTCAGTAGCAGCTGAACGGTTTATCATATTTCTCTAAAACAAGTTGTATTTTATCAGGCGTCTCCTTCACAACAAAATACTGCCTTTATTTAGGCAGTTTTACATTCCACTAAATTGTGGTTGTTGTTTTTGTATAGTCATTTCAGTAGCATTTGAACAGACATTCATACAGCTCTTTAACAAGCCGTATTTGTTAAGTGAATCCTTCACAAGAAACTATAACTGCTGTATGTCCATATTTAACTTCCGCTCAATTGTGGTGGGTAATTTGTGTCTAATAACTTCCAGCTGCCAGCAGAGGGCGATGGCGGCACACAGCGCTGCTGGTTCTGTATAAAGAGGTTTTTTCTGCTTGTTTCTGTACCCCAACCTCTGAGTAACACTCACACCTTTCCCATTGGTTCCTCACACTACCTATTTGCATATAGGGCGGAGCCTCCCTTCTCTCACCGTCAGTGAGCTGTTCTTCCCCCTGGGTCCTAGCGCCAAAACATTAGAGTCCAGTGTGTTCAGCTTTATTAAGCTACAGTGAACTAAAGTGGTCTTGTAGATTCACTAATGATCAGTACACTTAAAGAGAGCTAGAATGAAACTATTTTGATACGTTTTATACTTTAATTGTTGTAAATAAAGCATAGCCTAAATGAACTGTTTTTAACTGAGCTAAAATTGAACTATTTTAAGTAAACTTAGACTTTAAACACCTCACTGCATATGTATTAAAATCCATATTTCACAAACATGAAGAGATACTGAAACACATTTAATAAGTATTAAACAGAGTTTATTTTTACTGGAAGTTAATGGATCAGTTAATGTAATTGATTGGCCTCACAGTGTCACACACAGCAAGGAAACCTGGTCCAGATTTAAAAACCTATGTAGCACAAGACAGATGAAGCACAAAATTAAACTAAAAGTAAACTTCAATGTATTTATAAAAAATATACATATATATATGTGTGTGTGTGTGTGTGTATGTGTATATATATATATCATATTCTACTAGTGTCTAAATATTAAAAAGAGAGTCACACAACTTGTAGCTGAATATAAAGGGCTTTCTATTAGACCTATAACACACTACTTGGGTGTAGAAGCTTTTACTGCATGACTACATAGTGCACTACATAGGGAGCATAGTCATTTCAGATGTGGCTCAAGTAACCGGTTCTCCTAGAACTGTAAGAGTTTAATATAGATATGGATGTGAGGAGATGAATTTCTTAGGTGACATAATCATGTTTAGGGCTGAGTTACAGCAACCGGGGTGCACCTCACGTTCAACCCTGGTGGCTGGACTCTAAGAGGGGGACTGTGGTGAGAGGAAGGTGGGGTTGCTGGGTCGCCTGACCTTTCATGCTGGGTTCTCTACCTCTGATCACAGACAGCTGCTGCTTGTTCAGGAAGGAGCTCCCGCAGCATAAAAGTTCAGCTCTCGTCGACACGGGAGAGAGGACACTCTCTGATGGAGCTTTTAGAGGCATTCCACTCTTCAGACGTCTGGTTCCCATCACCTCCACTGTGAACAGTTCTGACTCTGTAAGTTTCTCTAGAACGGAGCATTTCACACCAAACCACTCTGAATGACTTTACTTACATCTCAACCACTGAATTCTGCAGAAATGTTAGAAATGATGGACGTCTCTGTTGATCATCACTGGAGCATCTGTTCTTCATTATTCTGCTGGTTTAATCTGAATATTTAAAAAAGGAGACTCAAAAAAACTCATTAATAATCAAACTCATATTATTCTCATATAATTCAACTCATATAAACTAAATATATTCTCAGGTAACTTCAGCTATTCTAACTCTAGTCTGAGCACTACTCTAAAACACATCACTGCTCCATTAGAATTGGATCTTAATTCTGAATGATCAGTGGAAGGGTGGTGGGTCTACTCCAGCTCACTAAAGACATACCATTCCTCATCCTGCAGCAGGCTAAATGCCTGGCCGAGTGCCAGCTCAGGACTGTCAATGGGCTGCTCGCTAGTCAGGGCTGGGATCTCCAGCACCTCTCCTCTTCCCTGACTACCTTCAGCAAGGTGTGGAGCAGCCCTGTTGTTGACAGGCTCCTTGCTGGTTTCTGCTCCCCTGCTCTGTCTAACCACAGACACATCTGGAGCAGCTGTTTCTCCTGCAGTGTCCACCTGGCACCCTGTCCTCCCCTTCAGGCTAAGTCTAGACTCGTCCCTCTGCCTACCTAGGCCTACGCACATGGGTATCTTGCTACCTCTGATTACTTGAACATGGTTAGAGCATTTGAACCACTGAACATTTTTAAATTTTCATTAATTTGTATTATAAAATCATAAGAACAGGATTTTGCCATGGTTAATTATCTTTCCAATCCTTATTAAATATGCTGTATTTATGTGAGTTTGTGGGAATGCTACATCTGACTCCTTAGATAAGTATAAAGACTAAACACTATTTATTTCAGTACTGTAACTTACCTGCTGCGTCGCAAGCCTTGTTCTCTTTTGTATCCACCATTGGTTGGGCAGCAGCAGGTGGAGGGACAGGTGAGTGTAGCATGGGACGTGAAAGGAACTCCTCAAGAGTGCATGAGTTCCCAAGGGTGTTGTCATCCTTGGCCTCCACATTCATGCCCCTCAGTCTTGAAAACCTGCTGGATTTGGCAGCAGCAGGTGGAGGGACAGGTGTGTGGATAGGAGATAACATGACGTCCTCTTTGACTCTGATGGGAGAGCTCTCCAGCTCCACAGCCACCCGTGGGGCAAGAACCCTGCACTGAACCCTCTGCCTAATAGGAGGCAAAGTAGTGGGCGGTAAGGAGTCCATGTTGGACTTCTGAACACCCACATTTGGGTCGTTCATCATGAGTCTCATTTTCTCCATATACTCTTGGCACTTCCTCCCGATGCTCTCTCGAAGGGAGGGGGCAAGAATAATGGGTTTACTGCTATTACTGCTGTCTGTCTGTTTTATAGTTTATTATTCTTAATATATTGATCTTCTGTTTAGCCATAAAGCTTTCCTCCAGTCCCTGGTCATTTACTGCTGTTTTTAAAGACAACCAGGACTCTGTTCCTTAATGCATGTGTAATAACTTATTCAAAAGTAACTACACCATCCATAATGCTTTGCTGTATCAAGATCGTGGGACTAGTCTGTGTGATCTGTCTGTAGGTTGTGGGTTTGTTGTGTGTGTGTGTGTGTGTGTGTGTGTGTGTGGTAGGTAATAAGGCTTGACTGATGTTACACTATATGACCAAAAGGTTTTAGACACTCCTTAAACTACTTTAAGTTGCACCTGTTGCTGACACAGATGTGCAAATGCACACCTGCAGCTTGCCTATTCCCTGTAGAAAAGTACTGCCAATAGTTTAGGACTCTGTTGAGCAGATAAATATGAACCTATTGGCACTGTGTCTAATTCCAGGTGTGGGCTAGAGGGGTATAAAGCCCTCCATTATTGAGCTTCTGGAGCAGTGGAACTGTTTCCTCTGGAATGATTAAACATTATTCAGCTTATTCAGTATTTTAAGATGGGTTGGGGGGTTGGGGATGAGATGGGGATCATCCAACATCAAATGTTCCAGAATCTAGTAAAAAAGTAGTCTCGGACAGTAGAGACAGTTACCCCAACAAAAGCAAGATAAACTCTTGAAAACCCTTGATTTCAGAAAATTGATCTCTGTCTACAGAAGCTGTTAAAGCACAAGATACACCACTGATCTCTGGTCCAAGCAGAAGATACCCTGTAAAAACTGTCTGCAGTAAAGTGTATGGAGAAACTGGAGTGCTCTGTCTCTGAGCTGGGGGTCTAATATGTTCCCTTTCAAAGTCTGGAGAATCTTTCCACTGCTGCAGAACTTAGAAAATGATCTGCTGTATCTTATGAGTAATTATTAAACCACACTATATGAAATATAATCTAAATACACATATACAGTACAGGCCAAAAGTTTGGACACACCTTCTCATCCAATGCGTTTTCTGTATTTTCATTTACATTGTCACTGAAGGCATCAAAACTATGAATGAACACGTGGAGTTATGTACTTAACAAAAAAGATGAAATAACTGAAAACATGTTTTATATTCTAGTGTCTTCAAAATAGCCACCCTTTGCTCTGATTACTGCTTTGCACATTCTTGGCATTCTCTCAATGAGCTTCAAGAGGAAGTCAACTGAAATGGTTTTCCAACAGTCTTGAAGGAGTTCCCAGAGGTGTTTAGCACTTGTTGGCCCCTTTGCCTTCACTCTGCGGTCAAACCATCTCGATTGGGTTCAGGTCCGGTGACTGTGGAGGCCAAGTCATCTGCCGCAGCACTCCATCACTCTCCTTCTTGGTCAAATAGCCCTTACACAGCCTGGAGGTGTGTTTGGGGTCATTGTCCTGTTGGAAAATAAATGATGGTCCAACTAAACACAAACCAGATGGGATGGCATGTCGCTGCAGGATGCTGTGGTAGCCATGCTGGTTCAGTGTGCCTTCAATTTTTAATAAATCCTCAACAGTGTCACCAGCAAAACACCCCCACACCATCACAGCTCCTCCTCCATGCTTCACAGTGGGAACCAGGCATGTGGAATCCATCCGGTCACCTTTTCTGCGTCTCACAAAGACACGGCGGTTGGAACCAAAGATCTCAAATTTGGACTCATCAGACCAAAGCACAGATTTCCACTGGTCTAATGTCCATTCCTTGTGTTTTTTGGCCCAAACGAATCTCTTCTGCTTGTTGCCTCTCCTTAGCAGTGGTTTCCTAGCAGCTATTTGACCATTGTAACGGTCACTTTAAGGTGGGGTACAGTGCGCATGTGCATGGAGAGTTTGGAGAAAAGCGCGGGAGAGTGTGTGCGTGTGGTGAACTGTGCTGGGTTGTAGCCTGGGTTCTCCAGCTGGTGTTGTCTGGGAAGTTGTGACGAGCAAAGTCGAGGTGCTCTCATTGCTCATTAAAACCTTCTCTGAAACCCCTGCACGACGTGTTCCCTGCGTGTCTCTTAATGGAGCTAAGTATTCCCCTCTCCACGAGAGCGCCCACCTAACACCATACTTCTAGTCGTTACACCATGAAGGCCTGATTTGCGCAGTCTCCTCTTAACAGTTGTTCTAGAGATGGGTCTGCTGCTAGAACTCTGTGTGGCATCAACTGGTCTGTGATCTGAGCTGCTGTTAACTTGCGATTTCTGAGGCTGGTGACTCGGATGAACTTGTCCTGAGAAGCAGAGGTGACTCTTGGTCTTCCTTTCCTGGGTCAGTCCTCGTGTGTGCCAGTTTCGCTGTAGCACTTGATGGTTTTTGTGACTCCACTTGGGGACACATTTAAAGTTTTTGCAATTTTCCGGACTGACTGACCTTAATTTCTTAAAGTAATGATGGCCACTCGTTTTCCTTTAGTTAGCTGATTGGTTCTTGCCATAATATGAATTTTAACAGTTGTCCAATAGGGCTGTCAGCTGTGTAGTAATCTGACTTCTGCACAACCCAACTGATGGTCCCAACCCCATTGATAAAGCAAAAAATTCCACTAATTAACCCTGATAAGGCACACCTGAAAACCATTTCAGTTGACTTCCTCTTGAAGCTCATTGAGAGAATGCCAAGAGTGTGCAAAGCAGTAATCAGAGCAAAGGGTGGCTATTTTGAAGAAACTAGAATATAAAACATGTTTTCAGTTATTTCACCTTTTTTGTTAAGTACATAACTCCACATGTGTTCATTCATAGTTTTGATGCCTTCAATGTAAATAGTCATGAAAATACAGAAAACGCATTGAATGAGAAGGTGTGTCCAAACTTTTGACCTGTACTGTATGATGAACCGTTTAGACGCTGTTAAAGTTTCTTTATTCAGCCTCTTTATACTGAACCAGTTTTGTAGTCTGTGTCGCCCTCTGCTGGCAGCTGGCGGTAAATGCAGCCTCTGTTCACCGTTCTGATGCGATGGAAGTTATTAGACAAAAAATGCCCACCACAATTAAGTGGAAGCTAAATTTGGATATAATATTTACAGCTTCTCGTAAAGAATTCAGTTAATACAATACAACTCAGTTGATACTAAAGTTCATTATTTTCTCTTCTGTTTTGTTTGCAGAGAAAACCTCTTTATACAGAACCAGTAGAACTGTGTGCCGCCGTCGCCCTCTGCTGGCAGCTGTCTGCATAGCCTGAACCCCTTACCCTGTTCAAACGCTATTGAAATTATTAGATAAAAACTGACCACCACAATTCAGATAAAGTTCAGTTTGGCCATATAACAGTTATAGTTTATTGTGAAGGAGACACTTCACAAAATATTACTTGCTTTGGAGAGATACGATAAACCATTTATTTTCCTTTTTGTTTGCAGAAACGCCGTCGCCCTCTGCTGGCAGCTTTCTGCATAGCCTGAACCCCTTACCCTGTTCAAAAACTGAAATTATTAGATAAAACCAATAACCATAATGTAGTGGACTGTAAAATAGCCATATAAGAGTTGTAATTTGCTGTGAAGGAGGCACCTTATAAAATGCAACTCATATATATGATGAACCTATTAATATATAAATATGAATAAATATATACATATATATGAAATATGAAGACGCTATTAAAGTTTCTTTATTCAGAACCAGTTTTGCCCTCTGCTGGCAGCTGGTGGTACATGCAGCCTCTGTTCACTGTTTAGATTAAAGTTATGACAGAAACTGACCATCACAATTAAGTGGAAGATTAAACAAATTAAACAGTTATAGTTTGTTGTTAAGGAGGCACTTAATAAAATACAACTTCTTTTAGAGCCAAATGATCAACCGTTCAGCTGGTACGGGTATTATTAGACAAAAACTGACCAGCATAGTTTAGTCCCTAGTGAAAAATGTAGAGTACGGTATGTTAAGCTTTATTAAGCTACAGTGGACTAAAGTGTTCTTGTAAAAGCACTTATGACCAGTACACTTAAAGAGGACAAGAATGGACAAACTATATTTCTACCTTTTCTTCTTTAATTGTAGAAAAATAGAAGTTTACTTAGCTGAGCTAAAATGTAACCTTTAAAGTAAACCTAGACTTTAAACATACTACTGTACATTTATTAAAACCTATGTTTTACATTTACATAAACCTTTTCAGTTTATGTTTAAGTCAATACCACATTACTATTGTACACAGATTATTTAAAATATACTAAAATATACAAAAAAAAGTCTTCTGACTTCTGTCAGATTTGACCTAATTAACATATTAACAATTACCATCTTCACAAATACAGATGGTATAATTCTGCATTAGAGATCACTTCAGCAGTCAGGCATCACCAAGCTCTTACTTTATTTTTATAAGGGAATAATTTAAATAATAATTATTGTTCAAACTTAAACACCATGGACATGGTAGAGTAAAAGCCTGTCCCCAGGATCAGCCGGAGAACACAGTGCTGTTTCAGCTTCATGTAGGTTTAGAAGGACAGCAGTATTTACAGTAATAGAGCTGTAGATGCTCACTGTAACGGTATGAAGGTCACTTTAACGTTAGACTGATGTCAGCTAGCAAGCTAATGTTACTGGTACAGATCATGGTGATCCGCTGTTCACTAGCTAGCAAATGTGGAGATCAGTAGGACCCTCTGGAGCTGAATCCTATAACAAGTAATACCTGAATAATACCGGTTTGTAGGTGATGTGATTATTATTAAATAATAATTACTAAAGAATTTTATAATCTTAATAATACTAATAATAATTTGTATTTATATAATTTAAATATCAATATTTGATTTTTTAATACTATCATTTAAATAATATTTATTGTTTTTGAGTCATTTTAATAATCTTATAGCACAAACACAGCAAAAATGTATTATTAAATGTAGTATTTTTTATAGACTTATGTTAAAGTTACAGCTATTCAAGTATTGTTACAGTTAGTAAATTATTATTGTTGTTGTTATTATTATTATTAGTATTATTATTAATGATAATAAATTCTACAATTACAGACTGTAGTTCATCTGTTACTCTGCATACTTTATTATCCTAATGCTAATATACTATCATTTAAAATAAAATTGAAGCTCCAACAGTTTCTCTGTTCATGATTTTACTATTTTAAATAAGCTCTGATAAAATGACAGTAAAGCACAGGTAAGCAGTACTAACTACTCTAAGATATGCTAGAGTTTCTGGGTCCTAAGCTCAGTAAGTACCAGTGCCAGCAGGGGACAGAGCCGGTCCATTACTTACAGATCCAGCACCTTCACCACTGGACTGACCACTGGTCTTTTAACCTCTTATAAGCTTCATAAGTTTAGAGAAACACAACAAGATCAAGTTGTGACCATACCTCCTCTTTCTTCCCCAGATATTCTTTTTGGGATGTAAGAAATGCGTCTGGTGTCCTGTCGGTTTGTGCTTCCCTGTCGAAGCATTTATGGGTAAAGATGCCTAAATGAACCAGCAGCTGAGATCATTAAGAAGACTAAAGCATACGATCATAGAAAGCTCCCAGCAGAAGTACAGGGAGGATATCTGGACAGTAAATCACTGAATCAGAGTAAATATGAGGTCAGAGTTGAAAGGGATCGGTTTTGTATCTTTATAAATAATGTTGTAAAAGCAGCATCTTATGACTAGAACTGGAGCTTCACCTTCAAACTCTATCCGCGGAAACAGGAGCTCGAGCTGAACAGCGCTGAAGGAGTCCTGCAGAACAACGGTTGCTAAGCAGTGATTGGAGGGTTAAGAAAATAAGGCGGGGCTTGAAGGGAGACAGCGCGCTGTGGAAAGTGCTAAACTCTCATTAAAGAAATCAAATCTCAGCAAAATCTGCATTTAAGCCCCAAATTTAGCTCCTAGATATGAAGAAAGACAAGAGAATCAGCAGAGTGATGAGTGTTTACTGTAGTTCTGTTAGTAATCCCACTGTTTTTAGAATGGAGCTGGAATCTGATTACTGCCTTTTTCCTCTGGAACTGGACTTTTTTCTATCCTGATTACAGAAAACTGTTACATGCATTGTGTTTCCAGCCAACCCTGGATGATACACTCCTAATATTTCACTCCTAATAGTGTGGAGGCAGCAGAGAACCACGCCCCGTATGTGACGTCATAATAGAGTCACGCCCACGTAACGTTCCATATTTAATGGCTGGTCTCTCAGTACTGTAATCAGTAGATGTGTGACTGTGGAGGAGAGCACATCTCAGAAGACTTCTCATCAGGATCTACAGGAATTACTTTCAAAGATGAATCCAAACAGTCCTGAAGATGAACCCATTATTCTTGCCCCCTCCCTTCGAGAGAGCATCAGGAGGAAGCGGCAGGAATACATGGAGAAAATGAGACTCATGATGGACGACCCAAATGTGGGCGTTCAGGAGTCCCGCATGGACCCTTCACCACCCTGCAGTTTGCCTCCTATAAGGCAGAGGGTCAGAGTTCAGACCCCAAAGGTGGTGAAAGAACAGACTGAGCACCTGAAATTTCCAGTTCTCCACACCCCTGTCCCTCCACCTGCTGCTGCCAAGTCCAGCAGGGTTCCAGCATTAAAGGGTCTGAACAATAAGGTGTGTGATGGGAAGGGGGCCTATGGGAACTCGTGCACACTCGAGGAGTTCCTCTCACTCCCCTTGGTCCGCACACCTGTCCCTCCACCTGCTGCTGCCAAAACCAGCAGATTTTCCAGGCTGAGGGGCCTGAATGTGGAGACCAACAAGACCTATGGGAACTCGTTCACTCTTGAGGAATTTCTTTCACGCCCTGTGCTCTACACACCTGTCCCTCCACCTGCCAAAGCGATGGAACTTAAAAAAGAGAACAAGGCCTACGATGCACCAGGTAAGTTACAGTACCTTTAAAAATAATATTGTCTATTGTCTTTAACCTAGAGTACTTACCTCTCAGGAGTTATGTAGCATCCCCACAAACTCCATATAGCTCAGAAACACAAAGTCTTTAAATTAGAAATATATATATAACTATATATAAGATAATTAAATATGGTCCTTGTGACCCTATTCTTATGATTTTATAATAAAAATGAATGAAAATAGTTTAGGTGCTCTAACCATGCTCATTTAATCACAGGTAGCAAGATCCCCAGGTGGGTAGGCCTAGGTAGGCAGAGGAAGAATCCAGTAGAAGCTGATGTGCAGCCTGTACCTAACAGAGCTCTCCAGAGTGAGACTGGACTTAGGCAGGAGACAAGGACAGAGGGTCAGGACGAGGCTGCAGGCCAAACAACTGCTCCCAAAGTGGTTAGACAGAGTAGGGGAGCAGAAACCAGCAAGGAGCCTGTCAACAACAGTGCTGCTCCACACCTTGCTGAAGGGAGTCAGGGAAGAGGAGAGGTGTTGGAGATCCCAGCCCTGACTAGTGAGCAGCCCCTTGACAGGCCTGAGCTGGCACTCAGCCAGGCATTTAACCTGCTGCAGGATGAGGAATGGTATGTCTTTAGTGAGCTGGAGTAGACCCACCAACCTTCCACTGATCATTCAGAATTAAGATCCAGTTCTAATGGAGCAGTGATGTGTTTTAGATTAGTGCTCAGACTAGAGTTAGAATAGCTGAAGTTACCTAAGAATATACAACTAAAATGCTTTGGAGTATCCAGATAAAATTAGTGATGGAATCTTCTAAACATCAGAGTCTATAAAGTGTCTGAAGAGAATTTCCAATGATCTCCATCTCCTGCTGCTCCTCTGTTGTTAAATGTTCAGTGTATTGACTGAATCAGTCTTTATCATTCCTACTGTAATAACACCACCTTCCAGACGTGTTCACCTCATTCTAATGTCTTGCTTTTGAAACAGGGAGAGGAAGATGGAGGGGCTGAAAGTGCTGCGCGCTCTGGCGGAACACCATGCCGAGGTTCTTCTGCCTGAGCTACATGATGTCTGCTTGGCCCTCATCAAGGAGGTAAGACCCACACTTCATACACACTCTGGACAACAGCTTCTGTAATGACATTATTCTAATTAATGCTAAAGCAAGTGTCAGTGGTTGAGTTAGAGACAGAGGCTCACTGTGCTTCTTTTGTCTCCACTGTCTCAGGTGAAGAACCTGCGCTCCATGGTGTCTCGTGCCGCCATGACCACCCTGTCCCAGCTGTACGCCCACCTGCAGCGGAAGATGGACAACAAGTTGGACGGCACTGCCTGTGTCCTCCTGCATAAGGCTGGGGAATCCAGCCACTTCATCAAAGAGGACGTAGAGGAGGCCCTCAGCACAATGGTGCAGAACTGCTCGCCTGGCCGGGTCCTGCACGCTCTACTGGCTAGTGGATTCAGGTAAACATCACATTCCATATTCATTAATAGATTTGAACTGTAATCTAAATGTTGTGGTCATGTGATCAATATCAGTGGTCATTCTAAAGACACAGTACAAACTGGCAGCACTGATGTACGGCTGAGTCTCTTCCTACATTTTGGAGAAGATCTTGCTAGAAGCTGAGTCTAGAGTTCACCTGCGTGTAAACGCTGGATGTGTATCTTACTGTGTTCACTCTCCTCTCTCCAGCCACAGAAATGCAGCAGTGAGAAGATGCACAGCACTGCATCTGGAGAAGCTCTCTTACAAGTTGGGGGCTTCTCGTGTGCTGACCAGCAAGAAGGAATTCACCAGCAGGTTCCTGACTGCCGTCAGCAAACTGGCCCTGGACTCCGCACAGGAAGTGAGGTAAGCTGTTGCTTGTTTTTACACCTATTGGGTCAGAACTGAACCCATCAGCATGTTTTCTTCACCAGCCAGCACTGAAAATGACCTTTTATCATTCTTCCTCCACAGACTCCATGCTCGAAACACCCTGAGATTTCTGGGGAGCCACGAGGACTGTGTGAAGATGGTGGACAGATTTGTGTCATCAAGGGACAAAAGATCAGTCATGGACATCACCACCAAGAGCAGGTAAGAAGAAGAAAGTGATCTTTAAACAAATGAAAAATACACTTTATGATGATCAAAGACTTTATTATTAATGAGTTTGATTATTAATGAGGGTTTTTGTGTCTCCTTTTTTAAAAATACAGATGAAACCAGCAAAATAATGAAGAACAGATGCTCCAGTGATGATCAACAGAGACGTCCATCATTTCTAACATTTCTGCAGAATTCAGTGGTTGACATGTGAGTAAAGTCATTCAGAGTGGTTTGGTGTGAAATGCTCCGTTCTAGAGAAACTTACAGAGTCAGAACTGTTCACAGTGGAGGTGATGGGAACCGGACGTCTGAAGAGTGGAATGCCTCTAAAAGCTCCATCAGTGAGTGTCCTCTCTCCCAACAGCAGCAGCTGTCTGTGATCAGAGGTAGAGAACCCAGCATGAACGGTCAGGCGACCCAGCAACCCCACCTTCCTCTCACCACAGTCCCCCTCTTAGAGTCCAGCCACCAGGGTTGAACGTGAGGTGCACCCCGGTGTTTGGGCAACCTCTGGGGAGTCCGGTGAAGGGAGGTGGTGTCACTGTGTGACATGGTTGCCACGGAGACCCAGCGTGCTCTGTCCCGGGTCCCACGGCTGGTGGGGGCTCGGGCAGGGCCGGGTGTGGATCATTGTCTGCGTGCTCCAGGTCCTCAGACCACGTGCAGCAGCAGCAATATCCCTTCTCTGTGTTGTCGCAGTCCTTGGCTCTGTTTCTCTCCTAGGCACCACTTGCACCACCCTTCAAACGTCTGGTTCCGATCACCTCCACTGTAAACAGTTCTGACTCTGTAAGTTTCTCTAGAACGGAGCATTTCACACCAAACCACTCTGAATGACTCTGTTTACATCTTAACCATTTAATTCTGCAGGAAGCAGCAACATCTAATAAACTCTGATAAAACTACATCAGTCTCTCTCTCATCAATAGAAGTTTAGCACTGGAGCTACGAGGCTAATGTAGGTGAAGTAATGACCAAACACGGACAAAAGTCCAGATAAAAATCAGACTTCCAGACTCCACTACAATAGCAGTAACAGCTCTGTACAAGTACACAGTGAAATGAAATTCAGCATTTTTCCAGAACAAGGTGCAACATGGAACAAAACCAGAACAAAAACAATACAGTACAGGACAGACTGCAGAAAGTGCAACGTGCAAGACAATACAATAAATACAATAAATACGACTCAATTCTGAGTAGAGGTAATGAGTGTAAGGTGCATAGATATTTAACAGGTAGGTATTGATACTAAGGTGCAGAGAAATTTAACATGCTGTGACATTATATGCAGACAGCTTAAAATGCACATGACACATGAAACACAGCAGGTACTGAGGTAGTAAAGTATGAAATAAATAAAGAATAAATAGGATGCAGACAGATTAAAATGCTGTGAGTCGTGGGGGTGGGGGAGTTTAGTTCAGTCTCTGTTGTTTAAAAGAACCGTGCAGTGACAGCATGGATGCTCCTGTACCTTCTGCCAGACGGTAGCAGTGAAAAAAGTCCATGTGAGGGATGAGTGAGGTCGTTCACAATGCTGATGGCCTTACGGGTGCAGTGTGTGAATGTCTGTGACAGAGGGGAGAGAGACCCCTATGATCTTCTCAGCTGTCCTCACTATTCGCTGTAGGGTCTTGCGGTCTGAGGCATTACAATTACCAAACCAGGCGATGATGCAGCTGCTCAGGATGCTCTCCACTGCCCTTCTGTAGAACATGCCGAGGATTGGAGGAGGAAGATGAGCTTTCCTCAGTCTCCTCAGGAAGTAGACGTGTTGCTCTGCTTTCTTGGCTATGGAGCTGGTGTTGAGGGACCATGTGAGGTTCTTTGTGATGTGGATGCTGAGGAACATAACGTACTAAAGCAATCCAGAATGAGCGTTGATGTAATGGCAGCGTTTACTCACTGGGGGCAGGAGTGTGTGTGCTGAACATCCTGCTCTTCTGTGGGCTCTAGAAAAGGTCTGGAGGTGGAGGCTGAGACTCTTCCTGTGTGAGAGAAGGTTTGAACTGAACACTGGAGTAGTGAACGTCATCCTGATCTCCTTAAAATGTCTTTACTAAGAGTCACAAATGATCTACTTACTTCATGTGATAGGGGCTGCACTAATATTCTTGTGCTGCTTGACCTTCCAGATCATTTCACATTCATAAGCAGAGAAGCTTCTGTTCCTTAAACAGAAACAGGAATTCTACCACAAACAACACTGTAAAATTATCAGTAGACACAGGCTTCAACATCTACAACTTCCTGCCTCAAATAAAATGCTGTGAGGGCTGTTAAAGATCCGAAGATCATCAGCTTCATACAGACAGAGGGTCCTACTGATCTCCACATTTGCTAGCTAGTGAACAGCGGATCACCATGATCTGTACCAGTAACATTAGCTTGCTAGCTGACATCAGTCTAACGTTAAAGTGACCTTCATACCGTTACAGTGAGCATCTACAGCTCTATTACTGTAAATACTGCTGTCCTTCTAAACCTACATGAAGCTGAAACAGCACTGTGTTCTCCGGCTGATCCTGGGGACTGGCTGTTTCTCTCTTTTTCAAATATCTCGTGATGTCCATGGTGTTCACGTTACTGTCGACTGACAGCGCGACGAGGGCATGAAGGAGGAGAAATGGGCTGTGTCCCAAATACCATGTTTAAAAACACGCGCTCTGAAGGGCTCCTGACTTATTGCGCTGCTCGCTGTTGATACTAAAAAGAGTAGACTTTGAGGAGAACTGCAGAGTGTAGGGTGTGATTTGGGACTGGGCCATGGTGACCTATAGGAGTGTAAGAGTGCAACTGCTAATATGTGAAGTGCACAGAGTGAGAAGCAGCGCTAAAGGATCTGCATCCTCCTCTCAACCCCCGCGGAGTCGCCTATGGTCAGTGCAGTCCGTGCAGCAGGTCTGAGTGTTTTAGCACGAATCTATAAATATAATAAATATATATAATCGATCTATATCGATATTTAAATAATATAAACATGAATTATTATCCGTTGTGCTCGTGCTATAAGATTATTTCTATATAATTAGATCATCTACAAACAGTTAATCAGGTGTTACTTGTTATAGGATACAGCGCTTATAAACCTTATAAGGAATAAAATGATGTCACAGTCGGCGCCGCCCGTCAGCCCAGTGGTGAAGGTGCAGGACCTGGAAGTAATGGAGCCACGAGTCGTGGGTTCGACTCCCGGCTCTGCCCCCTCCTGACACTGGTAAGCGTATTTACTAGGCAAAGGTTCACGAGTTTGGACGCAAGAACCCTGCCTTAGAGAATCTAGTGTCGCTTACCTGTGCCAGTAGGGGGCGCAGTCTAGAGCTTCCCTCCTGCGCCTTTACTAAGGGGTGGGCGGTGCCGCTTTTTGATGAAACTTTTTACTATTATTTTTATCATTTAAAAAACAATAACTACATATTAAAAGAACAACACTAATATTTATTATTAATTATAACATAATAATAATGATTATTAATCGCGCCTCTATGCTGTGCTGTGCTCCTGGAAGTTCTGCTGGCTGATGGATCATTTTGTAAAACGGCTTTAAAGAGCTGACACTGTCTGGTAAGTAAGTTTACTGTGTTCTAAACAGCAAACAGCATTTTTTTCAACCCGACATCATTTCAGAGTTAAAACAGTGTTAGCTCCTTAGCTAACGATGCTGCTAGCAGCTCCACCCTAAACTGAGGCTTTCATAATGGGAGCGTTAGCATGGTGGCTAAGTGGGTAGGAGCCCATAGTGTTAACTAGTTCTCTGACTGCATGATGGGTTTGTTTAACATGGCTTAACTCAGGACTCTGAAACATGAGCCAGCATCAACTTTGTTGAGTCCTGAGTGAATTTGCCATGTTTACAGAAGCTGGAGTGATGTTAGACAGTTAGGGAGAGCTCAGTAACTCGCTGTATTTTGAGAAGTGCAGGGTGGATTATATGAAGGGCAGTTGGCTCCTAACGGGACAAGGTGTCTGCTTTGCTCATAATAACTGGATGCTCTCTTTAAAGAAGGTGTGCACACAGATCAGCCATATCATTAATACCACTTGTCTAATATGGGTTGTTCCCCCTTGTGCTGCATTAACAGATTTGAGCATTAGAGGCATGAACTCTACAAGACCTCTGAAGGGTTTCTGTGTTCTCTGGCACCAAAGGAAAAGCAGATCTTCTACCTCCTATAAGTTGTGATGGGGCCTCAATGGACACCCATCAGTGAGCCCTAGGTGCCAGTGACTCTGTTGCTGATCCTTTCTTGGACATTTTTTGGTAGAAATTGCAGAAGAGTCACCTGGAACCTTCTGGGTGCAATGAAGAGGGCTGAGAGCACTGCCTGTGTCCTTCTGCACAAGACTGGGGAGTCCAGTCACTGCATCAAAGAGGATGTGGAGGTGGCCCTCAGACCTGCTCACCTGGCCGGGTCCCGCGCGCTCTACTGGCTGGTGGATTCAGGTAAACATCACATTTTATATTCATTAATAGATTTGAACTGTAAACTAAATGTAGTGGTCATGTGATCAATATCAGTGGTCATTCTAAAGCCACAGTACAAACTGACAGCACTGATGCACGGCTCTCTTACAAGTTGGGGGCTTCTCGTGTGCTGACCAACAAGAAGGAATTTGGAAAACTGGCCCTGGACTCCGCACAGGAAGTGAGGTAAGCAGTTGCTTGCTTTTACACCTATTGGGTCAGAACTGCACCTTCACCAACCAGCACTGAAAATTATCTCCCCCCACAGACTCCACACTTTTTGGGGGGGGGGGGGGGGGGGGGGGCGGGGTGGGGGTGGATAAAAGATCAACCATCATCCACCAGGGTTGAACGTGAGGTGCTCCCCGGTGTCTGGGCAACCCCTGGGGAGGCAGGTAAATGGAGGCAGTGTCATGACATGGTTGCCACTGAGACCCATCGTGCCCTGTCCCGGGTCCCACGGCTGGTAGGGGGCTCGGGCAGGGCCGGGGACGGATCATTGTCTGCGTGCTCCAGGTCCTCGGGCCACGTGCAGCAGCAGCAATATCCATTCTCTGTGTTGTCTCAGTCCTTGTCTCTGTTTCTACCGTAGCCACCACTCGCCTCGCCTCGTCTCTCATATATCAATGTACACACACATAGATATATATCACTCACTAAACTTTGCTGTGTGTGTTTAGTGAAAAAAAAACCTGCAGTATGTTAAATGTATTATTCCTCAGTAAAGCTTCTAAACTAGCAGAAACATCAGAAGATGAGGAGAAGCTGATCACTCTGCTTCTTACAGAGGAAAACAGTTGAGAAGTTGGGAGAAGTTGTAGAAATGTAGTGTTGGTAGTAAAGGATGATTAGATGAAGTTAAAGGAAACTAAACAGGAGCTTTATTTAAGCTGAACATCTGAACAGGCAGCGCTAGTGAAGCTTTACCCTGAACTGAGCAGCAGCTTCACCCTGTTAACCTGCAGCTCCTGAAGGCGGGTCTTTCCTCAACTCTCAACCAATCAGCAGTCTCTCTGTATTTCATGGGTGAAAGTTTAAATTTCCATGCATATTTCTTGTTACCCACAGAGATTCACTGAGGAAAATCATTAAAAATAATAAATGATATAAAAACATGAATAAGGGTATATCATAGGTTAGTTTTGCATTTAATTCATTCTATTCACTTTGAATTTTATTTATTTTAAATGAGAAATTTTTATATATGATTTCAGGAGAAATATCACTCCAAATGTTCCCTTATAGCAACAGAAGCAACGTTTTGTGCCACAGATCCTTCATCTCTCTTCTTTAACAGATAGCTAAATTATTTAATAAAAAGGCAGAATGTCAAAATATTGCATATCTGAGTCAAAATATCTGGTTTTAGTTCTGTCAGTAAACTAACAGCTGAACTTCTCCCTGATCCAGATGGACTATTAGACTGAATTCCAGAGCAGTCTGATACATGAAAGAGATGAGAATGAGATGTTTCTAAATGCTACACTCACTTCTTAAATATAAATATGAACAATTTTTAATCCAGATATCAACATTAACTACCAGCTGGTGCTCATAAAGTAGCATTCTGCTACAGATATATCAGTTTTTAATAATATTCAGGTTTTAGAAAAGGCAGAACTTCTCTGATAGACTGTTTCTCTCTCTGTCTGGCAGCTATAATGCTAAGCAGGAGGTCTTCATGTACTAAACCAAGCGAGCAGTTTAGCTGTTCACTCACAGGAATGCATGGAAAACAGATAGCTTGTGTTTCAGTAAAGGGGTTTACAGTTTGTAGGAGTGTGTGGATGTGAAGGAGTCCTGCTGTAAAATCACTGATCTAATGAGGCAGCAGCTTTTCATACTGAGCTGATGTGGAGAATTAAACGGCTAGCTAACGGTTCAGCACCTGTAGCTGTAGCCTAGCCTAGCTACAGAGCTACCAGTTAGATAACTAAATAGGGACTAATATAAATTTATGCTACATGTTATTTTTTCCTTAAAATCTAAGTATTCAAAAAACCATTTGCATATGTGTGACACATAAAGCTGAATTATGGCAGTCAGGTAGTAAATCTGGCTGCATAGCTATTAGTGAGATTTACCTCAGGTAATGTTAGCGTAACATCGCTAGTGCTAGCCTTCTAAATATAAAGGAAAATCTAGTCACAGACAAGCTCAGTTTTCTATATAAACACTGATATTAAAGTAAATTGGTGTTTTGCTGAATGTCACACAGTGACTGCTCTGTAGTACTGCTGTTCTGCAGTCGGCTACCTGGCTTTACCTCAGATCATCAAATCAGCAACACACACCATTTAACCAGGGGGGTGTTTATACTATTGAATATAACTCATAATCTAAAGAATTACATTCACAAACCTACACTGATTTTACATTGAGATTATTAGTTTATTAGATAAGTTGTTTTCATGCCTAATTTACTATCAGTAAGACTGTAGGACATTATTTAGGTGGGGGGTTATTCTCACCCCAGCAGTGACCCTGATAGTGTGTATGGTACTGGTACAACTCCATCAGGCTCAGTAAGGCGTGTGTTGCTCTTTTCAGACAGAAACAGTTTGGATTCTGAGGATAAACTGAAAAGATCTCATTGTTCAGACAGAACTATTTTCTACTCAATTCTATTGATGAGAGACTGATTAGTAGTTTTATTAGAGTTTATTAGATTCTGCTGTTTCCTGCAGAATTAAATGGTTAAGATGTAAACAAAGAGTGAAATTAATTCTTTCACTTTCTTTTTCCATTCCTTGTTCTGTTCTCTGATTTCCAACAGTTCAAGAAATGCAACTGGTCCCTCAAAATCCAAAGGCATGCCAACTTAAATGAACTAAAGGACGCTTCAGTTTTCAATACATAAATGTTAGTTGTATCAAAATCAACTGTTTAACAACTGGATGTAAATGTATAAGATCACTGAATTATGCTAAAGGGGGTAGAAGGAAATAACTCTGATAGCTTGAAAGTAGTAGTTGAGGCTTTCTGCTGCCAGGTGAAGAGGCCTGTCAGACGCTGCCAATGTGGTGCCTTGGTCTCTGAGCTTCAGTCTTCTTGTAGAAACACAGTGTAGAAACACTGCTCTCTGTGCAGCTAAAGACTGAAAAAGGTCAACTGGCCTCCTCAGGATTCCTGAAAAGGATCTGAGAATCCATGTGGTTGGAGGTCGGCCCCCCCGTACAACAATATATACTTAATCTATGCCATTAGACTGCTGGTACTCGTTCTCTCTTGCTGGTACTCAGACATGGGTTCGTTCATGTTGCTCTCTGCCTCTGTGGACTCGAGGATTTACGTTTTAAACATTAGGTTTTACTTGTGGAATTCTGTGTGCCAACAATTATAAAAGAGACAAGAAAGATTCAGAATGGTAGTATTGGTTCAGCTTGTGTGGACAGATAAAGTAAGCACTTTCAAAACTAATTCTGTAAAAACAGAATTTAAAAACAGCAAATTTATTTACAGATTGGACAAAAGGATGTTAGTGATTGTAAAAAAAAAAACTGTAAAGCTGTTATGTAGAGTGTGTAAGAAGTCTTACGTCCTTGATGAGAGCCAAGCAGATATCATGCAGCTTAGTCCCAACCCAAACACTATGTTCAGCCAGAGCGTGGAACACTTTAGGCCTTCTATCTTTCTCTGCCTGTTTCAGAAGCAGAATTAGAATGAGGTCAACACGTCTGGAAGGTGGTGTTATTACAGTAGGTTAACACACACAGGTGAACTCCAGACTCACTTTCTAATAAGATATTTGCCAAAGTTTACCACTGATATTGATCCGATTCATTCACATTCCCACACTTAGTTTACAATTCAACCCTATTAATGAATATGGAATGTGATGTTTACCTGAATCCACCAGCCAGTAGAGCATGCAGGACCCGGCCAGGCGAGCAGGTCTGCACCATCGTGCTGAGGGCCACCTCTACGTCCTCTTGGATGAAGTGGCTGGATTCCCCAGCCTTGTGCAGAAGGACACAGGCAGTGCCCTCCACCCCCTTGTCCATCTTCTGCTGCAGGTGGGCGTACAGGTAGGACGAGACGCCATGGAGCGCAGGTTCTTCACTTGAGACAGTGGAGACAAAAGAAGCACAGTGAGCCTCTGTCTCTAACTCAACCACTGCCACTTGCTTTAGCATTAATTAGAATAATGTCATTACAGAAGCTGTTGTCCAGAGTGTGTATGAAGTGTGGGTCTTACCTCCTTGATGAGGGCCAAGCAGACATCATGTAGCTCAGACAGAAGAATCTTCCAATTCTTCTCCTCATCCCTCACTAACTTCAGCAGGCTTTGGAGAAGCCCTGTTGATCACATTCAGTTGTGGTTTCTCCTCTGTCTAACAAAAGACACTGGAGTAGTTTTTCTGCCTGCAGTCTCCACCTGGACTTCTGGTCTCCTCCACTGCCGAAAACCCAGCCACATGTTGGGCAGGCTGAATGTCAGCTTCCACTGACCTCTGCCTAACTAGGCCAACCTTTCTGGGTGTCTTGCTATCTGTGATTACATGAACATAATCTGTTTTTGTTGTTAGATCACATAAACTATTCTCTTTCTTCTTTACTCAAATCATGAACATGTTTGTTACCTTTCCATTCCCTTCAAATATATCTTATTAAAAATACAATGCAAGTTTAATGCATGTCAAAACAAGGGCAAAACTTTAGATTTAAAGTGTAGAATTTCCTGTTATGGAACCGACGTAGTGCAACACAGGTAATGGTCTCGTCTTCAGTCTGCTGGATTTTGCAGCAGCAGGTGGAAGAGACAGTGTATATATAAATGGAAGTACACAGAGATTCTTGGGTGTGCAGGTGTCCTCTACATGGCTTTCACCCCTGTGTCACGGTCAAGGGAATGGTCTTCCACCCCAAAGAGGGAGTCCTTTCATTCCACCCATAAAACCTGAACCCTGTCCTGGGGAAGGTTTCATGCAGGTCTCCACACTGAAAGACAAGCTCTTCATGCTGCTGCATGCCTGCAGTCATGTGTTCAATCAGAACACTGTCAAAACCATTCACACTGTGGCACCAGCGTTTTGTGACGTTCTGTTGACTCGTGCTGCAGATCCAGCTAATATCCAGACCTTCTGGATATTTTCATGTCTATCATTTGTATTCTCCTTCTCTGTGTCGTCGCTCTTTATCTCTTCAGTCCATTCTTGCAGTTCTGTTGATATGACAAACTGTTTTTCTGAGAGGTGAAATATCAGAAGTTAGTTTCACATTTAATGAATCCTATTATTTTCAGTCGAAACATCACCAGAAAGATTTTGGCAGTGGAAGCCTCCTTTCTTAATAAGTGGACAGAAAGTCAGGATCCTGTGTGCCTGTGAGCTAAAAGCATGAACCTCTTTAATGATCAGTGTTATTTTAGTTCTGTCTGCAAACTCCAACAGCTGAAATCCTCCCTGATCCACACAGAGCACTACTCACAGTCACTGACACACACTCAGCACAGTGATTTCTCAAACTGCTGTATTTTATAAGGAGAACAGATCTGTGTGTTTTTAGTGAATATGATTATTTTCATTAATTCTTCAGCTAAGCTAAATGCTACGCTAGCTAAAAGCCACTGTTAAAAGCCTCCTAAAACTAAATATCCATAATTAATACCTGATGACGATTATAAAGTAGCATTCTGTAGCACATATGTCAGTTTGTAATATTCAGCTTGTAGAAAAAGCAAAACTTTTTGTGTGTGTGGAATTAACAGACCTCTGCTAGATTGTTTAGCTATCTGCTAGCTATAGTGCTAAGCTAGCGGTCTTCACGTACTAAACCAGTAGCCGTTTAGCTGTTCACTCACAGAAATGCATGTAAACAGATGTGACTGTTAGCTTGCATCTGAGCTGTGTTATTAGGCTGTGAGGTGATGGGGTCATGCTGTGATCACTGATCTAATGAGGAAGCAGCTTTTCATACTGATGCTCTGGAGACTTAAACGGCTAACGGTTTAGCATGTCTAGCATGGCTAGCTAACAAGCTACAATAAAATATTATGAATTTGTGCTACAGGTGAAGTTTTTCTTCACTTAAAATCCTAATTTTACCAAACCTGTTGGTGTGTTTGTGACACAGAAAGCTGTTAATCCACATAATTTATGTTAGCCCAGTAATAAATGCTCCTAGCTAGGCTAATAACTAGCTACCTTATTTGGCAATACTGTTAGGAGTAGCTTTTAGTGAGAGTAGCTTTCAAACAGCGTAGTGTCTGTGGCTAAATATTAATGACATTAAACTAAACTCAATCAAACAGCAAAAATGGAGAGAGAAGGGCTTTATTGGTAAAAGCGGGAAGGTCTGGCAGCAGGAGGTGATGGAGATGGTGTATATATGAACGGAAGTGCACGCAGCTCCTCGGGTGTGCACATATCCACGGGTGAGTCCCTGTCCTCCATGGCCTCAAACTCTGTGTCAGAGCCAGAGGAGTAGCCTTCCAACTCAGAGGGGGAGCTCTCCCTCTCTACGGCGGCCCATGGGGTTGGAACCCTGTATCGGCCACTGGGCCTTTTCAAAGGCACATCCGAATCAATGGCCACCCATGGAGTCGGAGCCCTGTCCCGGACGCTGCGCCCTTTTGGGGGCACACCTGAAGGTGGGGAAGGCCTCATGCGGGTCTCCACACTGAAAGACAAGCGGTTCACACTGCGGCATGCCGTCCCCTGCACCAGGGGCTCCAGCCGAACTCCGCCAATGCCATTCCTGATAGGCTGAGGCACCCGGGAGACCTTTCGTTCATTGGTCATCTGGAGCCTCCTGGTGGCCTCATGCTGCAGTGCAGCTTCCATCGACTCACAGATCGAGCTGCGGATCCGCCTAAGGATGACCTGCATATCTTCACTCCTACCAAATCCATAATTCAGCCCCCAGTTATTTTTCTTCATCTCTGCAGTAAATTCTTACAGGTGTTCTCTCCTCCACAGTCACACGTCTATTAGCTTTCTTTTGCTTTCTTCCTTCTGGTGTGTAGAACTTTTTGGATTTTTTCTGCACTGGTTAAAAAAGAAATAATGTGTTTTGGTCATTTAGTGAAGCATTTCTACTGTATATCAGTTAGGAGCAGAACTTCATCAGCCACAGACACCTTAAACATCTCACCCTATTCCACAGTTTGGAATCAGGGGTCCACAATTTAGCCTCACATCTTCACAAAGTACTGATGGAAGATAAAGAAGGCATAACGCATCTTTATTTGATTTTACATTGCTATAAAACTCTATAGGCTACTACCCACTTAGCCAATATGCTAACGCTCCTATTATGAAAGCATCAGTTTAGGGTGGAGCTAAACATTGAACATTGAAGATCAGGGTGAAGGAGGATAAGAAAGTGTGCAGAGAAACAGATGGACTACAGTCTGTAATTACAGAACTACACAGTGCTCCTATATGGTGAGTGGAGCCGATATAATGGGCAATGAGTGTAGAAACAAGGAGGAGGTGTTAATGTTGGTGTGTTCTAGATATGTATGCAATGACTTCTCTTAAACTCGTACGTATTTCAGGTGACAGGTAGCAGTTTGTTATTAGCTACATTTAACATATTAAACAATTCCTTAATGAACATATTCCTGAATTCAGTTCAGACTAAAAGTCTAAATCTCAATCCCTGAATAGTTTAGTTTTTTGATGATGAATGTTTACTTGTTTAGTTCTATCAGGAAGCAGAGAAAAGCCATCTGAAGCAGCCAGTTCTGTTTCCTCAGAAGAGAAGGTTTCTGCGGTTACTGCTATTGTAGTGGAGTCTGGAAGTCAGATTTTTATCTGGACTTGTGTCCGTGTTTGGTCATTACTTCACCTACATTAGCCTCATAGCTCCAGTGCTAAACTTCTATTGATGAGAGAGAGACTGATGTAGTTTAATTAGAGTTTATTAGATGTTGCTGTTTCCTGCAGAATGAAATGGTTAAGATGTAAACAGAGTCATTCAGAGTGGTTTAGTGTGAAATGCTCCGTTCTAGAGAAACTTACAGAGTCAGAACTGTTCACAGTGGAGGTGATGGGAACCTGACGTCTGAAGGGCGGTGTGAGTGGTGCCTATAGGAGAAACACAGACAAGGACTGCGACAACACAGAGAAGGGACATTGCTGCTGCTGCACGTGGTTCGAGGACCTGGAGCACGCAGACAATGATCCACACCCGGTCCTGCCTGAGCCTCCACCAGCCGTGGTGGGACCCGGGACAGAGCACTCTGGGTCTCCGTGGCAACCATGTCACACAGTGACACCGCCTCCCTTCACCGGACTCCCCAGTGACACCAGGGTGCACTCTAAGAGGACTCTAAGAGGGGGACTGTGGTGAGAGGAAGGTGGGGTTGCTGGGTCGCCTGACCGTTCATGCTGGGTTCTCTACCTCTGATCACAGACAGCTGCTGCTTGTTCAGGAAGGAGCACCCGCAGCATAAAAGCTCAGCTCTCGTCGGCACGGGAGAGAGGACACTCACTGATGGAGCTTTTAGAGACATTCCACTCTTCAGACGTCTGGTTCCCATCACCTCCACTGTGAACAGTTCTGACTCTGTAAGTTTCTCTAGAACGGAGCATTTCACACCAAACCACTCTGAATGACTTTACTTACATCTTAACCACTGAATTCTGCAGAAATGATAGAAATGATGGACGTCTCTGTTGATCATCACTGGAGCATCAGTTCTTCATTATTCTGCTGGTTTCATCTGTATATTTAAAAAAGTAGACACAAAAATTGATAATAATCAAACTCATTAATAATACACTTTATGATGATCAAAGACTTTATTTTTCATTTGTTTAAAGATCACTTTCTTCTTCTTCTTACCTGCTCTTGGTGATGATGTCCATGATTGATCTTTTGTCTCTTGATGACACAAATCTATCCACCATCTTCACACAGTCCTCGTGGCTCCCCAGAAATCTCAGGGTGTTTCGAGCATGGAGTCTGTGGAGGAAGAATGATAAAAGGTCATTTTCAGTGCTGGCTGGTGAAGAAAACATGCTGATGGGTTCAGTTCTGACCCAAAAGGTGTAAAAACAAGCAACTGCTTACCTCACTTCCTGTGCGGAGTCCAGGGCCAGTTTGCTGACGGCGGTCAGGAACCTGCTGGTGAATTCCTTCCTGCTGGTCAGCACACGAGAAGCCCCCAACTTGTAAGAGAGCTTCTCCAGATGCAGTGCAGTGGATCTTCTCACTGCTGCGTTTCTGTGGCTGGAGAGAGGAGAGTGAACACAGTAAGATACACATCCAGCGTTTACACACAGGTGAACTCTAGACTCACCTTCTAGCAAGATCTTCTCCAAAATGTAGGAAGAGACTCAGCCGTACATCAGTGCTGCCAGTTTGTACTGTGTCTTTAGAATGACCACTGATATTGATCACATGACCACTACATTTAGTTTACAGTTCAAATCTATTAATGAATATGGAATGTGATGTTTACCTGAATCCACCAGCCAGTAGAGCGTGCAGGACCCGGCCAGGCGAGCAGGTCTGCACCATCGTGCTGAGGGCCACCTCCACGTCCTCTTTGATGAAGTGGCTGGATTCCCCAGCCTTGTGCAGAAGGACACAGGTAGTGCCCTCCACCTCCTTGTCCATCTTCCGCTGCAGGTGGGCGTACAGGTGGGACAGGGTGGTCATGGCGGCACGAGACACCATGGAGCGCAGGTTCTAAACCTGAGACAGTGGAGACCCAAAGAAGCACAGTGAGCCTCTGTCTCTAACTCAACCACTGACACTTGCTTTAGCATTAATTAGAATAAGGTCATTACAGAAGCTGTTGTCCAGAGTGTGTATGAAGTGTGGGTCTTACCTCCTTGATGAGGGCCAAGCAGACATCATGTAGCTCAGGCAGAAGAACCTCGGCATGGTGTTCCGCCAGAGCGCGCAGCACTTTCAGCCCCTCCATCTTACTCTCCCTGTTTCAAAAACAAGACATTAGAATGAGGTGAACACGTCTGGAAGGTGGTGTTATTACAGTAGGAATGATAAAGACTGATTCAGTCAATACACTGAACATTTAACAACAGAGGAGCAGCAGTAGATGGAGATCATTGGGAATTCTCTTCAGACACTTTATAGACACTGATGTTTAGAAGATTCCATCACTAATTTTATCTGGATACTCCAAAGCATTTTAGTTGTGTATTCTCAGGTAACTTCAGCTATTCTAACTCTAGTCTGAGCACTACTCTAAAACACATCACTGCTCCATTAGAACTGGATCTTAATTCTGAATGATCAGTGGAAGGGTGGTGGGTCTACTCCAGCTCACTAAAGACATACCATTCCTCATCCTGCAGCAGGCTAAATGCCTGGCCGAGTGCCAGCTCAGGCCTGTCAAGGGGCTGCTCACTAGTCAGGGCTGGGATCTCCAGCACCTCTCCTCTCCCCTGACTACCTTCAGCAAGGTGTGGAGCAGCCCTGTTGTTGACAGGCTCCTTTCTGGTTTCTGCTCCCCTGCTCTGTCTAACCACTTTGGAAGCAGCTGTTTGTCCTGCAGCCTCGTCCTGACCCTCTGTCCTTGTCTCCTGCCTAAGTCCAGTCTCACTCCTACCTAGGCCTACCCACCTGGGAATCTTGCTACCTGTGATTATATGAACATGGTTAGAGCACCTACTACTTTAATTTATTTTTATTTTTTTTCATTTAAGAACAGGATTTTGCCATGGTTACATGTTTCTAATTTCTAATATAAAGAAATTGTGTTTCTAAGCTATATAGAGTTTGTAGGGAAGTTACATAAGACTCCTAAGATATATGTTCTCTAGGTTATAGATTAAAGACTATTTAAGGGACTGGAACTCACCTGGTGCGTCGTAGGCCTTGTTCTTTTTTGGAGCCACCATCAGTTTGGTAGCAGCAGGTGGAGAGACTGGTGTGAAAACCAAGGGGCGTGAAAAGAACTCCTCCAGAGTAATGGAGTTCCCAGTGGTCTTGTTGTTATCCTTGGTCTCCATGTTCAGCCCCCTCAGTCTGGGAAATCTGCTGGTCTTGGCAGCAGCAGGTGGAGGGACAGGGGTGTGGACTAGGGGGCGTGAAAGGAACTCCTGAAGTGAAAAAGAGTTCCCATAGGCCCTGTTCCCATTCTGAGCCCTAATGTCCAAACCCCTCAGTGTCGAAAACCTGCTGGACTTGGCAGCAGCAGGTGGAGGGACAGGGGTGTGGAGAACAGGAAATTTCAGGTCCTCAGTCTGTTCTTTCACCACCTGTGGGGCTTGAATTTGGACCCTCTGCCTTATCGGAGGCAAACTGCAGGGTGGTGAAGGGTCCATGCGAGACTCCTGAACGCCCACATTTGGGTCGTCCATCATGAGTCTCATTTTCTCCATGTATTCCTGCCGCTTCCTCCTGATGCTCTCTCGAAGGGAGGGGGCAAGAATAATGGGTCCATCTTCCTCTTCCATCTTCTGTAGATCCTGATGAGAAGTCTTCTGAGATGTGCTCTCCTCCACAGTCACACATCTACTGATTACAGTACTGAGAGACCAGCCATTAAATATGGAACGTTAAGTGGGAGTGAATCTATTATGACGTCACAGATCGGGGCGTGGTTCTCTGCTGCCTCCACACTATTAGGAGTGAAATATTAGGAGTGTATCATCCAGGGTTGGCTGGAAACACAATGCATGTAACAGTTTTCTGTAATCAGGATAGAAAAAAGTCCAGTTCCAGAGGAAAAAGGCAGTAATCAGATTCCAGCTCCATTCTAAAAACAGTGGGATTACTAACAGAACTACAGTAAACACTCATCACTCTGCTGATTCTCTTGTCTTTCTTCATATCTAGGAGCTAAATTTGGGGCTTAAATGCAGATTTTGCTGAGATTTGATTTCTTTAATGAGAGTTTAGCACTTTCCACAGCGCGCTGTCTCCCTTCAAGCCCCGCCTTATTTCCTAAACCCTCCAATCACTGCTTAGCAACCGTTGTTCTGCAGGACTCCTTCAGCGCTGTTCAGCTCGAGCTCCTGTTTCCGCGGATAGAGTTTGAAGGTGAAGCTCCAGTTCTAGTCATAAGATGTGTCTGGGGGACACAGAGAGCCTGACAGACTGAAGGAGGCTGTTTTCTCCCCGTTTCCAAAAACAACAGCTCATTTGAAAAAGTCAGCTCTGGACTCGTCTGTGGTAAACCTCCCCATGAGCTGAACACACACACCTTAACCAGAGACAGCTGTGTTCACTCAGAGGTGAGTCGTTTGATCTGCTGTTTAGTTGCTAATTTGAGCTGCTTTGACTGAATAAGAAGCTGTGTATGAAAGCACTTGTGGAAAAAGTCGTAGAACCCAGGCGTAGTTTTAGCGGGCATGCTAAAAGTTCCTCTTGCTGAAGCGTTCAAATCTTTCTTTACTTGAAATGGATGAGCTGCTTTTACCACGTTGGCTTTGCAGTAACTTTCTGAAGTAGATGAAGTAAATGAGCTCCTCCAGCTGAAGCCCAGTAGAGCAGCAGGGACATCTGATGTCTTCACACATTGCTGCCCCCCAGTGGTCAGATCAGGTCATTACATCTGTGATTGGAAGATGTGTTGGTTGATTCTCTGCTTTGGTTTTATTATTGTTCAGATTGTAAAGCATTAATCCATTATTGTAGGCTGTGTTCAATCATCTCTTCATGTTTTAAAGCTCCATCCTTTCCCTGCTGTCACTGCAGTGTTGTAGAAGAGCAGATGCTGCACAGTGGAGGAACCAGGAAGAAATAAGCATTAAAAACTAAACCAAAAGCTGCTTCACAACTTTATTTCTGATGGTCTTTTTGTTCAACACTGTTCAGAGTAATAAATCACACAAGATGAAGCAGAATCACACATATATTAGTAAATCTAACCAATAACAGTAAATGAAATGCCATAAAAACAGTGCAGAAGAATAAAGGAGAAAGGAGGAGAAGCTTTTAAAATAGTTTCTCATTGAATGAAATGAATGAAATGTGCTGAACATAAAACATATGAATGTAAAATAAACTGAATTAAAGATGAGAATGAAGTGTTTCTAACATGTAAATCTGCTTTAGAGCCTCTAAAGTCTGTTAATACTGGACTCTGATTTCCTCTTTTGGGCAGTACCTGTAGAGGACAGGAGGGGGAGCCACTGTTACAGTTATTTGGTCAGTCTGACAGCAGTCTCTGCTCTCCTCCAGTGTGTGAGAATGAGGTTAAACTGCAGCTATATTTGTAGACAGTCACTTAAACCTGACAATTTCAGCCCTGACCATGACCTCTGAACCCAAAAGGAGAGAAGTGTCAGATGATCAGAAGGACAGGGCTCTCCCAGGCATCTTCATTGCCCTCTACATTTATCCTCAAGACTTCATTAGTCAGTTTGAATATGAAAGGTCAGGCATTCAATATTCAATAATGTACCAATAAAAGTTTCTGCGTGGAGATGCTGACCTTGAAGCCCTGAGGCCTGAAAAGCCTTAAACTGGGTCTCTTGTGGGGAGTCAATCTACATAAACAAAGATTTGACTCTAGAAATAACTTCATTATGAATAAATGACTCTTAATTTTGGGTACAGCTCATGTAAGAAGTTCCCTCTCCAATCACAAGGCTGATGTGGCTTGTTCTGCTCACACCTTTAACTAAACGTTCTCCACCGTTTCACCTCTAAAGCTAAAGCTAACCCAACCACTCAGAACTCCCAGAATTCAGTTCAGAGTCTCTGTTCAGGTTTATCAGCACAGACTGATTTTGGTCTTCTAAAAATCTCCAGTAAAATAAAGGGATTATTGACGGTCAGTCACCTGGTAAAAACTGAGGAGTGTTTATGAACATTGATTAAAAGTCTGGAAGACCCGAGACTGAACGTCAGTCACGTGACTGATTCTAGAAGAATACACAGCTTTTCAGCTTCAGCTAAACGGTCACTGCAGACACTCTGTGTGTTCGACTGATGTGTTGAACACGGGACTGAGAGTAAAGAAGGGTAAATGTTCTCACTCTAATGACTGATGGTGTGAAAAGCTGCTCTCTCGCCTTCTTGACTCTTTGACTTCCTGTTTCAGGACCAGTTACCAAAGATACCAACATTAGTGAGTCAGTGTACAGCTGCATGCAGAACTTTGAGCACCCCTGGTCAGATTACATGATTTTATTGATTTTGAACTGAAAATAAGTTCAGATTCTGTACAGAGACACTTCTGCACTTTTTAATACACACTTACTGATTATATACTGAACTGATCTCACACCTGACTGACCAGAACTCCTAAACACAGAGACAGAGAACTGAAGTCCAGATGTACTGTCTGATGCTGGACACAGGGGAGGTCAAGCCTGAAATCTGGACATTTCTAACTCCTACTTTAAATGCAATAAGAGAAAAGCTGATTGTACTTGAATGTATTTATAATCACTCAAGAATATAAAAACAGGAAGAGGCTAAAGAAGGAAGTGTGATGACCGCATGCACAAACACGTCTTCCGGGTCTCGGCCTGCTTTGCTCACTAGTAAGATCAGAAGGTACGAGGACAGGGTGAGTAACAGCACACTAATCTGAGATGAACTCAGTTACAGCTGGGAGCTAAAAGAGTGAGTCTGATTGATCATTTATTTTAGTCAGAGTTTGTTCTTTTCTTCTTTATTAGTGAAATTTTCTCTAATCTACTCTCTGAATCTATCGGCTACTGATCAGACCCTCGAGTATCAGCGGTCATGTCTTACCAGATGTCAGGAGGTTTTACAGCAGCAGTGATCCTCATCTTATTAGCAGGTAAACTTTTACATTTTACTGTGTTTATGTGCTTGTGTTTTACTACAGTTACTGTGTGTAGATGAACACACCAGTCTGGTTAAAGGTGCAATAGAATGCATTAGAAAGCAGGAGTATTTGAAGTGGTTCTTTGGTGTGTAAATAGTAAGTATGTGACTTTGGTTGGGGACAGATGTGGTTTTACAAACCTATTTACAATCCTGTGTTTTGGCCTCAGATTAAAAAAACCTTTATGGAGGGCTTGTGAATAATTTGATAAGCTCTGCTCTGATTGGCTGTTTTTGTCACCATATGGGCTCACACAGTAGCCACAGAGCATACCATACACTCTAATACCAGCACAGCTTTGTTTTTAGCACTCCGACAAGAGGATTGTAAATATTTTAGCGTCTGTACATTTCAGACAACCCTCTCGTGTCTCTAGATTGTAGACTGTAGCACTGTGGCGTTTTGAGGATGTTTGATATTTGAGTGTTCATTGGTGGAATGCATTTAAAATTGTGATTTATTTAAATATCTAACAAACAAAGTAAGTTGTGAGTCCTGGAGAACAGCATGGGTCAGAGGATAGAGTCCTAATTACTGTTGCCAAATGTGTACATCATTAAATCTGCTCAAACTACAGTTAGAAATGCACCTCGGTCAGACTGCCACAATCTGAGCTGTTGATGTTGGCTGGAGTTGGCTGCCCACCTCTCTGGATGTGTGTGTGCTCACTGCCCCTAGTTCAGTATTGTGTATGTGTATGTGTGTTCACTACCACAGATGGGTAAAATGCAGAGGACACATTTCGCTGTACATAGTACAGTGACAAATATGTGCACCTTTACCTTTACCTTTTTTACTTTTATAAAAATCTGATCTCTCCCAATATTCAACAGAACTGCAGCAATCATCCAGAAATGCACATTATGGGTGTTTGTATTCTAACCCATGTCGAGCTCCACTATTTTACACTGTTCTGTTGCTCTGTGGTCATCACATGATCATACCACCACTCAGCTTCACACATTACTGTGTTGTCACCCATAGCAACTGCAGCAGTACTAACCACACTGCGGTCACTCTGCCAGTAAAGAGCACAAGAGTTCCCCCCCCTCATATCTGAATATGTGTGTGTGTGTGTGTGTGTGTTGCAGGAGTTGATGCTCAGGACAGTGTAACTCTCTCCTCTCAGAGTCTCTGTGCTGTTACTGGATCTACAGTGAAAATCTCCTGCAAATATACAACACCTGATTCCTCCAGTGTCAGAGAGAGAGAGTGGATCCACAGCTCTGATGGAGAAGAACGAGTCCTGAGCTCCACTGAAGGAGGAGTGTCAGTAAGAACAGAGCAGAATGAGTGTGAGCTGACAGTGAGGGGTGTGAGAGTGAGCGACTCTGGAGTTTATAACTTCAGATTTAGAACATCAAGCAGTGACTGGATATCAGCCTCATCTGGAGTTCAGCTCACTGTTACAGGTACACACACATACATACACACACACACACACACACACACACACACACACAGTCGCTCACTTAGAGTCTCTGTGCTTTCACATTAGATGTGATTTTAAAAATGTTTCAATATAATTGTGTGTGTGTGTGTGTGTGTGTGTGTGTGTGTGTGTGTGTGTGTGTGTAGATTTGCAGGTGGAGGTGGATCCTCAGACTGTAGGACAGAGGCAGGTGAAACTGACCTGTAGCTCCTCCTGCAGCCTCGGTACAAACCTGTACTACTACTGGTTCAGGAACGGACAGCGCCGGACTTCTGGATATGATGCCTCCATTGTGCTCGACTCCACCAGACCATCTGATGAGGGCAGCTACTATTGTGAGGTGTACATCAGCAGTCAGTGGAAACGGTCTGCTGCAGTGTGTAAGTTTCAGTAAAAACTATGATGATCTATAATCTAGTTATTATTTTCCTTCATGTTCTGTCAGTGATCTTCAGAGTAAAGAAAGAGCTTTTAAACCATTTTACTACTATGGGTGTATGAACAGATTTTTGGAGGGGACCCCTACTTTCTTTAAAATGTATTTTGCCCACTCACTTATTTACCCAAACAATAAAACCATATTTTGGAAAAACTAAAAAAACATAAATGTGATCATGATCAGCAGCCTCTGGAGCTACAGGCACATGTTCTGCTAGAGCTGCAAAAGTTTGGACACAAGTTTGGCTAATTAACTCATTTTGTCTTTGTTTATTTTATTGAAAAGTAGTAAACACAGCCTCTGTAGGCTGGCTAACTGGGTAGTTTCTAAAACAGAGCTATTACAGACAACAATGCTGCCCAGAAAGAGAGTGAATTCAAAACACTACACTGTAACAACTGCACCTGTATGATAACTGCACTAACAACTACATGAACATAAAGAACTACTGGATCTAAAAATGTTCTCTTTATTTAAATAGTGTAATTACACTGAGTACTGTATAAACACAGTATTCATCTACTGTACCCAACAACAGTAACATCAGTGAACTGTGCTCCTGCTGCATAAGCTGTCCTCAGACACTACCTCAGACACTACCCTAAATGATAAAATATATAAATAATAACACAGTTTATCTCTTTATCAAGACTTTTACATTTCCAAGATCAGTTAGTAAAGTTTGAAGTAAACCATAGCATTTCTGACTGTAGTTTATCCTTTACTGTATTAATTAACAAATCTTTATAATGGAATCTAAACTAATGGAGTCACTTCACAGCAGACAGACAGACAAAAGACAATCCTACTCAGAGTGTAGTGCTCATCACTGGTATCATTTATTGTGTGTGTGTGTTCCAGGTGTGCTGGGTGAACAGTGCTGGGGTGTGACTTACACTGCTGAACGTGTGTGTGCCCTGAAAGGATCATCAGTTGATCTCTCCTGCTCTTATAAATACCCTGGAGGACTCACAGTGACTAAATCAGGGTGGTTCATTAAAGAGCAGACTGGTGCTGAACCTGTGGATGTGAGAGAGTATGAGGAGTATCAGGGACGAGTGCAGAACAGACAGAGCTCCCAGAATGACTGTAGCATGATAATCACTGACCTGAGAGAGAGAGACGCTCAGACCTACAGATTCAGATTCTACACTGATGATCCTGGAGGCAAATATACTGGCAGACCTGGAGTCAGTCTGTCTGTCACAGGTAGAGCTGCACTACATACAGTCAGATTGCTCTCTGCTTAATAGAAGATCTGAAAGATCATTTTATAAATCAGCACATTTTACTGATCATACACTCCTAACTGAACTCATCTGTTAACTGTCAGGTTTAGTTGTGTTTGAACAGGAAATTGATCAGTCTGCTCAGGGCTGTGACCCTCCAGCACCAGAGCTGATCACTCTTCCTACAAATGACCAAAGAACACCAAGCCTTGTTTAAACTCTCCTGCAGATCTGAAGATTACAGTGTCCGACACAGAGAGTGGAGGAAAGCAGCTGACCTGTAGCAGCACCTGCACTCTGCCTGACCATCCCACCTACATCTGGTACAAGAACGGACAGAGTGAGTCTCACTGCAGATCTGCCTCCTGCTCTGTAGCTGTGGTCAGTAGAGCGGTCAGCTACAGCTGTGCTGTTGAAGGCCACAAGAGCCTCCTCTCTCCTCCAGTGTGTGAGTGGACATTTTGAATTAAGTCATCTACAGTAAGTTTTCATATGATGTATGATGATGATGATTCAGTGACCCACACCTAAACAGCAGTGACCAGTATGCGAATAACATGAATACATCAGCTGTCTGACCCATCTCAACTAATAAAGGTAACACCTGAATCTGATCTATTTCCAACCAGACTCTCCCAGAAACACCAGAGCAGTGCTGCTTCCCTCTGGAGAGAGAGTGGAGGGAGAGTCAGTTACTCTGAGCTGCAGCAGTGATGCAGACCCTCCTGTTCTCTCCTACTCCTGGTTTAAGCAGAGAGCAGCTGCAGACACACCGCTGTCAACAGGCCAGAATTACAGCATCACCAACATCAGCTCCCAGCACAGCGGACTCTACTACTGCACCGCTCACAGCCAGCTAGGACATCACAGCTCTACACCCGTTTATCTGGATGTGAAACGTAAGCAGCAGTCTGCAGTGACTGTGTTCAGTCAGGATGTGTAATTACTGGTGAATTAGATGTTGTTCTCCTGATCAGAATGAATGAACTGATTCTGTTCAAACACTCAGCTGAGTTGTTGGAGCAGCGTGCTGTTTGGGGAGCTGTTTGGGGAGCTGTTGGAGTGGTCCCTGTTCTGCTTCTGTCTCTCACTGCTGTTCTGTGCATTAAGTGAGTGACAGTATTGTTTATATTTATCTCTGAATCTCTGAAACTGCATTAAACATCATATTAACCTCAACTTTAACCTCAAATACAAGCTTTTATGATCTACAGAACTCAAAACTCTAACTGGCCTTTTTGTTTAATCTGTGTGATCAGGAGGAGGAGAGGAGCCAAGAGAGACACACATATTCAGGTACTGAGAGAGGATTTCACTTCCTTTCTCTCTACATCCTCCTAAAAGCTGCTGCTGAATAAATTGTGTTTTCCTCATCTCTCTAAAAGACCCCAAATCCTGCAGACCCCACATACACAGCTCTCAACCCCACCACCATCAGCTCAGACTATGATACTCTACAGGTACATCTACAGTTTTTATGTGTGTGTGTGTGTGTGTGTGTGTGTGTTTTACACTGCAGAGTGTTTAGTTTTCTTTTTTGTCTCCAGTGTGTTGGAGACTCTCCCAGTGACACATACTCAACCTTAAACCCTGCAACCATGACGTCTGATTATGACTCTCTGACAGTAGGTCTGCAGTTTATTTTTTTGCTTGCAAATGTGTGTGTGTGTGTGTGTGTGTGTGTGTGTGTGTGTGTGTGTGTGTGTGTGTGTGTGTGTTTCCGTAGTTGGAATATATAACAGGGTGTGTGTGTTTCCAGGCTGTTCGTCCTCATTGAGAGATGAGAAATGCTCCAGAAATGAAGGATAAACGGCTGTGCTACATCACTGTATTCTCCACCATCACCAGCACCAGCAGCACTTAAAGACATGCAGGAGAGGAGTTTGGTGATCATAACAAAGCAGATTCTGCTTTAAAGGAACAGTCCACTAGTTTGTTACCTTTGTTCCCAGCTTGTTTCCCAGCTGATCTTTCCTGCATTGTGTAAATGACTGTTCCAGAATCAGTCAATTCTGCCAGTTCAGTAGAAACAGACTCTGGATGCTTTGAAACATGTTTGTATCTTATTGACATTTAATGTTTATGATTCAGTTTATTGTGGATTGATTGTTTAGAACATTGCATTAAAATCTGCCCTTTTTAAGCAGGTCTGAAAAACTGAGGTTCTGCTCAGATGAATGTTCATTAAATCAGGTGTGTTAACAGAGGGGGAGTGATGGTCTCTGTGGTGCTGTAGTTCTGAGTTTTAGTATTATTCTGAGGACATACTGGTGTCTATAAACACTGACATGCTGAAACAGTAGTGGAGTGTGGAATTCCGTGTTTGGTCATTATTTCACCTTCATTAGCCTTTTAGCTCCAGTACTAAACTTCTATTGATGAGAGAGAGACTGATGTAGTTTAATTAGAGTTTATTAGATGTTGCTGTTTCCTGCAGAATGAAATGGTTAAGATGTAAACAGAGTCATTCAGAGTGGTTTAGTGTGAAATGCTCCATTCTAGAGAAACTTACAGAGTCAGAACTGTTCACAGTGGAGGTGATGGGAACCTGACGTCTGAAGGGTGGTGTGAGTGGTGCCTATAGGAGAAACACTGAGACAAGGACTGCGACAACACAGAGAAGGGATATTGCTGCTGCTGCACGTGGTCCGAGGACTGGGAGCACACAGACAATGATCCAGCCCCGGCCCTGCCTGAGCCTCCACCAGCCGTGGGACCCGGGACAGAGCACGCTGGGTCTCCGTGGCAACCATGTCACACAGTGACACCGCCTCCCTTCACCGGACTCCCCAGTGGTTGCCCTGACACCAGGGTGCACTCTAAGAGGACTCTAAGAGGGGGACTGTGGTGAGAGGAAGGTGGGGTTGCTGGGTCGCCTGACCGTTCATGCTGGGTTCTCTACCTCTGATCACAGACAGCTGCTGCTTGTTCAGGATGGAGCACCCGCAGCATAAAAGCTCAGCTCTCGTGGGCACGGGAGAGAGGACACTCGCTGATGGAGCTTTTAGAGGCATTCCACTCTTCAGACGTCTGGTTCCCATCACCTCCACTGTGAACAGTTCTGACTCTGTAAGTTTCTCTAGAACGGAGCATTTCACACCAAACCACTCTGAATGACTTTACTTGCATCTCAACCACTGAATTCTGCAGAAATGTTAGAAATGATGGACGTCTCTGTTGATCATCACTAGAGCATCTGTTCTTCATTCTTCTGCTGGATTCATCTGTATATTTAAAAAAGGAGACAAAAACCTCATTAATAATCAAACTCATTAATACTAAAGTCTTTGATCATCATAAAGTGTATTTTTCATTTGTTTAAAGATCACTTTCTTCTTCTTACCTGCTCTTGGTGATGATGTCCAAGACTGATCTTTTGTCTCTTGGTGACACAAATTTGTCCACCATCTTCACACAGTCCTCGTGGCTCCCCAGAAATCTCAGGGTGTTTCGAGCATGGAGTCTGTGGAGGAAGAATGGTAAAAGGTCATTTTCAGTGCTGGCTGGTGAAGAAAACATGCTGATGGGTTCAGTTCTGACCCAATAGGTGTAAAAGCAAGCAACTGCTTACCTCACTTCCTGTGCGGAGTCCAGGGCCAGTTTGCTGATGGCGGTCAGGAACCTGCTGGTAAATTCCTTCTTGCTGGTCAGCACACGAGAAGCCCCCAACTTGTAAGAGAGCTTCTCCAGATGCAGTGCAGTGCATCTCCTCACTGCTGCATTTCTGTGGCTGGAGAGAGGAGAGTGAACACAGTAAGATACACATTCAGCGTTTACACACAGGTGAACTCTAGACTCACCTTCTAGCAAGATCTTCTCCAAAATGTAGGAAGAGACTCAGCCGTACATCAGTGCTGCCAGTTTGTACTGTGTCTTTAGAATGACCACTGATATTGATCACATGACCACTACATTAATTTACAGTTCAAATCTATTAATGAATATGGAATGTGATGTTTACCTGAATCCACCAGCCAGTAGAGCGTGCAGGACTCGGCCAGGCGAGCAGTTCTGCACCATCGTGCTGAGGGCCACTTCCACATCCTCTTGGATGAAGTGGCTGGACTCCCCAGCCTTGTGCAGAAGGACACAGGCAGTGCCCTCCACCTCCTTGTCCATCTTCCGCTGCAGGTGGGTGTACAGGTGGGACAGGGTGGTCATGGCGGCACGAGACACCATGGAACGCAAGTTCTTCACCTGAGACAGTGGAGACAAAAGAAGCACAGTGAGCCTCAGTCTCTAACTCAACCACTGACACTTGCTTTAGCATTAATTAGAATAATGTCATTACAGAAGCTGTTGTCCAGAGTGTGTATGAAGTGTGGGTCTTACCTCCTTGATGAGGGCCAAGCAGACATCATGTAGCTCAGGCAGAAGAACCTCGGCATGGTGTTCCACCAGAGCGCGCAGCACTTTCAGCCCCTCCATCTTCCTCTCCCTGTTTCAAAAGCAAGACATTAGAATGAGGTGAACACGTCTGGAAGGTGGTGTTATTACAGTAGGAATGATAAAGACTGATTCAGTCAATACACTGAACATTTAACAACAGAGGAGCAGCAGTAGATGGAGATCATTGGGAATTCTCTTCAGACACTTTATAGACTCTGATGTTTAGAAGATTCCATCACTAATTTTATCTGGATACTCCAAAGCATTTTAGTTGTGTATTCTCAGGTAACTTCAGCTATTCTAACTCTAGTCTGAGCACTACTCTAAAACACATCACTGCTCCATTAGAACTGGATCTTAATTCTGAATGATCAGTGGAAGGTTGGTGGGTCTACTCCAGCTCACTAAAGACATACCATTCCTCATCCTGCAGCAGGCTAAATGCCTGGCCGAGTGCCAGCTCAGGCCTGTCAAGGGGCTGCTCACTAGTCAGGGCTGGGATCTCCAGCACCTCTCCTCTTCCCTGACTACCTTCAGCAAGGTGTGGAGCAGCCCTGTTGTTGACAGGCTCCTTGCTGGTTTCTGCTTCCCTGATCTGTCTAACCACGGACACATCTGGAGCAGCTGTTTGTCCTGCAGTGTCCATCTGGCATCCTATCCTCCTCTCCTGCCTAAGTCCAGCCTCATTCCTACCTAGGCCTACCCACCTGGGGATCTTGCTACCTGTGATTAAATAAACCTGGTTAGAGCACCTAAACTATTTTAATTCATTTTCATCATAAAATCATGAGAACAGGATTTTTCTAACGTTAATTATCTTTCCATTCCTTATTAAATATGACTTACATATGTTTCTAATTTGTAATATAGAGTTTCTGATATATTGTGTTTCTGAGCTATAGGAAGTTTGTGAAGATGATACATGAGACTCCTGAGATGTAAATACTCTAGGTTAAAGACTCTAGGTTTTTCAGTACTGGAACTCACCTGGTGCATCATAGGCCTTGGACCCTTTCTTATCCACCGTAGGTTGGGCAGCAGCAGGTGGAGGAACAGGTGTGTGGACCAAGGGCCGTGAAAATAACTCCTCCAGAGTAATGGAGCTCCAATTGGTCTTCTTGTCATCCTTGGTCTCCATGTTCAGCCCCCTCAGTCTTGGGAATCTGCTGGTTTTGGCAGCAGCAGGTGGAGGGA